>NC_133001.1:2134347-2439254 GCF_048564905.1 Vicugna pacos | reverse complement strand
GAGTCCTGGCTTTGTCATTTGCAGCCTGTGGGGCCCCAGACCCACCCCTTAACCTCTCTGAGCACAGTTTTCCTCATCTGTAGAATGGAGATTAAAAACAGTGCTGATTTCTAGAGCTGTTGTGAGAATTAAACGAAAGAATGCACCAAAAGTGAGCACTGAATAAATGGAAACGCATTTCGTTACCCTCTGCCTCCGTCCCGTCGACCCTTCGGCCGCCCCTGGCTGTGTTCCCAGCCCCTGTGCAGAGTGGGGTTATAGAGGTGCTGCTCACCCCAGCAAGCGCTGGCAGCTTGCAGTGGCCCGAGGCCTCTGCTTCGGGCACTCACTGGGCTTCCTATGTTGTATGAGGGCCCAGCATTCATTTATGGCTGAGGCTTCAAGTCTGAGCTTCTAGGAGCCCCCAGGGGATCTGCTGGGGGTGGAGAGGAAGAAAGGAGAGTAGGAGGCGAAGGAAGGAATGGGCTTCGAAGAACAATTTCTTTTGAAGGGAGTTTCATGAAGTTTTTGCTTTATTTTCCATTTGAAAACCACTGACTGGCAGCATTGTTTCTATGAGGGAGACTGTGTTTCAAGTCCAAGACTATACACTTAGGACACAATCTGTTCCTCTTGCAAGAGTGACATAATCAATGAGCCAGTCTCAAAATGCTGCAAAAGGCAGCGAGACAGAACCTGGCCTCTCAACCCAGACACGAGAAGCATTCTAAGCTTAAGAGTAGCTAGTGTACGCGCCTCTTCTTTTAACTAAACACATCTATTCATTCAACAATGATTTAGGGGGGAATGTATAGCTCAAGCAGTAGAGTGTATGCTTAGCATGCACAAGGTCCTGGGTTCAATCCCCAGTGCTCCTCTAAAATCAATCAATCAATCAATCAATCAATCAATCAATCAATAAACCTAATTACCTCCCCCCACCAAAATAAAAATAAAATAAAAACAATGATTTATCCAGGTCCTGACATAAGCCAGCCTCTGAGGCCAGCACTGGGGATACTGAGATGAATGAACTCTGGGCCCAGCCTCCCATGAGTGGTTTTGCCTCATGGGAGAGACGGATGGGGACGCTATGAGCTCCCTCAGGTGGGGCAGGAGTACAAAGCGACAGAAAGGGTTTCCAAGGGGAAGAGTCAAGCTTCATGAGGAAAACAGCACTGGATTGAGACTCAAAAGCTCAGCAGGTGCTGGGAGTGGGGTGAGTCTAAAACATGGAGCGTCGCATGGGAAGGCAAGACAGCAAAGCACAGGTACCAGGCAGGCCCACCACACACCTGCCCCTAACTCCTCTTCAGACTGCCCCTGGATCAGTGCACGCGAGATCCTGTGTCCACTCCCTAAGAGAATGAAGTCTCTGTCTCTCCCAGTCCTGTGGGCTCCTGACGTTAAGCCCCGCTGGCCTTCAAAACCAGATGTCTTGGGGTCTCCTCCTCCTCCCACTGCCGGAACCCTGGGCTGGGGGGCCTGACGGGGGTGCTCAAAACTCTCACTCCCG
Organism: Vicugna pacos; assembly: GCF_048564905.1. Classification (NCBI taxonomy): domain Eukaryota; kingdom Metazoa; phylum Chordata; class Mammalia; order Artiodactyla; family Camelidae; genus Vicugna; species Vicugna pacos. Next base: position 2,437,759 of record NC_133001.1, on the reverse strand, counting down.
TGGGAGGGCCTCTGTGACTTACCTGTTGTTCAGCTTGTGGGTCGCCCACCACGGAGGTCACGGGGCCCAACTATATCATGAGACCCCCCGCCTATCTTCCTGCTGTGGCTCTGTGTCAGTGTTTCCAGTTGAAGTAGACCTTTTTTGCTAGGCTTCAGTCTTTTGGGCTCTTCAGCAGTCAGTGGTGGTTTTGTTGTCCTTGCGAGCAGAGGGGAGCTTGTGGTCCTGCTACTCTGCCATCTTGACTGGAAATTTTCCCCTTCAGACTGAGAGCACCACGCCCACAGGCCCCGAGCTGGCAAACCATGTTAAACTGGTCATCAGGAAACGTGGCTGCTGACTGGATGGATGTGCTCCTGACCCAAAGGCGCAAACTGGCCAGGCTGTCCCATGACGTGCTCAATACAGGTGATTTTAAGTAAAGCAGCCAATCACCCTGGCTCCCTCTGGGATTTACACGGGAAGAATAGCAGACATTTGGCCAGTAAGTAAAGGCAGAGAAGCAAGACACCAGACTAGACAAGACCCAACACACTAAAGCCGCCTCTGTCCCTACCCCAAATCTGAGTTCTACTTCAATCCTGTTCTGCATAACAAATCATACCCAACCCCCACGGTTTACTACAACCATCACTTTATCTCTCAGAATTTTCATGAGGTAGGAATTTGGGAAGGGCTCCGCTGGATGGTTCCGGCTCAGGGTCTCTTAGGCGTTTGTAATCAGGGGAGAGGAGTTAGAACATTAGGGAGCTGGCGTACCTGGGGCTGGCAGGACAGCTGTCTCTGTATGTCACCTCAGAACTTCCCCATGCTGTCTCTCCCATGAGCTGACTGGGACTCCAGGACAGTGAGCCGACTCACACAGCAGCTGAAGGCTTCAAGAGGGAGCGTTCCAGCCAGTGACATAGAAGCCCATGAGACAAGCTCCAGTGAGGTCAGCAGAGCTGAAGCGTAAAGCATGAGGGGGGCACAGGGAAAGATAAACCTGGGGAAGTAGGCAAGGACTTTCATGCCCAACCAGGGAGACTGGACTTTTTCCTACAGGTGTCCACTCATCCTTCTAGGCCGGGGTGGATGGTTTCCATAGGTAGATGGCCTCTAAGGGGCAGAGACTGGAAACTGGTGGTTCACAGAGCATCAGGCACGGTGCTTGAATATATTGTAAATATTCCTTAGACTGCGAAAGTTCTTACAAAAAAGTCAGCATTTCTGGCTTCTTTTGAAAAATTAGGAAATCTGGTCACACTGGACTCTCCCTCGTGCACAGACAAAACACTGGGAAGATAACAGCTGTCCTCTTTAAATGGGGTGTGTGCTCTCCAGTGAGCCACAGCCCACACTGTCTCCTGTTGCATCACAATTGTCGTGGTCCATTATTTATGTTGACTTTGTAATAAACATGAGCAGGTGACCTCTGACCTCAGGCTCCCCACAGGCAAGACCTTTTGTGGACCCAGGCTTTCAAACCCCCCTCTGGTTTAACACTTGGCTATGGACTGGAAACATTCTTTCTTCAGTCAAAATGTAGTTTGCTTAAACTAAAAATAGACCTACCATATGATCCAGCAATCCCACTCCTGGGCATATATCCAGAGGGAACCCTAATTCAAAAAGATACATGCACCGCAATGTTCACAGCAGCACTGTTTACAATAGCCAAGACATGGAAACAACCTAAATGTCCATCAATAGATAACTGGATAAAGAAGATGTGGTATATTTATACAATGGACTACTATTCAGCCATAAAAAAGAATAGAATAATGTAATTTGCAGCAACATGAATGGATCTGGAGATTGTTATTCTAAGTGAAGTAACCCAGAAAAAGAAAGGAAAAAAGAGATATCATTCATATGTGGAATCTAAAAAAAAAGAAAAGAAAAAAGAAGACACTAATGAACTTAGCTACAAAGCAAACAAACTTACAGACATAGTAAACAATTTTATGGTTACCAGGGGGAAAGAGGGTAGGAAGGGGTAAATTGGAAGTTCAAGATTTGTGAATATTAACTAGTATATATAAAATAGATAAACAACAAGTTTCTGTTGTATACACAGGGAACTATGTTCAATATCCTTTAGTAAATTATAATGAAAAAGAATATGAAAATGAATATATGTATGTATATGTCTGACTGAAACATTATGCTATACACCATAAATAATTGATACATTGTTAATTGATTATGCTTCAATTTAAAAAATGCAGTTTGCTTAAACTCTGTAAACACCATGTGCACAAATGTGTTTTCAATTGTTTTTAAAGAGAAACCTTGTTTCTCCTGTAAAAGATGACCTTGGGGTCAACTCCCTTGCTAAACTGGATTTGGTAAATTTGTTTAGGACAAGTAGAAATAACTGTGTACTCTGTAAAGTGTAAATCAGGTACAAAGTGACTTCCCTGCAGGAGAAGTTACCCCAGGTGCCCTTGTGAGCCAGCAGCCTGGCTTGATGGCTGAGCCCCTTAACCCACAGGTGATTTCAGCCAATCAAAACACGGAAATACCCACTGAGGGTTGTGTGAGGGAGGTAGTTTATCATACTCCTTTCAACTCTATACATCCTACCCTTTCTTCCAACTCTGAATCCAGTCTCAGCTCTTTCTAAAAGAAAGCCTTCCCAGATTACTCCAGGTGTGTAGACAGTGCTTACTACCTAGGACAGCCTCTGTGGCTGGTTCTGTGTCTGTATTTACAAGTCCCTGCATCCCAGCTCTTTCCTCTCTGTGCCTCATCTTCCATCAGACTTTCTTCTGGCCCATAGCTTGCCTGGACCTTGCCCCAGTATGTCTAGAACTCTGGTTTGCCTGGCAACCTGACACCTTGCTATAGCCTGTCTGGTTGGATCAGCTCTCCCAAGGGCTATTCGTCCCCACTGGCCAGCTCTGGGTCCAGTACCTCATTTTCTCCCCATGTGTTCTTCCATAACTGCCTGTTCCTATGTATACTCAACGACACTGAAGCCAGTGAGAGGGTGAAAAAATGAAAAGACCGAAAAGAACAGGTTCTTAGGGGGCAGGCAAAAAAAAAAAATGACCTGGGAAACTCCAGCCAGGGGGCTGGCTGAAATGAACACTGATGTCTTTACTTGGAATTGAAAACGAACCACTGCCAAATGACATTCTAGAAAAGGCACAGCTACAGAAACAATCAAAAGATCATGGTTTCCAGGGATATGGGGAGAGGGAGGGAGGAATGAATAGATGGAGCACAAGGGATTTTTAGGGTGATGAAATTATTCTGTATGATACTGGTGGCTGCATGTCATTATGCATTTGTCAAAACTCATAGAATGTACAACATCAAGAGTGAACCCCGATGTAAACCATGGACTTTGGCTGATAATCATGTGTCCATGTTGGTTCATAGATTGTACCAAATATATCACACTGATGAAGGATGCTGAGGATAGGGGAGTATATACGTGTGGGTGGGGAGGGCTGTGTGCGAACTCTGTGCATTTTCTGCTCAATTCTGCTGTGAAGCTGAAACTGCTCTAAAAGAATAAAGTCTATTAAAAAAGGAAAATGAACCACTGGAAACATATGGACACATGAGTGGGCATCACTGGTCCACACCTGTTTTTCTGTTCAAATAGGGGAAGCACCATCATCAGGACTAAAGAGAAGACCAAGAGGACAGTGAGGGTCTCAGAACTGTTTATGAAAAGGAATCAGAAGCAAGAAAGGGTGAGAGAGACTGGATGCTTTTTGTCGCTTGCCAGCTGTCCACAGGCAGTTAAGGTGTAATGTGGCCTAACCCACATATATAAAAATGAAACTGTATTGTAATTTAGGGTATATAGATGGGGCAACAAAAAAGAGTTCACGAGTCAGAAAACGTCACACTTGGATTAAAGTAGTCAGATGATTTAATTGCTGCAGGAAATGATCAATCAGTCATATATCTAATACATAATAAACACTGAATAATATCATGGGCGTGTTCAGATGATATGGACCAGGTACCCAGTGAGATCAGATTAGATAATATGCAACATGATGGTTAAATGCTGCCCGTCTGTTAATCATCACACATTAAGGCCTTAGGTGACTTCCGGATACCTCCTAAAGGCGTACAATGAGCCAGATACTGGGGATGCGGTGATGAGAGAAAAAAGACACAAACCCTGACTTCATGGTAATTATGCTCTAGGATTAGTCATCCTCAGCTGAAGGCAGTACCATTCATATCCCCAGGGGACATCTAGACATGGAGGGGCACTCTTGGCTGTGTATTGACTAAGGACTGCACTGGCATTTAGCTGGCAGGGACCAGGGATACTAAACATTCTACGTTGCAGGGACTCACTCTAGGCCAACAGCGCCCTATGGGAAAACACTGGTAGTGCAGGCTATGGCACCATTTTTAGAGGCAGTTTTTTTTTCATGGATGTTTTTCTTTTTTCTTTTTTCTTTTTTCTTTTTTGAATCACTTCGCTGAGGTACAATTGACATAGAAAAGCTGTACATTTTTTTGGTAGGGGGAGGTAATTAGTTTTATTTATTTATTTGTTTATTTATTTATTTATTTTAATGGAGGGACTGCAGATTGAAGCCAGGACCTTGTGCATGCTAAGCATGCACTCTAGCACTGAGCTCTACCCACCCCCTTATGATGTTTATTTTTGAAGCAGAAAATTTTCAAATTCCTTTACAGCATTGCTATTTAAATCTCACAGAAGACTTGTCTTCTAAATGACACACTTTGAAAAACGAGAAGAGCAGAAGTTAAGAGCAGACACTCCTAGGTTTGGATCCCAACACTTATCACTTCCTGGTTTGGACGATGAGAAAGTTAAACATCTCTGAGTTTCCCAACATGATCTCACTGAGATCTTGTTGGATTGTTGGGAGGACCAAATGCAGTGACATCTATAAATTGCCTTGCACTGTATCTGGAAATCTGGATTTTAAAAGAGGTGGCCAGTGTTGACAATGCGGCCCAAGCAGTTTGGATGTGGGAAGAGATGATGTGATGACTGTAGAGTGAACTGGGGACAGGGACTGGCTTCTTGGAGAATAAGGACACCTGAAGTACTGAAGGGCACAGAGGAATGAAAAGAGGAGAAGGCAGCCCAGCAGGTGAAGGTACAGGACAAGCAGACAGTGATCCAGGCAAGAAGTCACACCTGTGGGGGGGTATTCCTAGTCCATCGCACATCCAAGGTGTGACTCATTCCCCACACAGGTTCCCCTTAGTGATACCTCACCCCACTGTCTTCATCTCTTTAGTGAATCCAGTGACACTCTAGAAGAGAGTGCATTCTCTTGGTCTCCCATGGTCTTGCCTTTAATGATCACCCACAGAAAGGTCCACTGAGGGTGAGGGCAGAGTCTTAGCAGGGTCTAAGTGAGCGCTTTGCCAAGCCTCTCTTGGAAGGTCATCTCGGAGCCCCATCACTATGTCAGGTGTAGGGACAGGACCAGGGAATCTAAGCAAATGGACAGCTTGCTTCTTCTCTCCGTAGTCTGGCTTGTTGGTTTGCTTGACATCTTAACTATCTTGACAAGATTTCTGCAAAGTTCCTTCAGACCACTTTTGTCAGGCAGAATTCTGTCTCTTGGCCAAAGAGATCCCCCCACTGGCCATGAGCAGTGTTCTTGCATTCTGGAGGCACTCATGTACCAACTGTGTAAAAGAGAGCAGTGCTTTGGGTGTGTGGAGAAGGGAGGAGGCAGAACCATGGGGAGGGCCTCTCTGCTTCTAGACATGTGATCCCCATGCAGACCACTGTAGGCTTTAAATACTTGTCGGGCTTTCTTGCTTGTGGTAGAAAGCCCCAGCTTTACAATTTAAGTATTGGTTCCACCCACACTTTAATGAAAGGCAACACCCCCCTCACCCCCGCAGCTGCCAACCCTATGCCGTTTGCCTCTTTCCCCAGATAAAAATATTCAGGAAAAAAAATTCAGATACTGGGTAAGAGTTGCTCCATTCTTAGTCTTACCCATGCTTTCCTTTCATTCTCAGTGTTCTATCCAGGCACTTTCCTAGGGCCAGCAGCTCTTCAAGAAAGTGAGTTACAGCTCCCAGAAGTAGCCAGTGGGGGCATACGTCTGTCCAGTGCTTTGAGATGTCACCAGGCAGATCTCCTTGTTTTGGTTTTAGCATCTGCCCTTGGCTAAATGCTGAGCTTTCTAATAGGCCCCCTTAATTATTGTGTGGGGGCGTGACTGAACTCTGGTGTTGTCTGGTTTGTTTAGGAAGGAAACAAAGTAAAGTCATGCAGCTATTTCTTTCTTTTCCTTACTCACATTCTAAAGTTGATAATCAAGCAGCATTATTTATAGAAGAACTTTGTCCTTCCATCTTAATAAGGTCTTCCCCCAACCTGAGTTTCTATGCAAAACTCTCATCCTTCCATCTGAACGATGGATTCATTAATCAGAGGGGAGGTAGATGCTCCCTGTAAGGAAAAGAGCTGTGATAGATTAGTGATGTCTGCCTTGAAAGCAGCATGGACAGGTGGCAAATGTACACCACATGTTTTTCATCCTTGGTCTGTAACTAACTAGCTTATGGAATTGCCTTTCCTATTATTCCTAGGGTTACGGTTCATCCCATTGTCTCTGTCCTTGGAACCTATAGCTACCTTTGAAAGAAATCTATTTTTACCTGGGAAACTATATCTCATACCTTCATGCCACTCAACTTCCTGCGCTCAATCAAGAAATATTTATTGAGCCCCATTCATGTGTCAAATACTGTTCTAGGGCCCTGATGAAATAACAGTGAACAAGAAAGACAAGACCCTTCCCCTCACAGAGCTTATTTCCTAGAGAGGAAAATGATAAACAAGTACATACCTAAGAATATTTCAGGTAATAAGTGCCTTAAAGGAACAGAACATGCCCATGTGATAAGAGTGACTGGAAGGGGGTTTTGGTTTTGTTTTTGACATGAGAGAGACACTCTGGCATGCCTGTATGACACTGGGAAAATTGCTGTCTAGAAAGAGAAACGGATGATGCAGGAGAGAGAAGGAACAATTACAGGAACCCTGTGGGTACTCCTTTCTCTTCTACATACACGTTCTTCACCAGAGCACATCAGTTTTTCTCTCTCCAGTTGATCTTTTATGGTTTGTGATCAACAGCTTCTCAGTGCTTCCAGTGTTCTTTTCCACCCTATAAGCCATGACCATTAGCTTCCCAAAGAAAGTCATGCATGAGGGTCTGAGGTGCCCATATATCAAGTGTCTTCACGTAGGTTTTTTTCTGCTATCTAGGCTCACTTGTAAGTTCTTAAAGTCAATTCAGCTGTCTAGCATGCCATCAACAAGGAATGGTTTCCTTCTCTCATACTTCTTCAAGAGGGTTCATTTTCTTGATCCGGGGAAAGTGAGAGATTCCCAGACCACCAAATCTCCAAATTTATGACCAGCTGCTCATCCTTCTATAAATTCCTGAGAAAATAAGTAAATTTAGTATTTATCACCAGAGGATTTTGGCCCCTAATTCCCACATGGATTTCCTAAACTTTGTGAACTCAGCCAGGCCATGCACAGCCATAATAAAGTTTTTGAACCCCTTAGTCCAAAGTCCAGACTAAATCCAGGCCCAAACTTCATCTTGACCCAAGGAGTGGTGTCAAGTTGAAGTCTGACAGAAACAGACTCACAGACATAGTAAACAATCTTACCAGGGAAAAGGGGGTGAGAAGTGAAAAACTTGGGAGTTTAAGATTTGCAAATGTTAACCACATATCTAAAAATAGATTAAAAAAATTTGTCCTGTATAGTGCAGAGAACTATATTCAATATCTTGTAATAACCTTTAATGAAAAAATATGAAAATGAATATATGCATATATATATGCATGACTGGGACATTATGCTGTGCGCCAGAAATTGACACATGGTAACTGATTATACTTCAGTAATGAAAAAATGTATATATATATTTTAAAGTTTGAAGCAAGTAGTCGTTTAGAAGTGCTAGAAGACTTCTAGAACAGAGCCAGCCAAGGCCCAGAGTCCTTCATTAAGCCAGTTGCTCTAGAGGAAGAGGACCAAGAGCTAAGCAGTCTGGAAAGGAAGAAGCTAGAGGAATGGCAACAGGAAAAAGGAACTGACACAGAAAAGCTTTTAATCCTTTACCGCGTCTACCACTGTAGCCGGATTGTTTCCTGGACTTTGACGCCTATCAGGGCTCCTCTTTTCCTTCTCTTCTTCCTCTTCCTCCAGGTCTTCCTTTCCCCGTATCCAATGTGTACACGAAAGGTTTGGCCGAGAGGTTCGCTGGCCCTTCCTGGAGATGTGAGCATGCCATCAGCATAAAGCTGACCATTTGCGATTGAGACAGTCAGATTCCTCATTTTGGCACGTTGCTTCTTTAGCAACTCCTCCCAGAAAGTGTCCTTTATATTTTCTTGCTCTTACGTTCTAGATGTGAGATTATGATCTGGATCCCTGAGATCTGCACCTTATCACAAGGCACTTCTGACATTTTATGGAGGAATGGCTGGGAAGTACAAAAGATGAGCTCATTCAGAAACTTTCCATTTGTTATGGGTAAAGATCTTAATTGGAAATGTCTCCTTGTGGAGGCAGGAGGTGTAGAGCTCGGGTAGTAGAGCGCATGTTTAGCATGCATGAGGCCTTGGATTCAATCCCCAGGACCTCCTCTAAAAATAAACAGTCAGACCTCATTACCTCTCCCTGCCAAAAAATAAAGTAATATGACAATAAATTAATTTATTTTTTTAAAAAGAAAGAAAATATCTCCTTGTGCAGTGTTTAAATTCTCATAGCCCGAAGAACAACTCCAGTTTCTTTGCTTCACATCCTAACCTTAACCTGTGTTAATTAATCTTGTCAGGTAAAATCTATTTTTGGTGACCTCTCTTGGACAATTGATTTCTGTACCCAGATGCCAATTAAACAAAAGCAAGCCACCATGTTTGTCAAATGTTTCTTAAGCATGTTCAACAAGGACCAAATGAAAAATCACAACCCAAAACTATCCCATTTGTATCAAACAAATTATGTTATCACGATCTACCCCACATTAACTCAAGGGGAATTTCCTTAGCATTGGGAAATACATCAAAGGTTTATATCTCCTGTAGGAACAACGTTTTTAAATTTAAAAAATAGCTTAGAATGTAACATAGTTATTGTTCAAATCATATTTCATTCTTATTACTAATCACAAGATTAAAGTGTTAATTATTGGATTTAATCTTAAGCTAAATAAATATTACTCTGACTTTAAGGGGGACAGAAAGCAAGAGAATGATAAGCACAAAAATGGGACAGACATTCTCTCTTGGTGGTAGGAAGTCAGCGGCATCTTCAACAGAATGAGTAATATTCTAGGTTATATATTCAGTGGTACCCTCACAGATTTGCTATCACCAGGCTTTATCATGTACCAAAATGTTGCATAACACTTTTTTATACAGAGCAAATGTTACATAAAAAATGTTCCAGCCTGAGTTATAAGCAAAGAATGCATTATTTTTTTCTTGGACAGGATACCATTATTTTAAACACAAAATTCAAATACATTGTTCTAGTTTTCTGGCTTATTCCCAGCAGGATTTTTTTTTTTTAAGATTTTCAGGAGTTGGATTCACATGTTAATTAATTCCTAAGGTAAAAGATATTTTTGGAGACTTCTTTTGGCCAATTTAATTCTACTGTCAGGTGCTAGTTGGATAAAAGAAAGCTGCCATATTTGTTAGTGTGTTCATTTCAAATGTTTGGTGCAATTTTCTATGTTCTGCTGTTTCTAAGGTGTTAGAATGAATGTGTTCATGTTCGACTTTCCACTCAATTAGTGGCCTTTTTTATTATAGATTTATGAAAGCTCTTCTTATATACAAATGTTTCTCCAGTTTTTCATTTGCTAATTATGTTTAATTTTTTTACTTATAAAAAATTTTACTCCTTAAATTATACACCAAGATTCCATGATTTCAAATTTGATTTGTCACTCTCCTTTAAGTCTGAAGAACACAATTATATAATTTATTAAGTTCCAAAGAAATAACATTTAGTCTGAAGTCCCACACTCATAAGAATTAACTGTTCCTGCCTCAGGATACCTGCAGTAAACTTTTAAGTCCACACTAAGACACAAAAATAAACTAGGATGTGTATGTCATATAAAAAACTTTTCAGATAAACAACAAGGTCCTACTGTATAGCACAGGGAACTATATTCAATACCTTGTAATGGCCTATAATGAAAAGGAATATATATATATGTATGTGTGTGTAACTGAATCACTATGCTGTACACCAGAAATTAATACAACCTTGTAAATCAACTGTACTTCAATTTAAAAAAAGAATTTAAAAAACCATTTCACAGTGTACTGTGAAAAATAACATTAAAATGTTACCAAATTTCAACAATATTATTCATGGTGTTTACCCAATTAGGTTTCAAAATGCCTGATCAACTGAATTAAATGCAAATAACTTCACAGAGGCTCTTTAAAAAGTTTTCCCAAAATTTTGAAATGTTTATTGAATTAATATAACTTTTAAGATGTCGAAGTGTGCTATACATATTGTATTTTCTGCTAGGCTGAGCTAGTATCTTCCATGACAAGATGTGAAAACTATTGACTAGAATTCACTTTAAGATCAACAGGTACTTGATTAATTTCCCTGAAACTGTCAACATCATTACCAAAACCATCCAGGATTTTGTAAGATTTGATTATTCAAATACAGTTTTAATTTAAGAAGGGAAAAAAAGCTCTCATATATTAATGTGAAAACGTTTTTAGCTCTTAAAATTAGATTATCAATCTTCTTCTTTGTTATTTTGGGTTTTTGGTTTTTTGTTGTTGTTGTTGTTTTTAATTGAACTCATGTTTAATAATTACAGGCACCGTGCCCCTCTTCCCCCTGCCCAGGCAGCACCAGGGATGGTGCAGGGGCTGGAGCATATGCCCAGCAGTGAGGATGGCAGTCCCAAGAGTGATTTTCAGAAAATAAAAAAAGACCCCAGGGGCAGGCAGTGGTGCCCGCCCCCCCACCACCACCAAGATACACCGAATTTCAAGACTTTATATACATCTCTGCGCCCCAAGGGGAGGAGAAGGACACCTGGCAGCATCCTGGAGGTGTGGCCCCAGGCAGCCCCAAGCCATCCTGCCTCTTCAGCCACTTTATTAGCTCAGACATATGGCACCACAGGCACCCACTGCCACTGCAGCTGCTGCCGCCCCTCTTGCAGTCCGGGAGGCTGACTTGGCCGTCTGAGGGTCCATGGGGCTCCAAGTCCCCGGCCCCCCAACCCTCAGTTGCGGTCAGACTCCTCCTCCTCTGCCTCACGAAGCCATTTGAAGAAAGCTGGGACAGATTTAAGGGCCACGCCCTTGCCCTGCTGCTCAGCGGGGTCCTTGCTACTCTCCCAGCTATAGAAGGCATCCTCCTTCACCGCATCCTCGTCACACAACGCATCAAAGAAAGTCCAAAGCAGGTTGGCAGGCTGTTCTATGGTCACTGCAAGGGCCTGGAGGGTATAAAGTGCCTGCAACTCCTTCTGCTCATCACACAGGTATTTCTGTAGCAGTTTCGCGCGCGCTTTCAGCACCGCAACGTCCACTCGGAGAGGAGTCTCAAAGATAATTGCGGAATAGCAGACAGTTGTCATGAGGGCTCGAACTAGTGTGTTGGATGCTACCTGCTGCACACTCAGGTTGGCCTCTATCTAGTCAAACACCCGCTGGTCACTGCTGCTCTCCTTCAGCAGCTTCAGCTGCCCGCTCAGCTCCTCGGAGGAGAGCAGCCTCTGGCCCAGGGATTCTGACTCCTCTCCCAGGGTGGACTCCAGCTTCTGTGCAGTGACGAATGCACCGACATCCTGGCCTTCAGGTAGAAATTCCTTCCAGCTGAGTCCAGCCTCTCGCCACAGCATCCCCACCTTTTTGGGACCCGTACTTTTGCACAGGAGCCCCAGGATCTCTAGCAACAGGGAAGCAGTCTTGCCCAGGGGTCTCAGAGGTTTTGTTAATTCTGCTGAACGGCTTCCCCATGGGCACCCCACTATCCTGCAGAATGGGTGTTACCAGTTCTGCTAGGTAGAGCCACTCGTGAGGGATGCCAATTTCCATGTCTTCAGCCAATTCCAGGACTTCATACAGCCCTTGGCAGTACTGAGCAGCGGAGAGGTGCCCGGCACAGAGCAGCTGGTGCAGCAGCCGCCCCAGTGTGGGCTCAATGCCGTGCCGCACGAAGGTGAAGAGCAGCGAGGGCGAGGCCAACTCCTGCACACACTGCACTGCCTCCTTCATGTCATTGAGATGGAGGTATTCTTCAGTGATGGCCCTGGATTTCTTCTCCAGCTCCTCTTCAGAGAGCTTTGCCTTCAGGGAGCTCACCTGAGGCAGGGCAGCTTCTTGCTTCACAGCACCCCACCCACGGCCCCGATCCTCCCCTAAGGCTGGCTGCCTTGCACAGTCCCTCAGGCCGGGAGGGCCGCTCTCTACTCCACTCCTCCACCTCCTTGCTGAAGCTCCGCTTGGTGGCGGGTGTCCATGCATGATCAAGCCGGTCCCTACGGTCACCTCCCCCTTCACTCCGCTCCAGGCAGTCTCCTCGGTCCCCAGCTTTCCCACCTCGTCCCCAGCTTAAGCTACTCCTCTGTACCACACGTCTGTTATCTGTGCTCTCTGTAGGAACTGCTTGTTGAAGGACTGAGAAGCGATTCAAGGTACTGGACGAGCAGCTTCTGATGCTGGATGGGAGGGCTTGGCAAGGGCACTGCTGCCCTTGCCCCAGCTCAATCGCCTTCCAGGTACAAAAAGCTGGTTGTTAGAATCAATGAAGCCAGGCTTCGTGATCTTGATAAGTCATGTGGTTTCAATAGGGCAGCTGCCCTTGCTGATGGGGACTGTGTTCCAGCCACCGTCATCCACAAGTGGAAGGCCACGGCTGATGGGGGTCCTGGAGGGCCACCCCGACGCTTGTCGCTGCCCTTGGTCATTAGCTGCTGCACTTTTATGTGCTCCCGATGCTCCCCCATCTCAGCCTCCTTGTGGATCTGGTCAGTTGTCTTGGGACTTGGTCCCCTCGGCTTGACACCCAATTGCTCCGTCGCAGATCCAGTACATCTTGCAGCATAAAGCGGATTCGGGATGAAGTCTTCTTTTCCTTAATGATTTTTTTCATCTGGTTGAAATACTGATCCATTCAGGGCTTGGCCTTTTCAAAGTCCAGGACTTTGCCAATGACAGTGAGCAGACCGCAAAGGCGTTCAAGGGACTCTTCGTCGTGGTTCTTAAGTCGTTTAACCACGCAGTCATGCATGATCGCCTCCGCTAACATCTTCAGTTTGAACAACTCCCCGATGAACTTTATGTTCCCTAAAGAGCGCCGCCAGGCAATGTCTCAAGCCTATTCCAGCTCTTCCTTCAGGCGTCCCCATTCCTCTGCCGTAGCAGCTTCATGCATCTCTTTTTGCTCCCTCTCAAAAACCTCATCATCATCTTTGTCCTTTTCAAACTCCTTTTGACATTGATTCAACAACAGTTTCCCGAAGTTCACAGTCACTGTTGGCTTTTCTGCAGTGGGCACTTTCAGCGCCGTGACACAGCGGCAGATGTTGGCATAGGCCACTGAGTAGTTGGGCTCTGAAATGGCCTTCTTGAAGATGAGGTCAATGACCCCTTCGAGGCATTCCTCCGTGTCGATGGTCAGCTGCATCACTTGCTTTATCAGCTGCTGGAACATCTGGGGTGTCAGCTTATTCAAGATGGAGCGCACCCTGCGGAACAGGTCCTGGGTTTTGCTACCATCAGCATCCTCTTCCCCTCGGTCCTTTACAGCTGCCGTCCGCTTGCTGCTGGGTTTCCAGGCCTTCTCTGCTTTGTTCATCTTTTTATCTTCAGTTGTTGACACTGTGGCAGTAATCTTGCATGGTTCCTTTTGGGGCTTCTGCTGAGAGCGCCGGGGTCCCAGACTAGCCTGCGGCCCTCGGGATAGCTCCCCACCTGGCCCACCCCTTGGGGGCCCACGGTTGCTAAGGGCTGGTCGGCCAAGGTTGGCAAGGACAGAGTGAAGTCTGGGCCACAATTTATGCCTTGAAGTCCAGCAGGATCCAGTGGCCGCAATGGTGTCTTATTGGCCTTATCCAACACCACGTCACTGCTATGGGGCAACCCCTCTGGCTTCTGCACACATACCGGCAAATGTGAACTGAAAGCCAAGCAGGAACGCACGGTCATAACGCTTTTTCTCCTCACGATTTAGAGGCTTCCACTGATCTGACTTATATTCATACTTCTGTTCCCCGGGCTGAATGTTCTCAGCATTTTGAATCTTGTCTTCCTTTGAGTCCCAGGTCTCATCTGCCTCCTCAGGCCGTGGGGGGGCACACCGCTGCCCTCAGGCTCTGGGCTGGACTTACTGCCTACGGGAGGCTGGTTTTCCACTTCTGGTACTCCTGGGTTCACCTTCTTGAAAGCATCCAGAAGGTCTCCTGCAGTCTCCTTGTTGAGCTCCTTAGTCTTCCGTCTCCTCTTTGGCACAGATGCTGCCACTTGGGTGGCTGCTGCTGCCTCCAAATTCTGGAACTGGCGGGCGGGGAGAGGGGTGCTCTCTGGGGGGAGTGGTTCCTCTCCACCCTTCTCACTCTCAGGTTCTCCTGCTTCTTCCTCTTCTTCCTCTTCCTCTGCATCCTCCTCCTGAGCAGGGGAGGCAGCTGAGGGAGCCACAGCTGGAGTGGCAGAAAGGACAGTAGGGGGAGCCACTGATGCTGTAGCCTCCTTGGTCTGCTCCTCTTGCTCCCTGACGGGGCTTAAGCCCACAGCTGGTGTTGAGGGGCTTCCGCTGAGCAGTTCCTCGGGTTGGGCAGTTGGAGCAACAGGCATGGGGGATCCAGAGGGACAAACCGAGGGAGGGAGAGGGGCAAGCTCCGGGCTTGACTCCGCCTCTGGTTCCAAATCTTCAGATGGGACTGTGCCATTAGGCTCAGGAAGAAGTTCCACCTTGTGAGATGCCAGGGGATGGGAACCTGGAGAGGCCTGGAAGAGAACTCAGATTCTGGAGCTGGTTTGCTAAGCATCACTGCTACTTCCAGTATGGGTTCAGCAAAGGGGCAGGCTCTGGAGAGAGGCAGCATGGCTCCCCAGGGTCACAAGGCATGGGGGTCGTTGATTCTTCTATAGACATTTGTTCCATCCCGTTTTCATAGTGTCCCCAGGAGTAGACCCCAGGACTGCAACATTAGGCTCAGACCCCGGTTCCAAGACTGGGAGTAGTGGTGGGGTCGGAGAAGGTGATGAAGGCTGGGATTCTGAAGGGCTATGTTCTGGGCCAGGCAGCCCTGGCCCGTCCCCAGTGATTGCTCCCTGCAACCGGTCATCTGGCCGGACAATGACAGCGAGCTGGGGAATCTCCCCATTAGCCTGAGGCTCCAGAGCCCCTCCCACCTGGGGAAGAGTGAGCGTGGAGGCGGTGCGGGCCCTAGACATGGTCTCCCCTGTGATACCCTGCCCTTCTTGATTCAGATCTCGAATTCGGATCGTCTTCCACTCCCTGTTGGGTGCAATCTGGGGTGGCTGGTTCATCAAAACCGGGGTGGGGGGCCACACCAGTGGGAAATTGCTGCACACCCTGGGCTGGGTGGTAGGCACCAGCATTGGTCCCAAACTCTGCAGGGCTTGTGCCTGGATAGAAGCTTGGGGCTCCCGGCTGCACAGGATGCTGCTGTGTCAGGACAACCTCTGTAGAACGTCCCTGCCCAGGGATGTAATAGGCCCCCTGGGAGGCCGGGTAGGAGATCTGGGTGGGGATCATCATTACTTGGGATCCAGCAGGGTAGACACAGGCAGCAGGGCCAGGGCGGGCAGGGGCTGCACTCTGCACTCGGGGCTGGGCCCGGCTAGGGTAGACGTGCTGGCGGGGCTGAGAAGGCATGATCATTTGTGTCACCTGAGGCGGACTGAACACCACCGGTGCTGTCTGCCCGGGGGCAACCGCTGGCTGCGGGAGTCCAGGGGATGGAGCAGATGGGGGGCCTGTGGGCTGCGGAGCTCTGTTCATTTCACTTGGTGCCACATCAGGGTCCCCCCAGCACCCCCTCGGTTAAGAATAAATCCACGGTGTGGCCTGCAGGTTCTGGGCATCCGAGGGCCTTCAGTCTCCTTCAGTCCGTGTGGCCGAGCCCCACGCAGCCACACAGACATAGTCCACAACCATTCCCAGCTCCCTGCACGGATCTCCTGTTTTTTTGGTTTTGGCCTTTGCATTATGACAGTATCCTTCATCCTAAAATAATGAAATCAACCATCTAAATTTTCTTCTAGCAGGTTTACGGTTTTATTTATGTTCGTAGAAGGCATAGGTCAACGTACTACAGCCCTTGGGCTAAATCAAGGCAGTGCCTACTTTTTTCTAAGATCCTGTGACCCCTGGACCTTCATATATATTGCTATATGCTCTGTATGTGTTCAAAGCAATATAAGCCCTTTGCCAGCCATATGTGTGGCGCAGTCTCCCTCTGCAGACTTCTTTTTCACTTTCCTAATGTCATTTTTGATGAACAGAGGCTTTTATTTTACTGTATTCATATATATCAATCTTTTCCTTTATGATTAGTGCTTTTTTACGTTCTGTTTAAGAAATCTTTCCATATCCTGAGATCATGAAGATAATTCTTTTATACTGTCTTTTTATTATTTTCCTTTCTTGATTTTTTTCTTGTCCTATCAGATTTATTTTAAAAATTACTATTTCAAGATAATTCACATGTATTTCTAAGAAATAATTCGATGAGATCTTGTGTACCCTTCACTTAGCTTCCCCCAGGGGTAACATCTTGCAAAACCGTAGTACATGATCACAACCAAGATACTGACATTGACAGTGATACAGTCAAGACACAGAACGTTTCTATCGCCGCTGATACCTCCTGTGCTGCCCTTTTGCAGCCACATGCACTCCTTCCAGCCCCCACCGCCTTCTGAACTCCTAGCAACCATTAGTCTGCCGTCCATTTCTGTAATTTTTTTCCTATTATGAATGACATATAAATGGAATCGTTTAGTACATAACCTTTTGAGATTGATTTTTTGACTTTCTTTAAAATGATAGTTTACTAGAATTTTATTTGTGTGTGTGTGTGAAGCAGAAATTAATTTTCATCTTTTTCGTGATGGGTACTCCAATATCCCAGAACATTCACTGAAAAAGGTTTCCTTTCCCACTGCTCTGCGTTGCCACTTTTGACACTGATACATTTGTTCATCCTTGAGTCAATCCCACAGTCTTACTACTATAGTTTTTAATAAATCTTGATACTGCTAGCTAAGTAATTTCTCCCATATATTCTTGCTTACATATACATGGTTAATTATATATTATTTTATATACTAAATTAATTTATATTAATATGTAATGCTTATTATATATTATTTAACATACATTTGTTTATGTTAAATATATAAATTTACATAAATATAAAATTATAAGTATCTGTATATATTTATTATCTACTATTTTAATAAATTTATATATAAATTTCCTTCTAAGCACAGCCTTATCTGCATTGTACAACACGGGATGTACTTATAGTATTTTTATTATTATTCAACTCAAAATACTTTATAATATTATCAGGTGCCTACGTATTTAGCGTTGTTATATCTTACTAGTGAATGAAGCCCTCAATTATATCTTTCTAGAATGAGTTTATATTACTTCTACCATGTGTCTAGAAGCACTAGTAACCTGAGAGCACCTTCATCCAATTTCAGAGACTGAATAATTAAAACTGAGTTGCAATCCCTTTGAAGGCTTATTTATATCTGCTCCCAGCTTACTCCTAGGGTATAGACACCCCTTTGAGGTCTCAGTCTAAAAGGGGAAGAGTCCATCAGGCTTCCCCCTTGGTGAGCCCTGGACTTCAAGCAAGACGTCACTCAGCCTCGTAGCCACCCCCTCCAGGACTGGCAAGTACTCCAGGAACCTGCATACTGATGGGAAATAATTGTTCCTTTTGCATTTTAAGCTAAAGCTGATCATGGTGCTGAACTTGGCTGTTAATTCTGGAAAGTTGTCTCTGCTGCTTCTGTTACACTCTCCAGGTAGATAACAACGTCGCTGGTAAATGGTCATGCTTTTGTCTCTGTGGCATTTGGTCCTACAGAGGTAATGGGCACAGTCAGTCTAGTTTTTAAGCATGCCTCTTGGCTCAGAAGCTTTATAATATTTTGCTTACATGTCGAAATGTGAGTCTCTTCTCGTTGATTTGGTATAGAAGGAGCAAACCATTTTAATCAACATGGGAAACTCTTTCCGGCAGTCAGAAAATATTCTTTTATTTCCTAGTGAAGTATTCTGTTCGATTTGTTCTGTTCTCTTCTTCACAAACATTCACTTATGAGATGCCTCAGTTTTCTGTTCTCTGTTCCGTTTTGTTCATTGTATCTCCCACAGAAACTTTTCTCCCTTTTTCTCTGCCTTCTGGGAGAATTTCTCAGTCCTGTTCTTCACATATTCCCGTTTTCATTTTCTGTATCAGTTTTGCTTATTTCTGTCTCAATATACATTTTTTTTGTTTTGTTCTCTTTCTCTTTGTAGGTTCCTGTCTTATTTCATAAAGACCATGCCTTCAAGTCCACAAATGACAAACGCTGGAGAGCCTGTGGGGAAAAGGGAACCCTCCTACACTGCTGGTGGGAATGCAGTTTGGTGCAGCCATTGTGTAAAACAGTATGGAGACTCCTCAAAAGACTAAAAATAGACTTACCGTATGACCCAGGAATCCCGCTCCTGGGCATATATCCAGGTGGATCCCTACTTCAGGATGACACCTGCACCCCAATGTCCATAGCAGCACTATTTACAATAGCCAAGACATGGAAACAGCCTAAATGTCCATCAACAGATGACTGGATAAAGAAGAGGTTGTATATTTATACAATGGAATACTACTCAGCCATAAAAACAACAATGTAATGCCATTTCCAGCAACTTGGATGTCCCTGGAGAATGTCATTCTAAGTGAAGTAAGCCAGAAAGAGAAAGAAAAATACCATATGAAATTGCTCATATGTGGAATCTAAAAAAAAAAAAACACCCATAAATACAAAACAATAACAGACTCATAAACAGAATACAAACTTGTGGTTGCCAGGGGGGTGGGGGGTGGGAAGGCACAGAATGGGATTTCAAAATTTGTGGATACTGACAGGCATATGTAGAACAGATAAACAAGATTATATTGTATAGCACAGGGAAATACATACAAGATCTTGTGGTAGCTCACAGCAAAAAAAAAAGTGACAATGAATATATGTATGTTCATGTATAACTGAAAAATTGTGCTCTACACTGGAATTTGACACAGCATTGTGAAATGGCTATAACTCAATAAAAAATGTTTTAAAAAATAAATAAAGCCCCCCCCCAAAAAATAATAAAAAAAAAAAAAAGACCATGCCTTTTTTTACTCTACTGAGGATACCAAACAGCTTCTGAAATTTTCTTTGGAGCCTGAAATACTTTATTTCTTTCTTTTTTTTTACTTTTTGGGGGGATAATTAGGTTTGTTTATTTATTTATCTATTTATTTTTAATGGAGGTGCTGGGGATTGAACCCAGGACCTCACGCATTCTAAACACATGGTCTACCACTGAGCTATATCCTCCCTCCCCCAGTACCTCATATCTGAAGATACAGTTGAGCTCTGAATCTTTAGTCAGCTACTTCCTTCCCCTTGTTTCTGTCATTTTTTTTTTACAGGTTCTATATTGAATTGTTTTCCTCTTTATCATGGTCTTTATCATTATAATCTGGGTCACATTTATTGAGTGCTTATTTTGTACTGTCCTAAACATTTCTCATGTGTTGACTTATGTAATCCTCACAACAATGAAGAAAGAAGCATTATTTTTTTCTAAATTAAGTACCATCAGTTACAATGTGTCAATATCTGGTGTACAGCACAATGTCCCAGTCATGCAAGAAAGAAGCATTATTAACCTCATTTTATAGATGTGTATGCTGAGGCATCAAAGTTAGGTAACTTGCCCAAGGTCACAGAGCTATAAATAGTGGAGTCGGAATTTGAACCCAGACAGTCTGGCTCCAGAGTATCTTTATTATACTGCCTCTCAGTCATATATAAATCACTTTTTAAAAGGTAAATGCTATTTAAACTTAGTATTCTCACACCAGTCAGAATGGCCATCATTCAAAAGTCCACAAATGATAAATGCTGGAGAGGGTGTGGAGAAAAGGGAACCCTCCTACACTGTTGGTGGGAATGTGGTTTGGTGCAGCCTTTATAGGAAACAGTATGGAGATTCCTCAAAAGACTAAAAATAGACTTACCATATGACCCAGCAATCCTACTCCTGGGCTTATATCCAAAGGGAACCTTGATTCAAAAAGATACATGCACCCCAATGTCCATAGCAGCACTATTTACAATAGCCAAGACATGGAAACAACCTAAATGTCCATCGACAAATGACTGGATAAAGAAGTGGTGGTATATTTATACAATGAAATATTACTCAACCATAAAAAAGAATAAATAATGCCATTTGCAGCA
This sequence comes from Vicugna pacos, assembly GCF_048564905.1. Taxonomy (NCBI): domain Eukaryota; kingdom Metazoa; phylum Chordata; class Mammalia; order Artiodactyla; family Camelidae; genus Vicugna; species Vicugna pacos. Next base: position 2,417,233 of record NC_133001.1, on the reverse strand, counting down.
ACATGGCTGGACCTGGAGATCATCATTCTAAGTGAAGTAAGCCAGAAAGAGAAAGAATAATCTCATATGATGTCACTTACATGTGTAAGTGTGTAACCAAAAGAAAAAAAAAAGACACAAATAAACTTATTTACAAAATGGAAACAGACTCACAGACATAGAAAACAAATTTATGGTTACCAGGGGGAAGGAGGTGGGAAGGGATAAATTGGGAGTTTGAGATTTGTGAATACTACCTACTATATATTAAATAGATAAATGATGATTTTATACTGTATAGCACAGGAAACTATATTCAATATTTTGTAGTAACCTATAATGAAAAAGAAAATGAACGTATGTATGTATATGTCTTACTGAAACATTATGCTGTACACCAGAAATTGACACATTGTAAACTGATTATACTTCAATTAAAATTAAATAACAAAATAAAAAGAATAAAAAGAAACTTGCTATTTGACAACAGATAATGGGTGTAGATTTCCCCTGGCTCCATTTCTATTTGCGTGAAGGTCGAGCTCCATTCTCAGTTCCACAGCTGAAGGACAGGCTGGGGTATATAACATCCTGCCCAGCTCTGATTTCCAGTGGGTGTTCATCCATTTTAACCCTGAACTTGATACTTTAACCAATGTGATTCTTGAAAAGCTACAGTTCTGACTGGTTCCAACAGAGCTCTTTCTCTCAAAGACGACTCTAAGAGCTCTTTACCTGTAGGGATTCTGTCCCACCAGAATGTGGCCCGCTACCCCGGTGTGTCATAACACACACACACACACACACACACACACACCCCATCCCACTACTGACTGTCTAGTTAACTTCTGGGGAATTGCTGTCTTTTAAATATATGCAGAAAGTTAACAAGGAGAGAGGAAGAGAACCAACCATTATTACCTCAAAGGACTCCACAGTAGAGGATCAGCTGGGTCTGTGAGGAAACAATGGGGAGGTCTGAAGAGCCTTATGTTTTTCAGGTATTTTCTGTTTTATGATCCAAATGACAGGAAGGTTTGTCTTAACCTTCATTTGTCTATGTTAAAGACTCCTTTGAAATTTGGGGTTTGTTCTGCCCATTTCATTTCTGGGGTGGTTATAAGCTTTCTTCTCATGACTCCCTGCCGTGGCTTCAGAGATAATTTATTTTAAAAAGTGAAAGATGCCACACTGAGGGCTGTTATTCCAGTTATTCCAATATTCCCCTCAGCTGTAGTTTTGAACCCTTACCAAACAAATTAGATCAGATTAATGATCAAAAGAATTCATTAAAGTATTGAAGAGCCATGTTAATTTCTACACCTGATTACAGCTTCACCTACAGACACTTTTTACCTCGCTTGGCATTTTCCAAATTCTCAACATATAAAAAAAAGTCAAGACTGTCTAAAAGTACAAGCTTCTTGGGTTGGATATAGATAGGCAACAAGTACTGTTTGTCTATCTAATGAGTACTACCCTCCTCTTCTTCCTGAGTAGCACAACCCCACTTTTATTTAGAATGACTGCATTTTTGAGCCTCCTTTAAGCCCCTATAGCCATGTGACATTATTTTAGCTAAGGAAATGTGAGTAGAACTGGTTTGAGGGAAACAGTGCACAGAAAAAAGCTCCTAAAGGGAGACAGGCAGCTAGAGATTGCTCCTCTCCTTTTGTTCTTCCTCATTTCCTCCTGCTTCCTGCCTGGACTGCTTATGTGATGGCTGGATCTTCAGCAGCTCTGTTAGACCATGAATAACCTAAAGATGGAAGCCATGCATGGATGGCAGAGCAGAAGGAGAAAGTGACTGGTATGGGTTCCACATACCAATTTTGGACTTCATACCTCCAGACTTCTTTTAAATAATAATAATAATAACAATAATAATAATAATAATAATAATAATAATAAAGCTCATATTATCATATCATAGTTATTTACAGTCTTTTACTAGCAGTCCAGGGCAATTTCTATCTGAGATTCTTCTCCAAATAATAAAAGTAATAAAAAGCTAATGCTTATTAAATGCCGGTTATGTGTTGATTATTCTTCTAAGTGACATTAATTCCTTTAATCCTCATAGGAACATTATTATCTCACTGCACAGATAAGGAAATCTAGACCAGAATGCTTAAGTAACCTGCCCAAGGTCACACAGCCAGCTAGTAGTAGACCCAATATCTGATTCCAAGCCAGGATCCAGAATCTGCACTCTTAACCATGTGCTGATTGCCTCGAACATCCCAGCCCAAACATCAAAAATGGTCCAGAAAATATACTGGGCCCTGCAGTTAGGCAACTGCAAGCCCAACAGTTTAAGCTGGGTAGTTTCCAGGTTCCTGTGTGTCTTTCTTGGGATTTTCTGACTTTTCTAAGCATCAGATCACAAATATCAAAAACCCAAACTGACAGCCTGCTGCTACACGGGCTGAGCTGTACTCCTGGGTGGGAATCCCAGGCACTGTTGCCTGCAGGTGCTGGGCATCCTACTGCCTTTGGGCGTCCCACACTCACATCCCATTTGGGAATCTTGCAGTGTAAGTGATCCTTTGGCAAAATTTCAGTCCTTCCCCCCAAGTAAAACAGAAGCAGAACAGTTGTAAAAATTATTTATTAGCAATCCTTTCGCGTTTGGACCACAGCGCTTTTAGGTACCTGTGTTCCCATCATTCGTGCACGTCAACGCTTCCATGGCAACACTCCCCGTTTCCCCTCTGCAGCTGTGTTACACTGACTGCTTACAACAACAGAGTGGTCATCTAGTTCACTTATAAGAATTTGCTAAACTCTTTATGCGTACACTCATTTAAGGTGTTGTCTAGCCCTTTCTTAGTCAACTTCATGTTAAAACATTATTATGCTTACAGAATATTGTTGCTTTTTCCCTTCTTTTTTCTTTCTCACCCACAATCTGTCAAGCAATCCGACTGAGAGCATCTGACTGAAAAGGTTTGAGATACACCAATTTCAACAAACGGGAGAATACCCTGAAAGTTCTACCAGATCACAAACACACATTAGCCAATATTGCAGTAGGACCCTGTTTGAACATGTGCATTACTGGGCTCAGGGTTTTTAGATGCCTGGAGAGATGGGACCAAGTGAAGGAAACCAAGGGCCGCTCCTAGGCAGTTTGGGTAATTCCCTTGCTGCAAAGCATGATTTACTAGCGAGTAGGAAGACTTCTCGAACTGCAAATTTTCCTGTCATTGACCCATCGCTAATGAATGAGATCCTACCGTGATAGAATTGTTTTGGTTCTTACGTGCAGATGCTGCTGGGAATGATAGCAATTTACAACAACGATCTTCTTCCCCACGTAGAGCGACCTAGTTTATTAGTGCCCTTCCAACTAACAGCTACCTGAGAGGAAATAAATCAGGACACCAAAAAAGGCGCGTGGGCGCGCCCGCGCATGCGCACACAGGCCAAGGGAGGCGATGTAAGGGGCTCAAGGGGTGTGGGAGGGTGACGGCATGCAGAGGACGGGCTCAGGGAGCGGCAGGGTAAGGGGGTGCACAGAAGGGTAGGGGCACTAGGAGGAAGCCTAGGGGAGGCGAATTGGGACATACAGTCTTCAGTACCAAGCATGATCCCAAGTGGGGACGGAGTAGAAGATATAACCACTGAGGAGACAGGGGTGGCAGCTTGTGGGCTCTGGGTTCCAGCGGGTGGGGGAGGGGGAGAGAGCGATCATGGGAGTGAGAGGAGAATGATGGCATAATCCATTGTCTCCTGTTTCATGCAAACACCCTCCTAGGTGAGATGGGCATGAGCACCTGATGGATGGTTGTCCCCAGTTAGCCCTGAGCCACGCCTCACCCGTCCTCTTGCCATGGTCAGTCTCCAAAAACTGGTTGCCCAATCACGTGTGCATGAGTCAGGGCCCTGCCAGGCTGAGTAGGGCGTGGGTGTGGGCAGGAGCCGGGAGGCTTGCACAACCCTGAACGGCTGAGGTCACCGGAAAAAGCCCAGCTGCGGGAGACACCCCAGAGGGACCCCTCAAAAGACTTGGGGGGGGGCACTGACAGTAAGATTTCTGGCTTCCCATCTGGGCTGGCCATCTTATGTGCCCTGCCGTTTCCCAGACCAGAATATTAACAGGGATGTTAAGTCCTACTTCTGTCTACCCCAGTGGGTAAGGGGCAAGCCTAGGAGGTGTTGGAGCCAATACCCCTGACTTCCCCAAGCCTGGCTTTCTGTGCCAGTGACTGGCGCTGGGCAATCCTGGGCTGGAGACTGGAGTCATCACAGCTCAGAGGGGCTTCCTGGAGCCTATGGCAGGGTGGAATGGGGCACCCTTCTGAGGACCACTGGCCTCGAGAGCCTCAGCCAGCTTGGATCCGACGGGAGGAAGATAAGGGATGTTGAGTCTCCAGTCCAGTTCAGATCAACGTTGAGGGTTTAAGAGCCAGCCTAAGCTTGTAGCAAATTTGGGTACAGCCACTTTGGTTCCCCAAAACCATCTGCCGAGCAAAGGCAGGGAGCCAAGCTGATAGGAATAAAAGCATATGTATACTACTGGAGATGGTGCAGAAAGCAGCAAGTTACACATAGAGGAATCTATCACTTCTCCTGTCTAGAACTTGTCACATCTGAGCTAAAGTCTACAAAGAAACTGTAGTGCAGTGATTCCAAGAGTTCATGCCTCTGGGTGGGGTGGGGCGGGGGAATCTGTGATTCTCAACAGTGGGGGAAATTTAAAATTCCTTCCAACCACCATCACACCTACTTGCAGAAATTCTGAATCATCTTCCAGGTAAGAAGCCTACAGTATTGTCCACTGAAAAGGTTCAGTAACTATTTACTGAGCACCTCCATGTGTTGATTCCTCAGGGCACTGGGCAGACACAGGTGAAGCACCGCTGTGCCATTGGATCATCATGCTGGACTTGTCTGTGTGTGACAGTTTATTTACTCACAAGACAGTCCAGCAGGGAGGGTCTGACCCAGCCCAACCTCACCATTTGGGGTGGGATGGATAATACGGGAAGTGATCCTCTGGCCCAACCAGATCCCCCATGCTCAGCCAGGCAGGTGAGGCTGGGTGTCACTGTCATGGGCAGTCACCCCTCTGGTGGCAGCAGATAGTAAATAGCGTGGGACAAAGCAGAGGTCAGCTTCACGAGTGGGCAGAGTGCAGGCACTATCAACAGGGCCACATTTGGAAGTCTGGTTGGGCAGGTTATCCACAGCCGGACATCTGCAGCTGAGCTCTGGGGTGTAGGAGAATTCCCCAGTCGGAGCTGGGAGCTGGCAGCTACAGGCAGGGAGACAGGTGTCCTAGGAGGTTACCTGAGAAGGAACCCAGGAACAGAGCCCAAGGGGAGGCCAGTGGGGTTCTGGCCTTGGATCTTGAGAGATGGCCTGAATTACCTTGTCGGGGATCAAATGAAGGAGGGCAGGAGTTGGGTAGTCCTCAGGCAACATGGACGGGGTAGAGGACTGTGAGCCTGCCAGGGAGGGGAGCCTTGGGCCTGGAGGAGGAGGAAAATTGGGAGCGGGAGGTAGGGGTTGAGTTCCTGGCTAGCAAGGAAGTCTGTCATCTGTGTCTTGAGGGTACACAACCCATCCAGGGCTCCCTCTAGCCCACATGGGGCCCTGATATGACCTGAAAGTCACCACCCCCCACAGCAGACCCGTTGGGTAGACACACCAGAGGCACTCAGATGGCACCTTTGTATAGAGAGAGAGACTCGGCTCGCTCCTGCAGGTACAGCCCACACCAGGACACACAACTTGTGAACAGAACGTGAGTTGGATCTCAGTCCGCGTTGGCGGGCCTCGTACTCAGGATGCCCTGGGACCTGCTCGGCAGAGGGTGGTGAACCCTCTGGTTCCCCCTGAAGCTGGGCAAGCCTGGACCTCCCAGCAAGGAGCGTGACTGTGGGTGGGCTTCACTCCACGGTGGGAGGAGGGAGTGTGGATATAAACCAGCCTTTGTGCCTCTGAAAACCGGCCCCACCCCTCAGCTACCACCCTCTGCAGTGTAGCCTCTAATGGATTCCTTGTTCACACCACGTCAAGAATCAGTGCTGGTGACACCCCATCCCCATCTAGTGGCCACAGAGTCACAGCTGGAGAGAGACTGACACGGTGGGCAGCCTCAGCCACAGCCTTATGGCGTGAAGCCTGACCTGCAGGTTATGGTCCTTACTAGTAGCAACTAACATTTATAGAGCACGTTGCAATTTACCAAGTGCTTTCTCACACATGATCTCATCTGCTCCCCGTGAGGCGGGGATGACTGGCAGGCCTCTCACAAATGAGAAGACAGCCGCGGAGAGGTCTGACCGAGGTGGCCGGGGAGGGGGGCTGCCGCAGGGTGGGCGGGAGGAAGCTCGCTGGCATCTGACTGCCTGGGTTCCCGCCCTAGTCCTGCGATTTCCTGGCTTCACCTTTTCTGTGCCTCAGTTTCTCCATGCATGAGATGGGGATGTTAGTGGCTAACTCATGCGTGAGATGGTCGTGGCAGTTATAATACTAGAGCAGTGCCTGGCATGGAACAGCTGACCCCAGCATAGAGGGCCTGCTTTCATAGCCAATTCTGGAAATAAGATGCACCAGTGTGTACCATTTGTGGTACAGTTAAGATTGGGTCAGATTGCAGTCATATTTGCAAAATTTACTTGTTTGTAAGTTTGTTGCCCATGACTTAGTTCCCATGCAGATGGACGCAGTGGACTGAGGACTTAGGTAAGGTGGCCACAAATGCAAGTGACAGGGATGAGGGGAGCAGGTGGAGTGTCCTGGGCTGGACTGGACAGTGCGGCCCCCTGTGAAGGCCAAGTGGGAATTCAGGGTTAAAGCCCCTTCCCAGTTTTCAACAGATCTTCCCATTTTTTCAACAGAAGCCCCAAACACTGACTTTAATTTTCTATTTTAGCAACGATTTTGAATTTCTTTAAAACACTGTGTGGACTAGAACCAGACCAGCTACAGGCCGGTGTGGGCTCTCCAGGCTGTCCTCTGGGACTGTGACACCACCCCCCCACTGCCCAGAGCCTTCTGTGCCTGCCGACCACACCCCTCTTCCCCAGGCCTGTCTTTGCCAGGCTCCCTGATGGACACCACCCTGCTTGGTTTGCTCCTTGAGGCCAAAATGTCTGCCATGAAAGCGATGGGTGTTCTGCCTGGAAGATGCTATAAAAATTTCATTGCTCACTTACCATGTAATATGAAGAAAACTGTGCTGTGTAAAAAAAGATAAAAGCTGAGATGCACTTCTGGATGCAATCGAGCAGTGGCAAGTGTTGAAGCTGCACACACATGTAAGATATGATGTGTTCATGGTAATTTTTAAATAATGCTCATCTCAGGAGAGATTCGACACCACATGAAAACCCCTCATTCAAGAGAGGAGCCTCAAAGTCATCTGTCCCAACTTCTCACATAAGATGGGGAAACCAGTGGGGAGGGTATAAGTCAATGGTAGGGCGTGTGCTTAGCGTGTACGAGGTCCTGGGTTCAAACTCCAGTACCTCCATTTAAAAAAAAATTAAAATACAGAAATAAACATAATTACCCCCCCCCCAAAAAACCAAACAAACAAAAGATGGAGAAACCTGCCCAAGAGCTAGTGCCCAACCTTTCATCAACATGCAGCTGCCCTCCTGCTTCCCAAACCCACTTTTCCAGTTGTACTGTGTAGTCCCTGCTTTCTGGGGCCTGTGATCTCCCTCCTCAGGGCATATCCCCGCACATGTCACCCCAAGGATGTTCACTGGGAGCCCTTCTGCACCCGTAGGGTAGCCCTGGCGCCTCTGGAAGGTAGCAATCCAGTAGCTGACTTTGTAGGATGTCGTCTGTGTTTATTGTATGTTCCTCTACTTTCCAGAAAGTGTGGAAGAAACGACCTGGGCTCAGGTTGAGGCAGACGGCATATAAACAGCACTTAGGAGCCAAGTGATTTTGTGTGAGGCATTTGGCCCTGAGTCTCTTATTCCTTTTCTCTGAATTTGGATGGATACCAGCTACCACTGAGTGTTGGTTATAATTATGATCAGATTTCCCCCCAGGAGAACACAAGGTCCCTGAGAGTTACACACACAGTGACACACCTGAACATGCGCAAGTGTGCACGCACTGCCCAGTGCCCAGAGCCAGAGGGCTGCTGAGGAGGTGGCCCTTGGGAACCCACCGTGGCAGCAGAGCCAGACGTTAGGTCATCCAGGCTTTTTCTGGCACTTGGGTCCAGCAAATGCTTTGCTTGGCTGGGGCTGGAGGCCCCTGTTCCTGGCTGACCACTGGCATTGGGATGCCTTCTCCTTGACTTCAGAATCCTTTCAGCGATCCCAGTGCACACTGAGACCAGACTGTTTCAGCAGCAAATTACAGAGACAATGATCTCAGCAAGATTGAGGCAACAGAATCAGAACTGAGCGGCATCCATACTCACATTTGCGCAGATAAAGTTACACACGCTGGTTGTGCTTGAATTTGAAGAGCCTGTCCTTCAGGGTAGGAAGAATTTTCCAGAGAGGAACAGCGGGTACCAATGAAGAGCAAGATTTGAAAGACTATAAGGGCAGGGATAGAATAGCCCATGACCCAGGCAAGAGGAATCAGGGGTTTATTCTAAACTCCATCACTGGGATCCTAATTAACTTAAAAAAATAGTTTAGTCTTCTTGGCCATTGTCCTCTCCATTTATAAAGGGGGTACTATTACAGAAACCTGAATCTCATCGAGAGACCAAGCGACACTTGCACGGTTGGAGAACTCAGGTTTATTATGCCAATGGGCCAAGAGGAGTTAACATTCTAAGCTCTGGACCCCCTCCGTAGGTTTACACAGGCTTTTATAAAATTTTAGGTTTCAATTAAGTTCACACCACATTCAAATGAGGTGTTAGAAATGGACCAATCAGGAGTGAGCTCTTGGGAACCAATGGAATTCTAGGGGTAAGTTTCATTTTCCTAGAAGCAAGCCATTTTACGGAAGTGCAAAAGTGGGAAGGCAATGGCCCTGCCTGGGAGGTCTTGCTGGTCCCTTTGTGGGTTTTGTCCCTTCAGTGCAATACCCAGTCATCAATATCTGATAAATGCACCCAATATGCCAGGTTCTGTGTTAAGCCACTTTACACGTGTGTCCCATTTAATCCTCATAATGGAATCAGTTCTGTTATCATTTTCATTTTCCAGATGCAGACATGGAAGCTTATTTACTACCAAAAAAGAAATGATAAGTTTTCACAGGAGTAGCTAGGGAAGGCTTTGTAGAAGAGGTGATGTTGGAACTGTCTTAAGAAAATGAGTAGATGTCTGTCAAGTAGGTAACATGAGGAAGAGGAGAAAGCACAGGACATTCTAAGCAGAGGAATCAGCTTGTACCAAGGCCCAGTGGTCATAAATGAACTGGAAGACCAAACCGACGTCCGACTATGAAAGGCTAAGCTAGTTTTTTTAACAGACTTATTCTCTTGGAGCAGTTTCAGGTTCACAACAGAATTGAGCAGAAAATGCACAGAGTTCGCACACAGCCCGCTCTGCCCACACATATATACTCCCCTATCCTCACCATCCCTCATCAATGTGGCATGTTTGGTACAATCGATGAACCAGCATGGACACATTATTATCAACCAAAGTCCATGGTTTACATTAGGGTTCGCTGTTGATGTTGTACAGTCTATGGGTTTTGACAAATGCGCAATGACATGTAGCCACCACTACGGTATCATGCAGAATAATTTCATTGCCCTAAAAATCCCTTGTGCTCCATCTATTCATTCCTCCCTCCCTCCCTCTCCTCAGACTCCTGGAAACCACAATCTTTTTATTGTTTCTGTAGCTGAGGCTAAGCCTATTTGTTGGGCAATGTGCCATCAAGGATTTTGATGGGAGAGTCACATGATTGGATTTGTTGGGTGGACTAATGATTCTATAGTGCCTTTTGGGTAAAGTTTTGCAGTCTTCATTTATTATGGCTACAATTTACTTTTAATTCTCCACCACTTCCAGCTCACTCCCTTTTCCACTATTCTAGTGGACTATGCATTTAAATCTTTTTCAGAAGACAGGGACTCAGTACCTACTGTCGACTGAAATAAACTCACCACCTAAAAGTTGAGAGTTATGGTTTATTTGGTGGACATTTCTGAGGACTCGAACCCCTTCAAGCCCAGGATGACAGCCTCTCAGATCGCCCTGAGGGACCGCTCCGAAGAGGCAGGGGAGGAGCCAGGATGTATAGGAGTTTTTGCAACAATGACCAGGTAGTCAGAACATCAAAAGATTACTGTTAACTAGAGAAAACCAGACGTCTCCAGTTACAGAATTTAGCCCTTTTCTATGTATGGGAGGGAGCAAATATCTGGACTCATTGAAATCATTCCTTCGACAAGCATCTGGCTATCTAGGGCCAGTATCCTGTCTTTCCACATCCGGAGTCCCCACAGCGGGCACCGCTGGGGGTGGCTGCAGAGGCCGGGCTGCCTGCTTGTCTGCATCCTGAGTTGGCTGATGACTTGATGGCCCAGCATTCTCTGCTTACTGATATGACGTGCAGTATTTTTGGTTCACACTACCTACTTACAAATGTATGTGTATGTGCACATACAGGTGATGTCCAGGCCAGGGGAGAGAAAATGACAAGAGAGACTGAGAAGGAGGTGATTATTTCCAAGAGGTAGATGGAGTAGTAAAGAGACTGGTCACAGAAGCCAAGAGGAAAGAGTTGGAACAGGGATCAGCTGGTTGGCATGTCACATGTTGCCAAGAAGTTAAATTGGATGTGGACTGAAAAAAGGTCTTGATTGAGTGATGAGAAGGTCACGGGGGATCATGAGGACAGTTTCCTGCCCTACAGAGCCAGATACAAATGAGAAATGAAGAAGTGAAGGCAGCAAGGTCAGACTTACGTGGTCAAGAAATTTGCAAAAGGACAGGCAGAGAAAGACTGATGGGTTAAGTGAGGGAGGAGGCTCAGATTTGCTTGTTTGCTTGTTTTCCTGTCATCTGTAGGGAGTGGATGCAGAGCTCAGACGGGAAGGTGAGCTTCAGGCAAGTGAAGGACACAGGGAGAAGTAAACCCAGAGGTAGAATGAATCCTGGATAGTGAAAGATGTCAGACAATGGAGATGGGGAGAAAGCTAAAAGCTAAGCCACAGCTTACCCTGGAATGGCAGCTGAGACTGAAGTGTGCAATCTGACTGGAGGACTCTGAGAAGTGGGTTTCTGCAGTTTCCCCACAGAAATATGGTTGAGGTCATGGCCCCAGCTGCACACTTCTGGCTCCTGTTCCTCCCCCTCCACACACACGCACCTGTTCGCTGCACATCCCCACGGAGGGTCACTTCTCGAAGCCTCACTTTTGCTGCCTGGTGGGGATGCGGCTACTTTGGGAGGTGGGGGAGGAAAGGTGGACCACACAGGTGAGAGGGAGAGAGGCGGGCAAGGAGAGCAGTAAGCCAGCGATTGCATATTCTGATTCCAGCTTCACTCCAAGGGCTGAGTCCTCTCCCATTGATGGGCATTTCCTGTTCTGCCTGTATTGCAATAGTGCTTTCGTTCCCATTCCAGAGATGAACTCAGAGAAACTTGTATTCAAAAGAAGGAAAAAAAAATTAGCAGTGAATCTGATGGGAGAGGGTGCGGCCGCTGTCTGTTCCTGGGGGTTTACAGAACCACAGTGCTTCGGTGAGTCACAGCAGCCAGCAGTGCTGGGACGTGACTAAGTCCTTACAACCCGTCAGCCTGAAGCAGAGCAAGACATATTATTTAACCCCTCCGCTGCCATGGCCTGACACAGGAGAGGGCCTGCCCTTGGGTAAACAGCGACTCAAGATGCTCAAGTCCAGGGCGTTGAGAAAAGACCCTTGAACTGCAAAAATATCTCCCTGGGGCAACAGCAAAAGACCTTTCATTCCACATCACAAATGCCTCTGAGAGAGGTAGCACGTGGAACCCCAGCATTTTACAGTTGAGGGGAACTTTGGACTTCAACCAGGCAAATCTTCCCCCTTCATAGATGAGGACATTGAGGCCCACTGTCAGTGTGCAGTGAGAGATTAGCAACCAGTCAAGGTCACACAGTGAGATAGCAGCAGACAGGGGACTTGAACCTGGGTCTCCTGATGGCAAGCCTATGACACGATGATCTTTCAAGAGTATTGCCTCTCTATATCTCAGGCAGGGAGCCAGGGTCTCCCGCCTCATGTCTCCTGTGTGTGCCTGCTTTCCTCATGGGTTTTCCCGTAATCCCCAAGTTCTACTGAAAATTCTCACACCTGGAGTCCTTGAGGGGCTAGGATTTGGATCTGGGTGGAGTCTCCCACTCTGGAGCCTGCTGTGTGCCTGGATGTGGTTGTGTCTCAGACACGCCTAACTCAGGGACTTTGGGCAAGCTATTTAAATTATTTGAATCTCAGTAGCCTCGTCTGTGAAATGGGGATAAAAACAATGGGATTGTGGGAAATCACTGAAATAATTTATGAAAAGTGCTTAGCGGGGTCCCAGGCACAGAATAAGGGCTCACCAAACTGTAGCTACTGTTCCCGTGGTGGAAGTATTGATGCCTCCACAAAGAACGAGGCGTTCCCGCCAGGAGCACCCAGGGAGTGCTGCCTCTGGCTGACCCCCGATACTCAAAGTCCTCATGGGAATCTCTGTCCAGAGTCTTTCTGTGAAGTCCTTAAATCTCCGCCAGCAATGCAGGCATCACTGTGACCCAAATCCTTTCCAGGTCCCTGATCTATAATTGCTGAAGTCTAAGTGTAAGAACATCTGAATTGCTGCATCCCACCCGGTCTTGCCTCTGGCAGAAGCAGCAAGAGAGTGTTCAAGGGGGGGTGGGTTGTCTTCTTAGCATCCTTCACAAAAAGTTAAAATGCCATCCACCTGCCCCAGATATCTGTCCTTGTCTCGCTTAATAACCAACTGATTCTGTCATACAAGAGTTATCCGAGTAAATGATTGCCAGAAAATCTTTTATTTTTGATCATTGTTCTATTTGAGCATGTTTAAGCACATATTCTAGAGGAAAGCGATCTGTTAGTATTAACAGAACTGAGAGAGGCATCTGACTGGGGAGAGCAGGCAGAGCAGAAGTTGGGGTGAGGGGATGGCTTGGGAAAAAGGGATTAAGTAAAAGTCTGTGTGCTGAGTATGAGACCCCTCACCCCTCCTCTGCTTAGTTCCAAGAATGCTGGGAAGCCAGATTCATATCCCCTAGGAGGGAAATTGGAGCATCTTGATCTGGAGAATTGAATCACACTAGGAGGAAGACCTCAGATCCTAAAGATATTGACATTTGAAAGTGTCTCAGCGCAAAAATCCCATCATTACTCAACTCCCATATAGCAGACCCAACACCTTCTTGTTTTTTTCTTATCAATTTTATTGAGGTATAATTGACATACAATATGATGGCTCATATTTAAGGTACACAATTTGAAAAGTTCTGACATACGCACCTACTCATGAAACCATCACCACAGTCAAGATAATGAGCATATTTGTCCCCCCAAAGTATTATTGCACCCCTTTGGAATCTCCCCTCTTTTTGCTCCCTGTCCAATCCTTCATTCTCAGGAAACCCCTGATCTCTTTCTGTCCTATACATTAGTTTGCATTTTCAAGAATTTTATGAAAATGAAAGCATGCAGTATGTACTCACTTTGTCAGGCTTATTTCATGAAGCATAATTATTTTGAGATTTGACCATGCCCCTTAAAATAAATATTTTGAAATATCTCCTTTATGATTGAAATGAAATTCATAGTTAAAAGAATCAACCTAAACATAATTTTGTAAGAAACAGTATAATGCCCTTACAAAGGAGAAATAAAAGGAATTTATGATGCAACAACTGTGTTTCACCATGAAAGCACATGGGCAGCACACTCTGGAAGACATAATAAAGTGAGTAGTTAGATGTTTTCCTCTTCTTACAATGAGTAAGTTTGAATACTGATGATAATTCTTTCATTATACTTGGTTATAGTTCTTATATTTGCCATTTTGAAATAAGGTCTAAATTAGTAAATTTTTAATCACCGTGATAACTACAATTGCAGGCTGATATCGGCATACTAGTTTTTGTTTTTGTTTTTGTTTTTCAATCTCACTGCCCCTCATCACCCTGAGATTCTTCCTTTTCTTGCCAGAACCTTTGAACCCTTGGAGTGGCCAACTTCCCCCAGTCCATTCGTTGCTCTCTGGCTAAGCAGATTCCACTGCAAACCCCTCAGGACTCTGTATTTCTTCACCCTCTTGAAAATCTTTGGCCAGGCTTACCCCATCAGTTCCCAACTCATGGTCACTCGACTCAACTTTCTCTGCTCCTTCTCCTTGGCTGGAGAGGATTCTTACAGGGAGTTGCAGGGCTGGGCGGTCCTGATCAATACAGACTCATGCAGGCCCTTGCTGATGGGTTTTCCCATCTCATTGATTTCCTCCTTCTGCTTAGAGCATTTATGTCAGATCTGCTCCTTTCTCCTCATGTTCCCATTTCCAAGTCATTTGTCTAATCAATGGCTAACCAATCTCTTACTGTCTCTAATCAATTCCTAACTGTCTCTTACTATATGGAAAAACATGGGCTATGTATATCCTCCAGCTTCACCTCTCTTATCTGAGAGGAAGACAATTCTCTCTTCTGCTTTATATTCAATTTATTTAGTCTAAAACAAAAACAGTTTGCTTGTTTCTTCAACCTTTCAATACTCACCTATGGCAACCAAAAATCTGTTCTCTATATCTATGAATTTGTTTTTTCTGTTTTTTGTTTTATTTATTTTTTTTAGATTCCAGATACAAGAGAGAAAATATGATGTTTTCCTTTCTCTGGCAGACTTATTTAACTTAGCATAATGCCTTCAAGGTCAATTAATGTCGCAAACGGCAAGGTTTCATTTGTTTTTATGGCTGAATGATATTCCATTGTGAATACATATACCACAATTTCTTTATCTATTTCTCTATTGATAGAGGCTTAAGTTATTTCCATATCTTGGCTATTGTAAATAATGCTGTAATGAACATGGGGGTGCATATATCCTTTTCAGTCAATGTTTTTCTTTTCTTCGGATTAATATCCATAAGTAGAATTGCTGGATCATATGGTAGTTCTATTTTTAATTTTCTTGAAAACATGCAGTTTTCCTAGTAGCTGCACCAATTTATATTCCCAACATCAGCACAAAAGGGTTCCCTTTTCTCTACATCTCTGCCAACACTTGTTACTAGTCTTTTCGATAATAGCCATTCTAACAGGTATAAGGTGATATCTCATTGTGGTTTTGATTTGCATTTCTTTGATGATTAATAATGTAGAGCATCTTTTCATATACCTGTTGGCCATCTGTACATCTTCTTTGGGAAAATGCCTATTCAGATCTTTGCCCATTTTTAATTGGATTGTTTGATTTTTTGATATTGAGTTATATGAGTTCTTTATCTTTTTTGGATATTAGCCCCTTACCAGATATACAATTTGCAAACATTTTCTCCTGTTTAGTAGGTTGGCTTTCATTTTGTTGATGGTTTCCTTTACTGTGCAGAAGATTTTTAGTTTGATGTTAGCATACGTTTATTTTTGCATTTGTTGCTTTTGCTTTTGATGTCAGATCCAAAAATCATCACCAAGACCAATGTCAAGGAGCTTACCATCTATGTTTTCTTTTAGGATTTTTATTGTTTCAGGTCTTATACTCAAGTTTTTAACCCATTTTAAGTTAATTTTGTGTATGGTGTGAGATAGTGGTCCATTTTCATCCTTTGGCATGTGGCTGTCCAATTTTCCCATTGTATATTCTTGGCTCTCTTCTTTATTTTATAAGCTTGGCTCCTTTGTCAGAAATTAGTTGAACATGTATGTGTGGGTTTATTTCTGGGCTCTCTATTCTGTTCCATTTGTCCGTGTGTCAGTTTTTATGCCAATATGACACTATTTTAATTAACATGGCTTGTAATATCATTGGAAATCAGGTAGCATGATGCCTCCAGCTTTGTTCTTCTTTCTCAAGATTGTTTCGGCTATTTGGGATCTACACAAGTTTTAAGATTGTTTGTTCTATTTCTGTGAAAAATGCCATTGGAATTTTGATAGGGATTGCATTGAATCTGTAGACTGCTTTGGGTAGTAAGAACATATCAACATTTTTAATTCTTCCAACCCATGAGCACGAAATATCTTTCCATTTATTTGTGTCTTCTTCAATTTCTTTCATTAATATCTTATACTTTTCAGTATAAAGGTCTTCTACCTCCTTGGTTAAATTTATTTCTAGGTATTTTATTCTTTTTGATGCAGCTGTAAATGGGATAGTTTTCTTAATTTCTCTTTCTGATAGTTCATTATTACTGTATGGAAATGCAACAAATTTTGTGTACTGAGTTTGTATCCTGCAAATTTACTAAAATTTGTTTATTAGTTATATCAGCTTTTTGATGGAGTCTTTAGAGTTTTCTATATATAATATCATGTCAAATAGTGACAGTTGTACTTCTTCCTTTCCAATTTGGACTTTTCTTATTCTTGTCTAATTGCTTGGGCCAACATTTTCAATACTAGGTTGAATAAAAGTGATGACACTGGGCATCCATGAATTGTTCCTGATCTTAGAGAAAAGGCTTTCAGCTTTCACCACTGACTATGATGTTAGCTGTGGGCTTGTCATATATGGCCTTCATTATGTTGAGGTATGTTCCCTCTATATCCACTCTGTTGAGAGTTTTTAATCATAAATAGATGTTGAATTTTATCAAATGCTTTTTCTGCATCTACTGAGATGATCATATGATGTTTACCCTTCATTTTGTTAATATATCACATTGACTAATTTGCAGATGTTCAACCATCCTTGCATCCTTGGAATAAATCCCACTTAATCATGGTGAGTGATCTCTTTAATAGATTGTTGAACTTGGTTTGCTAATGTTTTGTTGAAGATTTTTGCATCTATGTTCATCAGGGATATTGGCACATATGTCCACATTCTTTTCTTGAGGTATCCTTGTCTGGTTTTGATGTCAGGGTAATGCTGGCCTCATAAAATGAGATTAGAAGAGTTCTTGCCTCTTCTATTTTTGGAAGGATTTGGTGTTAACCCTTTGAGAAGGATTGGTGTTAATTATTCTTTAAATATTTGGTTGAATTCCCCAGTGAAGCCATCTGGCCCTGGACTTCTGTTTGTTGGGAGGTTTCTGATTACTCATTTAATCCCCTTGCTAGTAATCAGACTGTTCAGATTTTCTGTTGCCTCATGATTCAGTCTTGATAGGTTGTATATTTCTAGGAATTTATGCATTTCTTCTATGTTGTTCAAATTGTTGGAGCATGATTATTCATAGTAGTCTCTTATGATCCTTTGTATTTAATATATTTGAATCACCATGAGTAGGACAACTACAATTGCAGGTGAATATCAGCATATTCGATCACAAGTATGAATGTTGTCAGCGGCATGTCTCTAAAGGAACAACCTCTCATTAAGTTCTAAACAAGACAAAGCCTGGTCTCCCCTTAATTGACAAGATAGTTGCATTATTAGAAACGCAAATCCATGCATAAAATGATTTGTATTTATATGTAAAGCAGAATTGATATACTGGGTCAAATAATTTAAAATGAGCTTTCACTTACACAACTGTCCAAGAGGACGTTGAAAATGGAGTAGACCACAGATAAGGTTGCCAGATAAAAATGCAATATTTGAGACATATTGATACAAAAAACATATCTGTATATCTGAAATTGGATTTTAACTGAGTGTCCTATATTTTATGTGTCTAGGCAATGCTAGACACATGGCAGTCTTTGCTGTATGGGACTGCCCTACAAGTCAACCAGCATCTTTGCTCCCCACATGCTAAATCCTAGCAGGCCTTTTTATTCCTCTGCATTCACAACACTTTGTTACTAAATGTATGTGTTTTCCCCTACACCAACCAATTCTCCCATTTCCTAGACACCAACTGAGTGTCCTACAATTCAATTTTGACATTAACTATTCAGAGTTAGTGCAGACCCCACAGGCTAACATCAAAGTCTTACTTGATTGCCTCCAACTTTCAACACCAATCACAAGCCCCAGCTTGTCATCTGTGCTTCTAACCAAATCAGGTTTCCCACTACACCCTTCTGAGGTTTGATAATTTGGTATAATGGCTCACAAAACTCAGGAAGACATTAACTGACATTTAAAGATTTATTTTTATTTGACACAGCATTGTAAAATTACTATAACTCAACAAAAAATGTTAAAAAAAAAGCAAGAGTGCAAAGAAAGAAAGAAAGAAACAAACAAACAAACAAAGAATTTATTTTTAAAAATATGATAAAGGATACAAACAAACAGCAAGATGAAGACACACAATAAGGTGGATTCTGGAAGGGTCCTAAGCACAGGAACTTCTGTCCCCATGGAATTTGGGATGTCACCTTCCCAACACCTCAATGTGTTCATCAAACCAGAAACATTCTGAACACTGTAGTTTGGGAATTTTTTTGGCAGCTTCAACATGTAGGCATAATCAATTATAGCCTCAGTCTCTAGCTCCTCTCCCCTCCCCAGAGGATAGGAGGTGGGGCTGAAATTTCCAAGCTTCTAACCATGGTTTGGCCTTTCTGGTGACCAACCAGCATCCTGAAGCTATCCAAGATGCACCTCACTAGATTAAAAGATGCTCTTATCATCAAGTTATTCCAAGGGATTTAGGAACGCTGTGTGAGACACTCCTAGCATGCCTGTTACTCAGGAAATTGGAAGGGTTTTGGAGTTCTGTGTCAGCAACCAGGAGCAAAGACCAAATATGTATTTCCTATTATGTCACAGTCCCCAGTAACTCTTGCAACTAAAAATCCTCACAACTTTCAAAATGCCCCTAGGAACTGTCCCTATTGAGAACCACCATCCTACAGTGAGATCACCAGAAGAAACTTACTTATGCACACAGAGCCCTCATCAGCTTTTGGTGATTGAATCAAACACTATTGAATGAACAGCTAAGGATTCACAGGCAGTTGAAAAAGCCTCCCAAGGTGAAAAAGAGAGAGAGAACACATAGAATTCTAGATAAAGAAAACAGAAAATTGAGAAGGAAAGCAAATTCTCAAACAAATAATTCATGAAAAATTCTTAATACTAAAAGACTTGAATTTCTAGATTTAAAAGGCCCATTGAGTGCTAGCATGAAGAATACAGTCAATATCGTAACATTTTAGAACACCTGGGATAAAGAGAGGTTTCTTAAGTGAAAAAAAAAGTTATATCAAAATGGCTAAGAATAAGAATGGCCATTTCTCAGCTGTAATACAGGAAGCTAGAAAACCTGGAGCAATGCTTTCAAAATTCTAAGGGAAAAAAATAACTTTCAGTCTAAAATTCTATATGCAGCTGAATTATCAATCATGTATGAAGATAAAGAAAAATTCAGGCTTGAAAAGTCTCAAAATACTTTTCTCCCATGCAATTTTTTTTTCTCAGGAAGTGATTTAAGAATGTGATCCCTGAAAATGAGGGCACAAATAAATCCCAAAAGAGAAAGACATGAGATCTAGGAACTGGAATCAGACATGGGTGACAGTCAAGGGCAGTTTCCAGGATGATGAAGGGAATTTCCAGAGCCATAGCTGCATAACTGGGCCAGAGGATGACAAACCAGCTTGGAACAAACTAATGAAGGCAGGAAAGTTATCTGAAAGTTACCAGGTAAGTGATCTGATACATTTAACTATGTGAAAAATCATGTTGAGAAGCCATCCATTGGAACCAAGACATTTAAGCAAAAGAAGGGAGAGGGGCAGTGGAGGAGCAATTATTAGCCCTAGTAATAGCAGAAAGTTTATGGGAAAGGAAGCATAATTACAATATAGTCCTTGGCTTTGCAATGAACAGTATTTACATAGTCATAGTAATAGCAATACTGAAAATGAATTTAGCCAAGATTTACAGTATTGGCATAAAGAAGGAGGAAAAAAGAAAAGAAGAAAGCAAGCTACATTTCACTTAACTTATGAGAAAACCCTAAAATAAGATGCCTAAAATTTATGACTCAAACCAATGACATATGTATATCCACAGAAAAAATAGATAAATTGTAAAGAAAAAAGGAACTAAAAATAGTTTTAAAGGCAGCTGTTTTTCTTCATGAGCCTCCTACATGTTTTAACATTTAAAGCTGTGTGTGTTTCTTAGCTGAAAGTAGAAATTCATCCCAAGACATTAATATGGCTGTGGTGGAAGTAGTCTGGAAACAGGGTGGGAAGATCTGCTTCGTTCTGATGCTGAGGCAAAGAAGATCAGTCCCTTTGAAAAGGGACTCCCGGTTAGAAAAAGACCATGGAAGAGGAGGTTTCAGAAAGACCCTGCTGTGCACACCTGCTGTGGCCGTAATCTTCCTCTTACTCAGCAATTTGCCAAGTCAGCAGGAGCAAGACGCTGCCTTCTTTACTACACAGAGCAACAAAGGGGAAGTGAGTTGTTCAGTAAAGAGGACTGACAACTGCCTCACATGGAGAAAGCCTCAGCCTCCCAAAAGCTTTATTTGTTTGTTTGTTTGTTTTTTTCCAAAAGCTTTAAATTACAACTTTGACGGCACTCATCAGGATTCCTGAAGTTGCAACTAGGACAGAGAGCAGTCGCAGAAGATTCAGGGCACGTGTTTTTCTCAAACACAAAGAAAGGCTTGGAGTCAGAGTCAACAAATATTCCCAACTATTGAAGCAGATTTGTGGTGGAAAAAATGACTAAGAGGCACGTCTATCACTTTAAATCTTGCTCTAAAATGTAGGTTGCCTTTTATATAGAGTGGAGATTAAAAATTATTTAATTACCATTTCAGTTTTAATGGAGAATTTTATTTTGGTAGGAAAAAAACCCACAAGTGGACTGGGTGGGGTGCCATGGTACTCAGCCATACTTAGGAAAAAGCTGTCTGCTTAGATCACAAGCCCACAGTTCAAACAGGTGGCAGCCTTACCTACATTACAGACCTGGGGCATAAGAAGGGACATCACCTTATGGCCTCACCATCCTACACCTGGGAGTTGATGAGAAACAGCACATCCCTTTGGGGCCTATATTCTCAACCTAGGCCATCTCAAGCCAGGTCTGATTATTTGTATATTATTAGTGTTAACTGAACACAAGTTCATGTGCCCAAGGGTTCAGTGAGACCAAACACACTGAAACATTGGAGTTTGGAGCAGAGAAAGGTTTATCACAGGGCTGAGCAAGAACAGTGGCTTGTGCCCCCCCAAACCCTGAGCTCCCTGAAGGGGTTTAGCAAAGAATTTTTAAAAACCAAGTGAGGGAGGTGGGGTCCCAGGGTATGTGGTCAGCTACTGCACAATTCTCTGATTGGTTGATGTTGAGATAACAGGGTGGTTAACATGATCGATCCTCGATCGACCAGAAGATCTTGAGGGCTATGGACTGATGATCATCAAGTAGTTGATTGCTTCCATTTAGTGGTAGTTTTTAGCATCTGAAAAACTCAACAAATATGCATGAGATACTATTATCAGAGAGGACCTACAGCGGGGAATTTGGGGGAGAGATCTGTTCCCCATCCCACCCATCCCCACCACCACCCCCAGAAGGCCCCAGGGGGTCCTGTTCAGTTACATTAGTTCATCACAAATTCTGGTTGAGACATTGACATTGACTCGGTTCAGCACACCAGAGTGTTCTGTGTCCTGATATGTTTTAATAACTATTTTATTAAGAACAGTTGAAAATCTATGAACTAGAGATTAAGGTATTCATTTCTGAAGAGGTTCTTACCAGACTTTGGTTGGTTTTTCATTACATATTTTATTAACTAGACCTTAAATACCCCTCTGCCCCAAATACATTTGATTTAACTAAAAAAGACAAGCAGGTGGACAAAGGACATAAACACAGTGTGAGTGTCCTGTTGGGGCCCAGGGCAGGCCACTCCAAAATATGCCTCAATGGCATATTGATTATTTTGAATTAAAATTACTTAAGAAATGGCCAGTGCAAGAAGGACACTTTGACACTCCTTTCTCTCTCCCTGAAAGCAGGAAATAAATCTCCCATGTGATAGGCACCCTCCGGGTACTGAGAAGTAGAAAGACATTCTTACGACCAGAGAGACAGAGAATCCAAGACCGAGAAGACCGTATAAAGAAACTTTGTTACTTCTTTACTAATTTACTGCCCAAGCCCAAACTTTGCTTAAATTTCTTACTAATTAAGCACCCAAAGCCAAGTTCCTTTGTCCTGTCAATTCCTCTCAAATTAATTGTTCCTTTGTCTAAAAAGTATAAAATCTCCCTGCTTTGGCCACTCCTTAGGTCCCATTTCTATGAGACCTCCATGCACATGAACGAAACTTGTCGCTTTTCCTCCTGTTAATCTCTCAGGTGTCCATTTCATTACTAGTACAGCCACAAGAACTCAAGAGTGGTAGAGGGGACAATGTCTTCCTCCCTTGGTAGAATGAGCAGCCCTAAACTCTCAGAGATGTCTTAAATGATTCTCTGTCCCAGCAGGCTTGAAACCACCATCTCAAACTGCAGAGTTCTCTGTGTCCCAGCTGATCTTCAGCAAAATCTCCTTTCATGATGGATGAAACTTGGAGTTCTCCTGGACTCTGGTTACCGGGACCTGCCTGTGAATCAGGAAGTAGTCACTCAGGGCACTGTGGGTAAATAAGATGTGAGCATCACGACTGTCCACATCAGTAATCTTTGCAGAGGTCATGGTGGGCTTTAAGAAGTTACGTGCATGTGAGAAGGAAAGCTCCTGCCTCATTCCCCTTTGTTCATTACCTTCCAGCTTCCTCTAGTAATAACATGCTAGCAACACAACTTTCCCCATTCCTCAGGAAACCAGTTTCTTTTCAGTTACCACTGACACTAGCTACCATTCATGGAGGGGTTACTGTGTGCCAGGCACATGCCTTGTTTCACTCAATTCCTGTAACAACCTCGCAAGAAGAGGGGTAACATTTTCCAGATAAGGAAGCAGAAGCTTTAAGAGGCAGTAACATGCTAGAGACCTGGTAGATGGCAGCACTATTTACAATAGCCAAAACATGGAAACAACCTAAATGTCCATCGACAGGTGACTGGATAAAGAAGTTGTGGCATGTTTATACAAAGGAATACTACTCAGCCATAAAATGACAACATAACGCCATTTGAGGCAATATAGATGTTCCTGGAGAATGTCATTCTAAGCCAGAAAGAGAAAGAGAAATACCCTATGATATCACTCATATGTGGAATCTGAAAAAAAGACGAACTTATTTATAAAACAGAAACAGGCGTATGACATAGAAAACAAACTTATGGTTATCAGAGGGGAAGAGGGTGGGAAGGGATAAACCGGGAGTTCTAGATTTGCAGATACTAACTACTATATATAAAAGAGATAAACCACAAGTTTATACTGAATAGCACAGGGAACTATACTCAATATCTTGGAGTAACCTATAATGAAAAAGAATATGAAAACAAACAATATATGTATATGTGACTGAACTATTATGCTGTTCACCAGAAATTGATACAACATTGTAAACTGACTATACTTCAATGAAAAACAAATAAAATAAAATAAAAGTAGGCTACACAACACTAAATGAATAAATAACAAAGACCATGTAGAGCTGGTGTTCAAACTTACCCAATCTGAGCGGACATCCTGTTTCTGTTTATTTTTCTCTAAATAAACCTGAGTTGGGTCTCTGTCACTTACAACCAAAAGGATGCTATCTGATAAAGATTAGTGCGGCAGTGTCCATCAACCACGGGCAAACCATGGAACCACTAAGCAGCAAGGTGGGCAGGAACTGAGTCTCAGAAGTTTCTGGAGCTGGTGGTTCACAGGCTTCAGGGCTTCACCCCTCATTTCTGGTTTTGGTTTCTTGCACTGAGTGGTTAATGGTATGCTGGACTAAGGTGACTATTTCTGAGATTACAAGTAATTTTTAATTAGTGTTTTGTCTAGTTTTTTTGTGGGGGGGGTCTGCAATGAATTCACATTTCTTAAATAATTTTTTAAAGTATGAAAAAAAATGAACATCTAAATGCTAACTGTGCATCACCACTTAACGACTCGTGATCCCAGAAAATATACATGCAGACTCCTGCATGCCAGAGAGTGGACTAAATGTGGATGGAAAATATGTTGAAATGCCCCTTATTTTTCTCTGTCTCATTTCCTCTTTCCCTTTTTCCTTCACCCCAACTTAAGGGGTAGCCTTTTTTACCTCAGGGGAGGTATGAAGTAAGACAGAAAACCAAAATAGCATACCAAGTACCTTCCTGCCTAGCTTTTATTTCCGAAAGCATAAGCACCAGAAAGAGAAGAGGAATTTTAGATGGGGAAGAGGCATGAACAGAAAAGAATTTCCTCCATACTAGGAAAATCTCACCAGGAAGAAGAGTTGGAGGCTGATAGTCTCAGAGTATTGACACCAAAGATAAAGCTTTATATATATTTTTTGCTAACATTAAATAATTATCAAAAAAATTGAAGCAACTTTCTGGTGATTCATACACCAAAGAACATATAAATTTATGTGGAAAGCATTGGTGTAAGGCAATATTTCAGCATTACCAACAGAACCACCTAAAAAGTTTTGGAAAGCTTCAAAATGAGGAAAAAGCCATTGAACCAAGGGTCTGGAGTTATTTCTATTTTGAAGCCATTCCTTTAACTTTACAGCTCACTAGAGACAGAGAGATTAAGCAAGGAGTGAAGTCCCCCCTTGAAGATGTTTTTGGGACTCTGCTTTCTTAAAAAGCTTAAGGGAGTTGAACATGTGCATGATAACATTTCCTTTCCCATACAGTTTTCTCTTTTTCCTAGACTTAATAATTGCCTTATCTTTCTATGTCTCAATTTTTTTCTTATTGACGTATAGTCAGTTTACAACGTGTCAGTTTCTGGCATACAGCACAATGCTTCAGTCATACATGAACATACATATATTCATTGTCATATACTTCTTCACCATGAGCTACTACAAGATATTGAATATATCTCCCTCTGCTAGACGGTATAAACTTGTTTATCCACCTATGTCTCAATTTTATCCCCCAAACTCACATAGAACTGTGTAAAACTCCGCTCAACACCAACAAGAGTCTATCAGCTCTTGGCTACATCCTTCCTTGCAGTCTCCTCTCCTCCTGCCTTGTGTTCTCACAGTTTGGTGTGTGTGTGTGGGCCCTTATTGAAAACTAGCCCTTTTTTTTGGATAAACCCTTTCTGTCAGTACCTCTTCTTAGACTGGTCAATTTCTCCCAATAGAAATGATTCCATTTTTTGTTTGTTTGTTTGTTTTAGGCATTTCTGATGATACTGGTCCGGGGTAAACTGCTAAGTCTGTGGACTCTCACCTAGCGCCACTCTTCTCAGTATAGCAATCTGCTCTGCCCTCTGCTGTACCTTGAGTTCCCAACTCCAGACCTTCTTCAGCTCAGTCTCTGCAGAGAACACATTTGCTCTAGCCCCTACCAGAGTCAATAATCCCCTGGCTGTGTGGAGTAGGGAAAAGGATACGAGGTCTAAGGGTTTTATTCAGTCCTCCTGTTTGGAGTCACACCCGGAACCATTTCCTGTGTCTACCTCTGTGTGTCCCTGAACATAGCATGTAGGGGCCTCTGTTTCTTCTTCTGAACGATGAGGACCTTTGATACACGTGTGGCTGAGGGCCCTCTCAGCCTTGGCCTTCTGTGATCTATGAACCTTCACACAGTAGAGCTCTCTGCCTAGTGAGTGACATGGACAAGGAGATACAGGAGGTCAGGAAAGGGGAGAGGACAGCAGCACAGAGGGGTAGGGAGATATCAAAGGAAAGGTAGGACTTGAGAAGAACTAGAGCAGGTTGGAGACGTGGTGAGGAGGGATAACCCCCTTAGGTGGTCCAACATGAAGCTACATTGGGGCAGGATTGTCACAGCACTTTTGGAGCCCAGGAAATAGACAGAGGGTTCTAGAGGATGGTGAAGCTGGAGAGGAAACTTGGGTCAGATTGTGAGGAATTTGAATCTCTTCTCTAAATCATTTTAAAAATACCAGACCTTATAAACCAGAATGTCAGAGAGTAAAACCCAAAAATCTGCATTTCTTTCAACTTGCCACATGACTCTGCCCAGCTGGAAGGTCTGGGAACCACTTCCTTAGGCAGTGGACCATGGATGGTTTCTATTCAGGAATCATGATAAAACTGGGAATTTTAGAAAGATGAGTCTGACAACCATGCGCAAGGTGGACTGGAGGTTGAGGGACAGGAGACAAGGACCCATGGGAAACAATTCCACTACCCCAGGCAGAGGGTCATAAGGGTCTACAGGAGGGAAGCTGCTAAGGAGAGACAAAGAAATGGAGTGTACCAACCCCATCTGTTATGGTTGGAGCTGTGCTACCCCCAAATCCATACGTCAATGTCCTAACCCCTGGTGCCTCAGAACGTGACCTGGTTTGGAAATAGGGTCATCGCTAATGTAATTAGTCAATTCAGGATGAGGTTATTAGGGTGGGTCCTAATCTAATAGGATTAGTGCACTTGTAAAGTGGAAGATTTGGTCACTGGCACAGACACACATAGAGGGAAGACAGTGAAGAAAAGAAAGAGAAAGAGGGAGAAGATGGCCATCTACAGACCAAGGAGAGAGACCTAGAAGAGATTTTCCCCTCACAGCCCTCAGGAGGAACCACCCCTGCCAACACCTTGATCTTGGTCTTCCAGCTTCTAGAGCTGTGAGGCAATACATTTCTGTCTAAGCTGCTGGACCTGTTGCGCCCAGTTATGGCAGCCCTAGCAGAGTAAAATACCCTGTCTTTTTGGAAACACATTCCTGAATTCAAGTTTCCTCTTCTTTGCTTTCTCATGAGGAATGATTCCCCAAAGCCATCTCCTGAAAGGACTAGAAACTGGTAGGATTCTCTTCTACCTGAGCAGTGAGTGGAGGTGGCTTTTCTGGGTCATTGGACACTTGTTCCAAGAACCCACCTGAAAAGTCAAAGAACCAGCTCTAGTGATTGGAGATTCCCATCCTCCCCACCTGAGGAAGTCATTGGTGCCAAGAATCTCAGACAGTCGGTAAAGAGGAGAAGGGAGTCTCATCTCTGTGGAGCCACTAACGTCCCACTGGTAACTCATCCAGAAAGAAAAAGGCCGTGAAGGTGAACAATCCACGAAAAAGGTAAACCCTGGCTCTGTCATTTTATGACTTGGACTTTGCTGAAGTAAACATCCACCTTGGCCAGATGAAGAATTTCCAGGAACTCCATATATCAAGGTCAATGGCATATGACTGTGATACCAGGGACAGGCATGTCCACCACAGAGCCCTTGGCCTCCAGCCATTCACTGCCGCCCTTGCTAACATCCTTGGCCCCCTTGGCCCTTTTACCTGCCAATGCTCCCAACCCAACCCCCCCTCTAGGTCACCGGCCACCTGCTCGCTCCAGAGCTGCCAAGTTGGGCTACAGAGAGCACCGCAGCTGCACCATGGGGCCTGCTAAGTACTCCCCCTCCCCAAGCACGTCAGGGCCGTCCCTGCTTTCGCAGTTCTCCATCTGAAATTGGCTTCCTGCTTCTTCCCTCCCAAGTCCCAGCACAGAATTTTCTAGGCTCCACAAATCTCTAGTTTATCCCTGTGTTTCTCGCTTTCATCTGAGAATTTCATTTTCCTGTGAAGTAAGAAGTCTCCACACATGTATCACCTCAACTCTGTTTCTCTCCTAGAATTTCTCTCTGTCCACGTCCATCTTTTCCTGGGTTCCTCTTATTTTAGAGAAAGACGTGGTGTTTTTATTCCCTTGCCCAGGCAAACCCTTCTCTACTCTATATTCTATCCTTCATTATAACATCAATTATTTTATTTATTCTTTTTTAAAAACAAACTTTTATTACAGAAAATTTAAACACATACATATGATCTTATTTACCTTTTGTGTCTTCAAATTCTTCTGCCGTTCTTGTATGCAAGCTCAGGTCTCCTCTAGCCTTTAAAACAAAAATTTTTTAAACTGTCATCATCTTGCTATTCCCTTCAGCTACTTCTTAATTTCTTTACATTTTCTTAAATGACCAGATGTGACCAATGAGCTCTTTCCTTTCTCCCCCTTATTTCTAGACTCCCTACAATCTCGCTTCAACCTCTATCATTCTACTGAAATGCCTCTTTTGATTTTTCACCTTTGTTATTTCAAAATAAATTCAGCCTTATGAAAAAGTTGCAAAAATTGTGAAAAGCATTTCCATATACCCTTCACCCATCTTCCCCAAATGTTAACATTTTATGTAAACACAGGACACTTATCAAAACCAAGAAATCAATGTTAGTATGATTAACAAACAACAGACTTTATTCACATTGCACCACTGTTTCACCCATGTCTAATTCCATCCTTTTGAGACAGTTCTTTGCTAAAGCCACCTTGAAGAACATTTTTATAAAATTACTAATTTACAGAAATACAAGGAACAGAAGGACAGTAAATGACACCACCATGGGAATACAATCAGCGAAATTCCCTACTGTGGATTTCTTCAGGAAAAAAAAAACTCAAGGAACAATAGAAGAGATGAAGGGGGAAACTTGTAGTTTAAAAAAGACTTATGAGCAAGAGTAATTAGTTGCGATGTGTGGACTATGGATTCCAATTTAAACTAAAAAAAATAATTATAAGACAACTGAGAAACTGTGAACTCTGGATATTTGGTAATCTAAGGAATTATTGGTGGTTTCTAAGCGTGATCATGTTTATGTTTAAAGAACATTTATTTTAGAGATACCTATTTATATTTATAGATGATAGGACTGCTCCAAAGTAATGGAGTGGGAAGAGTGTGGGGGGTGTAGGTGAAACAGATTGGCCGTGCACTAAAAATTGTTGAAGCTGAGTGATGGATGAATCAGGTTCATTAAAGTGTTTTCTCTACTTTTGGGAATGTTTGGAAATTTTTCATCATTAAATGCTTTTTAAAAAGAGGATTGATTCATCTATACAACATCCCGAAAGTCATTAAAAATACATGTCAATTTTTGCTTCCTTTTTTCAAATAAACTGAATCACATTGTTTGAGACATGGCAAACGTAAGCGAATCTGAAGATCTCTGTCTCCTCTGAGTCTCGTTGACTCAGGCCACGTCTCTCTGCTCTGACTCACTCTCAAGTGCTCTGCCCTGCCTGGGCTCTTCTGCCTGAAATTTACCACCTGTTCTTTCTTGCCTCCTCCTGCCCTCTTCCTGATCTCCCCTGATCCTTCATGCAAGTAGCTCCAAGTTCTTTCCAATATCAAGCAATCCTGCCTTTTGAACTCCTTCCAATTCTCAGCTCTGCCTATCACCCTGCTTAACTCAACAAGAGCAGAAGAGCCTGGCAGATAACATAGGGGAACACCCCAGTGTCTGTTAATACTCTGTTCATGTTAAAAATGTAGACAGACTAAATAAATCTGGGATCACGTTATAGAAATACAATCTGCATCCTCTCTCTCGATCTTATTTGATTGATTGATTGATTGATTGATTGACGTTATATTATAAGCACTTTGCCAAATCCTTAAATATTGTTAGAATTTTTTTCAGTTGTCTGAGTTTTTTCAAGTATGCAGAATACTCCACTATACACATGTGCCATAAGGTATTGACCTCATTCTCTAGGGTTAGATCCAGTGACCCCTTAGTTGGCAAAGCAGTTTAGTCCTCCTCCTTTTCAACTTTCTGAAGTTCATGATACTAGTGACCATCCTTCTGCCTTGAAAATTTCCTCCATTGGCTTCTGTAATGTCTCCTCGATCTCCCTTCGTGTTGACCAGCCCTACTTCTGTGACTTGTCTTCCTCCAGCTCCTCCCCAAGGTTCTATCTAGGTACCCTCTTGGCCCCCTCTTTTCCTCTCTTTCCTCTCTGTCCATGAGTGGGCTCTTTCTCGGCTTCACTGGGACTTATTCCCAAATCTGTACCCTCAGCCCTTTCCAGTGTTCCAGACGAGCATCTCCCCTGTCAGCTGTATGTGACCGCCAAAATATAGTCCAGTGTATTTCCACCAACTCTGCTGACCAACCAAAGGGAGCCTCCTTTAACCAGGCCTGCTTGCCTCCTCTTTCTGCCCGCCCATGTTGTGGCTGTCTCCTTGGGGTTCAGCTTGATGCCTTGGAGTCACTGTCCACTCCTTCCTTCACCCTTCTCTACACCAAGTGACCAAGCCCCACAGAAATCTTCTGAAATGTCTCCCACAGCAATTTCTTACGTTCCATTCTCACTGCTCCGCTCAGACGTTGAATTTTCACCCCTCCCCCAACTTGCGTTCACCTCCTACTTGGTCTTTCTTCCTCTGTGTTTGTTCTCGCCAATCAGTCTTACCTCCAACCACCATATTAATCCTAAAGGAGGGTGGCTTTAATTGAGTGTCCTACCTGTTCAATCATCTTCATCAAGCTCCGCATGACTTACCAAATTGAGTTTTGACATTTAAGGTCCAGTTTAATATGACCTGTCTAACAACCTCCTCAGTCTTATTTCTCATTTCCTGCCACACATGTCCTGGAGGTGGAATAGTTTGGCTCCAGAGTCAGGTCCCAGCCTAGCAGTGCTTTGGCCTTGGATAAACCATCTGAACCTCTGCTTCCCCATCCACATAATGGGAGTATTAGCAACACCTCCCTCATGAGTTGTTGGGAGGATAGAATGAGATAAAGCACATAAAGAGTAATACCAGGCATACAGTAGGTTCTTAATAAATGTCAGCTGCTGTTACTGTCACAACATCAGTGCCATCTAAGTAAATCTCTTGGTTTCCCCATGCAAGTTTTTTTTTAATTGTTTTCTTTATTTTGGGGAGAGGTAATTAAGTTTGCATATTTAGTTTTGGAGAGGGTACTGGGAATTGAGCCCAGGACCTTGTGTATGCTAAGCATGCGCTCTGCCACTTGACCTACACCCTCCCCCTCCCCATGCAAGTTTTAGAATTTATTTCCCATCCCCCTACTTTTGCTATTACTATGTCTTCTGCCTACAGCTTTCCCCCCATGCCTTCTGAAATCCTGTTCTCCAAGGCCTGGCTCAGATGCTGTTTCTCTGAAATTTTCCTCAACCACCAGCCAAAGGAGCTCTCTCCTTGCCCCCCTCTATATTCGAGCTCTTTGCCTTCAACACTTCTAAGGCATTTACACTGCCTTCTGGTGAGCTGTGTGAATGCTTTATCTTCCTACAAATTGAGGTGGGACTATGTCTTCTTCATATGTAATACCCTCTCCATAGCCCAGCACAGGGTCTGATACAGAGCTGAAACTTAGGAAACTTTCATCAAAAGGTTAAACAGAAGGGGTAAGGGCATAGCTCAAGTGGTAGAGTGCACGCCTAGCATGCATGCGGTCCTGGGTTCAGTCCCCAGTACCTCCATCAAAAAAAATAAATAAATAGATAGATAAAACTAGTTACTCCCCCTCAAAAAAATTAGAAATTAAAAAAATTAAATTAAAAAAAGTTTAAAAAAGATTAAATGGATGAAATTTCCTGTCTCAACAATAAAGTTGCATCTTGATACCTGTCTATGAAACAAATATTCATTAAGCATACTATTAATCTTATTAATATATCTAATTAAGCCTGTTATTAATGACTACGGTTCTTGGCCTCTCAAGACTTACAGCCTAGTTCAGAAGATTATGCTTTCAGAAAACTGAGAACAAGTCGGGACAACATTTAACAATGTATTTAATCAACTATAATCAAATTTCATAATGTATAATCCAGACAGACAGTTTCCTGGGTGGTCAAGTGAGGGAGAGGGTTGGGAGGAGTTAGAAGGTGAAGAGGGGAGAGGCAAAGGCAGAACTCTTCCCTTGAAGGGTGAGTGCACTGAAAGGCAGGCCATTAAGGTTGGGAGAGAAGAGGGGAATTATTATATCTGCTTTCATGGGGGATAAACTAATCCGAATGTGCTCCCTACTGAGTCTCTGCACTGGAGTATCAGTTGATGGAAATGGAGGCCAGCTACACAGTTCACGTACAGTAATTATCATCATTATGAACACCAGGGATTAACACTGACCTGTCAGAAGACCGTGTGAGTAATGGGCGTTTCCCAAACCTGAAGCAACTGCAATTCCTGGCGAATCAGCTTTGAGTTAAGAAGTTTCTGTTCTTTATGCTTTTTCTATTTTGAGCCTCTAAATTGCTATTCAGATTAATAAGGTCATGCATACTTCACCTAAGAGAAGAAGGTTTGCAGGGAGGTCAGCCTGCCCTTTCTGCCACATGTGCGCAGCCATGAGTGAGGCGCGAGCCAACTGTGAGTTAGGAGATTACGAAATTCTAGAAAGAAAACGACTGCCCCAAAAGATCACCCCTAAAAAAGCCAGTTCACATGCCTGAAATGGCACTATTACATAGTATGCAGTGGTACCCAGCTCTTTCCTTACAAATATAAGTATTCCTGAAGAAGGCTACACTGAGTCTCTCATCTTTTGGTTTGAATGGGATTAGCAGTCACCTGAGGGGAGAGAAGGCATAGAAAGAGGACAGGTCCCTGTCAGGAAAAGTAGGGGACAAAATAACTGGTCTTTTCTAAAGGGAAAAGCCTCCTGTCCCCGGACTGCAGCGCCAGGACCAGTTCCTCCGCTTCTGCGGGCACCTGTCGTGTGCGGGAAGTCAGCGCGGCGGAGCCCGCCGCAGCCCGGCCCTGAGACCTGCGGGGTGGCTCGCCGGTCCCCCGGAGGGAGGGCTCGTGCGAGGACCCCTGGCGGGGCGCGCATCCCCGGCGGCGGCGGGTGTATTTATGTAAGGGCTTAAGGAATGCGGAGGGCCGGCCCTGGCGTGCAATTCGGCAGCGAAGGGACTGATAACCCCCCAGGATATTGTTCAGAGCCCTGTCCCTGCCCCTACCCGGCGGAGCTCGCCAAGGCCTCTGCGCAGGCGGGGCAAAGGATGCTGCGGGTCCGCCCCACTGCGGGTCTCCTCGGGCCGCGAGGCCTGCTCATGGGGAATTCCAAGTTCAGCTAGACTGGAGGGGTTTAAATGAATGCCATGCTTTCTCCGAAGTCGGAGTTCGTGGGTCTTATTCCTGTGTCTAACCCCAGTTCTCATGTTCTGTTTCCAATCTGCAGCCACACGGACTCTCCAGCTGGCGATCGACACGCGTGCTGCCACCTCCAGGTGAAAAGGGGACACTGAGCGCATGGTAGCCGGACCGGCCGGTGACTGGAAGGAGGGTTCCAGGACAGGCTGAAGTGTGTTCCAGATTACTGGAACTACTGGAATTACTGACGTTTAAATGTATTAATTCCTAAGAGCACAACAATTGATGAAAGACTTGATCTAGGCTCCACACATCCTCTGGCGGTTTCCCTTTGGTTTGTTTCTGCATTTTGTGGATTTGGAAGGGGATTGATGGGGGAGAATACAGCTCAAGTGGAAGAGCGCATGCTTACAACACACGAGGTCCTGGGTTCAATCCCCAGTACTTCGCCAATAAACAAACAAACAAACAAACAAATGTAATTACCTCCCCTCAAAAAAAAAAAAAGGAAGGGGATTGATGCTATATATTTGCACAGATGCAGTTCAGTGCTTTAAAACAGGCGTTCACCACCAGTGAGTGAAAGTGATCCTCTGTGACGTCACTGTGGTTTCCATCGCAGCCGACTCTCCCCCGCCTATATTGCTGAGAGTGGCCCCCAGGACACACCAGTGGTCATCATCTGGGTCACTCACACAGGAGGGCACCTCTTTGCCCTGTATTCTTTCCCATGGCGACTCCTTCATCAGGCATTCCAATACCATAATTGAGAAAGTGAATGATTATTTTAAAAATAATTTTAGAACAGTTCCTAATATTAGAGTGATGGCTAAGGATACTGACTCTGAGGTCAGGCTGCTTAGTTTTAATCCTGACTCAAACTTTTTAACTTTGTGGCCTTGAGGTTACTTATTCTGTGCCTTACCATCCTTGCTGACTAAATGGAAATGATAATACAGTCCTCATTGGATTGTAGTGCATTTTAAGTGAGATAACGCACGTGAGTGCATACAGTGTAGTCTACTAAGAAAGAGGATGTGATCTGAGCTTAAAGAACCCGCATGCGTGTTCAGGCCTTGACACTTGCTAATTTGGGGGATATGGCATGAGTTATTTCACTTCTCTGTGCCTTGGGTTTATCGTCTATAAAACAGAGATGATAAGAGCATCTATCTCACAGATTATTTATGAGAATTAAATGAAATATATCTACTAGGCTTAGATACAGTAAGTACTCAAATGATAGTCTTTTAAACCTGAACTAGACTTTACTATATTCAGCATTCTGTTGTTTGGAAGATTCTGGTCTTTAAACTCCCGGGCAAACAATTTCTTCTGTTTGTTCATCATTTTACAGCTGTCTTGAGTACAACTGTATGTAATCCTTCCATTGCCTTGGGAGATAGATGTCCGTATCCCCATTTTACAGATGAATAAACTAAGGCTCGGAGCGGTTTAGTGATTTGCCTGATGTCATCCAGCAAGTGGACAAAAATGCATGCCCCCCCCCAAGAAAATGCACACCCAGCCCTTCTCTCCCCAAGACAAGGGCTCTTTTTACTATATCAAGGCTGCCTTGTGGTTCTCTTAATTGTGACGAGTACACATTTTCTTTTACAACCCTTTGTCAGATTTCTATACCATGACTACAATTTTTTATGTTATATCAACTTCCTAAAACCAGCCTGCCAAATTTCAAGAAAACTGCACTTAGAGCCTTTTCTTCTTCATAACAAAACTTTTCTTCATGACTTATTAATGGATTGGCCTATTCAGTGTTGCTCTGAGTGGAGGATGGAGAGAGACAGCAGATGGAGCCACTGGGGGTGGCGGCATCTCAAGAACCACCATTGTGTTAAGCCCGAGCCCCACACTCCCCCTTCTGAAATGCCCCCCCAACAGAGTTGAAATTACTTATTTCTTCCTCTTTCTTCCCTGACCATGAGCTCTGTGAAGCTCAAGGCTGCATCTAACATGTCAGTTGTCTCAAAGTTCTTTCAATTTCCTTTCCATGGAAGAGAAAGTCATAGAAGAAAGACTTTTCACCGAAAGGAGTCAGGAAACAAGATGACATTTCTTTAGACCCTCGATAACAGGTCCATCCCAAACTATAGGGAAAGAAATTAAGGATAGATTCGATAATTTGGGGCTAAATATCTCATTGAAGCACTCTCTTTCCTGATTAGTAATAATAACAACTATTGCTTATCAAATGACAACTATGAGGCAGGCACCAAACTCAGCGTGTTACACACATGAGCTCCTTTTAAGTTCTGCAGTGACCCTAACATCCTATGCACTTTATTCATCCTCGACTTCCTGATAGAGAAGCAGGCTGAGAGACTAACGTAGAGCAGAGAGATGGGGTGAGTGTGTGCACACTTCCCAGCCCAACCATCTTGATTCTTTCTCTTTGATTTATTTTCCACCCCCCATCAGCCAGGGTTTATACCAGAGTCATCTTCTTTGGCTCCTTCCCTGACTGTGCCTGGCACTGCTGGCCCTGAGTTCCTGGCACCAGGGCGAGGGGGCCTATCCAGTGTCAGAGATCAGCAAAGCCCTTCAGGTGACAGACGGCCACTTGCCTTCCCAGTGAACTGCACCCCCACCTCCAGCGAGCGGCTTCAATGACATCTGGCAGCCAAGACCTTGTCTGTCCCGCAGCCAGTCCTCGCCCAGCTCACAGGAAGCAGCTGTCCCTTGAGTGCTCACCAAACATTTCTGTTTGGTTCATGGAGTCCTGAGCCTCCCTGTTCTGTTCCCTTGTCCTTATTTGTCCCCACCCATCAGAACCCCCCAGAGCCAGATCCTTTTTATGACTGATGGCACAGCCAGTTTGTGTCTGGG
The DNA here is from genome assembly GCF_048564905.1 of Vicugna pacos. NCBI lineage: Eukaryota > Metazoa > Chordata > Mammalia > Artiodactyla > Camelidae > Vicugna > Vicugna pacos. The sequence continues at coordinate 2,381,450 of NC_133001.1, read as the reverse complement.
ATCTGATTTCCAAATACTCAACAGTTCCAGTAATTTCAGCAGTAACTGCACAGGTGGCCCCAGACCATTCGTGGCTTCTGTTCCCAATATATTTTTTTTTTAACTTTTCAAAGGTTGTTTAGAATTCCAAGCTCATGGAAGACACGTAGGAAGCCAAACAGCTCTACAGCGATGTGGCACTTGAGGAGAAGCAACGACAACCAAAGAAGGAGGGAAAGTAGGTGGAGATTCTGAAAGGATGTTCTGAGCAACTTGAGAGGCCACAGAACAATAATTCCCAACTCCCAGCAGCAGAGGGACACTGCGAGACCTTGTTAAAAGGCAAAGATGCTGATTTCTCAGGTCTGGTACACAGCCCAGAAGTTAGAGGCAACAGGAACACTTCCACTGCGGGAGGTCCACGGGTAACACTCAGAGACAGGCTGACTGGGGGACCAAGGACTTTTGAGAGAGGGAGCCTGCATCCCCAGGGAGGAGGCCTTGGAGCAAGGAGATGGAGAAGGGTTTCCTGAGGAAAGTATCCAGGAGGGAGGACAAGCAGGAAGGAGGAGACGGGGGATGTGCTATGGATGAGAAGGGGGTTCAGAGACCCCCCAGCAGCCACTTCCTGAAGGGACCTAAAAGTTAAATTCTGTATACAACTCATAAATCCTACCTCTCCAGCGACAGTTCGGCATCCTCTCTTAAACACATGCAGTGTGGGAAATGCAACAGTGGCTCCTCCCACTTTTAATCCTTCTTGGAATTATTTTTATTCTATTGAACCAAAATCTATCTATTTGAGGGGAGGGTATAGCTCAAGTGGTAGAGGACATGCTTAGCATGCACGAAGTCCTGGGTTCAATCCCCAGTACCTCCTCTTTATTTTTTTTAAATAAATAAACCTAATTATCTCCCCCTGCAAATAAACAAACAAATAAATTTCAGTCCTAATTTTCCATTTGATTCTCTTTCATACCTTCTGTTTCCTTGCCGAGACAGTCTGTTTTTCATTAGTCTTAAGTACGTTTCTAACTGCTCACGGAAGCACTTTTATAACAGCTTCTCTAAAATCTGTGTCACCTCAGCGTTGGCATCTGCTGATTGTCATGTCTCACTCAAGTTGAAATTTCCCTAGTCTCTTGACATGCTGAGTGATTTTCCATTATATCCTGGGCATTTGGGGATTTATAAGGCTCTAGATCTTATTTAAATTTTGTGTTTTAGCAGGCCACTTCTGACACCGTGCCATCAGGGAAAGGGGGTCGCTGCCTCATTGCTGACAGGCAGGGTGCCAGTCCATACTCCGCACTTGGCCTCCACGGACATCCCAGCGTGGGAGGGGCATCTTGTTAACATCGGGGCTGGGGGTGATGAGGGTTCCAGCTCCCTACATAGCCTTCACAGACACCATGGAGTTCACTATGGGGGACACCAACCCTGCAGGGAAGGGATGGGGTTCCTCACTGCAGTCAGATGGGGGTAAAAGTTTAGGTTCTCTTGGCCTGTGCAGACAGGGATGGGGCTACAGTTTTTTTTTTTTTTTACATGGGTCATCTTTTTCTGTTTATTTATGTACCTGGTAATTTTCGGTTGGATACTAGACATCGTAAATTTTACCTTGTTAATTGTTAGATATTTTTGTGTTCTTATAAATATTCATAAGCTCAGTCCTGGGATACATTTACTTGGGGACAGTTTGATCCTGTCAGGCTGTGCCATTTGGGACGGTCCTGGGAAGTGCTGGGTGTAAGGCTGCTTATTCCCCACGACTGAAGCAAGTCTAAGAACAAGGACATTCCCTTACGTAGCCACGATATAGTTTCTTCACTCAGAAAATTTAACATTGATAGCAAACTGTTATAAAAAATATAGTCAGCATTCAAATTTGGTTCAAATCGTTTGTAACGACTTTTTTTCCAGTCCGGTCATGAATTGCATTTCTTTTTTTCAAAGACATATTTTAAAATATAACCCAAAAGAATCTCCAGTTGGTCAAATGCCAGGTCCTAGAGAAGGTGAGATGCCATGCTTGCCCTGCGAGGCTGAGCCTAGGATTCTGCCCCAACAGTCCAGCCCCATCCCTCGTTTGTTCAGTTTTCTCCCCAGTCTCTACCTCTGCCCTCTGCTTCTCTCCTTTTTCTACTGTCTCGTGCTTCCAGTGTCTTGAGGGCTTCCCGGTGGTAGGAGAGAGGGAGTGACACACTGGGGACCGCGCCTGGTCACTGCCTTCTAGGAACCTCTCCCTGGTACCTGCAGACAGGATGTATTCCTCCTCATTTGGCTCTTTGATGAGTGCAAAGTGGAAACCCTCAAAGTGCTCAATGGGGCATAAAGGCTGACTGAAAAAATGAGGTTTCAAGCAAATAGACAAACCCAGCAGTGAAAATCAATGAGATTAAAGCTGCCCTGTTAGAAAATAAATGAGGTGCAAAGGGATCAACCATGAAATATGAGTCAGCAGACCTCATCCAGGAAATCCCAGACCAGTACTGCTCAGGCCGGGGGCCTCCCCATGTCTCCACCAGTCTCCCCATCTGCTACCACCTGCCCCTTCCTGCCAGTGCACCCACATGCTTTGGCCTTCTGGAAATGCCCCAGTTGCTGATTACTGAAATCTGACATCAAGACCACACCAGATCTCCCTCCTTGATTACTGCAGCCAGATCCTCTGCATCTCCACAGTTCTCTGTCCTGTCACTCTTGTGCCACTGATCTGGGTCTTCCTATACCCAAAGTTTTGGGGTATTTGGATTCTAAGCCCCTCCCAGACTGCAAGCTCCTGTGATGTCATGAAAATTTTTAAATATTTGCTTTGGAATCAAGCCTGTTTCAAATCCCCAAAAATGTATGCCCCTGGGCTAGTTTCTAATCTTGTCTGAACCTCTGTTTCCTTATCTGTACACTAAGACCATAATATCTCATGCAATTATGACGAAAATTAGATGAAATAAATTATGTAAAGGCCTCAGTCCAGTGCCTTGCATGTTTAAAATTTTCAACAAATGTAAGTTCTCTTCCTCACTTTTGAATCCCCAAAGCTTAAAATATGTTGCCAGTAATTTTTATGCAAATTACTGGCTTACAGTCACATGACTAATGCACACTCATTCGGAAAGTATAGAAAACGTAGAAGAATCAGAAAATAGAAAGAAGCAAAAAGAAAACAGAAAATCTATAATTTTCAAACCCAAAGATACTAGTGCATAAATTGATACACATCTTTTGAAGTTTTAGAAAGATGTAGTCACTATAACACTGTACACAGTGCTTTCTAATCTGCTTTTTAATATGTAAATGAGACAAACATCTTTCATTGTCCACGAATAGATTTATACAACGTTATCCATAATGACTATAGAGTGACATCGTATAAGGATTTCTCAACTTAGCCAGTCCCCTACTCTTGATCATTTGCATTTTGTTCACTAAGCCATTGCTGGGATGAACATGCTTGTAAATCTTTGCTCTCATTTCAATTAAATTCCTGAGAGTGGAATTGCTAAAATGAGGGGTATGGGGAAAAGTTAATACTTCTGGCACACATTGCCACATTACTCTCCCGAATGATCATGTCAATTTCTATTTCTCACCTACTCAAGGTATATAGTCATTCTTTTCTGGTCTTTGCTAAAGAGAAAATGGTACCTAATTGCTATTTTACTTTCCTTAAAAAAAAAAATCACTTGTGGTTAAATGTGGAACTGAATGAATATAATTCTCCTTTCATTCTGACCATCAAAGCAAAGTCATCTACACATTTTGCCAGCATTGCTCGGCCAGGATGAGTGGTTATGAAGAAAAAATGGTCATAATTTGGACAAAGCTAATTTAAGAACCAAAATGATAGAGGAACAAGGACATCTGCAGTGTTGGGAGGAAATGGAGAGAACTGGGGCAAAGCAGGGACCTCAAGGGGCTGGGTTTGGAGAAGTAGTAAGTTTGGGATGGAACAAACCCAGTGACCATTGTAAAGTCAGTTACGGCTCTGCTCATTGGGAGCATTGCTGGAGTTGCCACATTGGTGGATGGGTTAGTTTTTATTCTCTTACATCAGCTCATTGTATAATATTTGTCCCTTAATAATCATTTTCCTCATTCTCAATGGGCATCATCATCATCATCATCATCATCATAAATGTAACTAACATTTGCTGAGCATTTTCCACAGGCCAGGTGTTATACTCTACTTGCATTATCTAATTTGACCCTTACGACGTTCCCATAAAGTTTGTGCTATTAAGGTACCCATTTTCCAGATGAGGAAACTGAGTCTAGGAGAGATGGAGGGTCTTGCTCAAGGGCACAGAGCTAGTAATCAAGGGAGCAAGGATGACAACTCAGGCCTGCCTTTCTTCCAAGACTAAGTTTTTAACCACAACATTTCTCAAGGGCCGCTTAGCTGATGAATTGTACTAGATACCAGTTCAAGGTGAAGGGCAAACAGCCATGAGAAAATAAAGGTTAAAAGACTCCCAATGGCAATTCTACATGAAGAATGGGGAATTCTCTCTCCCTCCATCCTCAGTCCACTCTGATGGCTCATCTAAGGCCCCGGTTTTCCAAGCATTTGATTTGGTCTTCCCCCTGACTACTTCATTAAAGCCCGCCTCACCAAGCAGGGGAGAATTTAATGCACTTGACTCCTTGGAGATTTGATGCTCCTTTAGGCCTAGAGAACCGATCTCCTTACTCACACATCCTTATCCCTTTCTCCCCTGGCAAGCCAATCTAAAATGGGTACCAGGAACTCACACTTGTCAAGCCTCATTTTGCACCTGCCTACCACCCCAAGGCTTGTATCTGTGCTTGCTGGGGCTCCCCTAACACAAACCCGTAAGTGGGACCTGGCCACATCTACAGTGGACAGGTGCGGACTCGAAGACTTAGGAGAGAGATGCAGAAGGACCCTTCCACTGGCGGCTTCTGATGGTTAACCCAGGGCAGCCCATGGTCCCCTTGGATTTTCATGCTGTAAAGATTTGGAATCACTTCAAGACAGAGGAGTTTGAGTCCCACAGAGTTCAAAGCCTGGCCTTGACATGAAAGCTGTCTTCTCCCTCCGGTCCATTCTGACCAGCCGAGTGGGAGATCCACTGAAGCCACTCTGATGGTTTTCTCTTCCTGTTACAATGTCTTCTCATCACAGCGTCTTCCTGGAAAAGGCCAAGATTAGCACTTTATTTCAGCCCATTGCAACACAAGCTGCTTCCCAGCAGCTAAAGCGAGGTTTGAGGGAGCGAAAGAAAAACTTGCTACTCTGTTTCCCAGCTAAATCCCACTTCTTTCATGAGGTTTTCTCGACCACTCCTGCCAGCAAGTCCTTGGGCTGCATCTCTCCTGCTCTTCAGCTGTTCTGACCTCCTAGAACACTGCTTGTCTTCTTTAGCCATTTACATAATGCCTTGCTGGTTTCATCACCCATTGACATGTGAACGCTGCCTCATCTCCTTAACCAGATTGTGCACATCTGGAGGGACAGAGCTCTATTTTAAGATATTTCTGTATCTTCCCCCAGCTCAGAATATGGTGGTATGTGGCTTCCCTGATCACCCCATTTAAACTCCAAACAAACCACCCCTCCATTCCAATCTGGAATATAACTTACTTATTTTGTTTAATATTTGTGCCCCATTGGAAGAAGTTTAGCCCCAGAAAGACAGGGATTTGAAAAAAATTTTTTTTATTGAAGTACAGTCAGTTACCATGTGTCAGTTTCTGGTGTACAGCACAATGTCCCAGTCATGCATATACATACATAAATTCATTTTCACATTTTTGTATATATATATTTTGTTGTTGTTGTTAAAGTACAGTCAGTTTACAATGTGTCAATTTCTGGTGCACAGCACAATGCTTCAGTCATACATGAACATACTTTTTTTTCATTTTCATATTCTTTTTCACCAGAAGTTACTGCAAGATAATGAATATAGTTCCCTGTGCTATACAGCATGAACTTGTTATTTATCTACTCTATATGTATCAGTTAGTATCTGCAAATCTCTAACTCCCAATTTATCCCCTCCCACCCCCCTCCCACACTGGTAACCACAAATTTGTTCTCTATGTCTGAGTGTCTGTTTCTGCTTTGCAAATAGGATTCCACATATAAGTAATATCATATGATATTTTTCTTTCTCTTTCTGGCTTATTTTACTTAGAATGACGATCTCCAGGTCCATCTGTGTTGCTGCAAATGGCATTATTTTAGTCTTTTTTAAGGCTGAGTATTCCATTGTATAAATACACCACCACTTCTTTATCCAGTCATCTGTTGATGGACATTTAGGTGGCTTCCATGTCTTGGTTATTGTAAATAGTGCTGCTATGAATATTGGAGTGCATGTATCTTTTCGAATTAGGGTTCCCTCCAGATATATGGCCAGTGGGACTGCTGGATCATATTGTAAGTTTATTTTTAGTATTTTGAGGACTCTCCATACTGTTTTCCATAGTGACTGCACCAAACTACATTTCCACCAACAGTGTAGGAGGGTTCCCTTTTCTCCTCAGCCTCTCCAGTATTTATCATTTGTGGACTTTTGAATGATGGCCATTCTGACTGGTGTAGGGTGATATCTAATTATAGTGTTGATTTGCATTTCTCTGATAATTAGTGATATTGAGCATTTTTTCATGTGTCTATAGGCCATTTGTATGTCTTCATTGAAGAATTGCTTGTTTAAGTCTTCTGCCCATTTTTGGATTGGGTTGTTTGCTTCTTTTTATTATTATTAAGTTATACGAGCTGTTTATATATTCTGGAAATTAAGCCTTTGTCGGCTGCATCATTTGCAAATATTTTCTCCCATTCTGTAGGTTGTCATTTTGTTTTGCTCATTTTTCTGTGCAAAAATGTTTAAGTTTAATTAGGTCCCATTTGTTTATTTTTGCTCTTATTTCTTTTGCCTGGGTAGACTGCCCTAGGAGAACATTGGTAAGACTGATGTCAGATAATGTTTTGCCTATGTTTTCTTCTAGGAGATTAAAGTGTCTTATTTCATATGTAAGTCTTTGAGCCATTTTGAGTTTATTTGTGTGTGTGGTGTGGGGGAGTGTTCTAATTTCACCAATTTCTGTGCTGCTGTCCAGTTTTCTCAACACCACTTGCTGAAAAGACTGTCTTTTCTCCATTGTATATTCTTGCCAGAAAGGGATTTTCACCTGCTTCGTTCAACTGATTTTTCACCCACATTTAAAATAGTGCCTGACACAGAGTGAGCATTCAATAAATATGTGTTGAATTAACAGATGAATCAAAGGATGAATAACGTGGAAGACTATGAAGTAAAGAACCCGTCAGCATAAACGGCAGGATGACCTTTTTCATTTTCAGCTTTTCAGTGAGTATTTTATGTGTTGTTCTTTATGAATTTCAGGAGAATTTCTTTAGGCTGTCAAATAAATTTCATTTCTTTCTAGCTCAGGAAATCCTAAGGTAAAGAATAACCACCAGTACTTAACTGAGTTGCCACTATGCACCCATAACTATATATTTTCATTTAATTAACACTCCTCTCCCCTAGGTTGATATTGTTAAAATGAACCATCTTACAGATGAGGATCTGAATCTTCTGAAAGGTAAATAACTTGCCTGGTCCCCAGCTAGGAAGTGGTGAGGCCAGGACTTGCACCCAGCCCACTGTAGTTCATCACTGCTCAGCTTTTCTGCCTTAACAGAATCCAGACTTCCAGGATGACCCTTGTGCTTCTTCCCTACGATGTTCAGGTCCTGGCCAGCCCAGCCCAGCCCAGCCTTTCCCAACACGAGACCGGATCCTGGGGATCCATGGACAAGCTACAAGCCAGCTACTACCTGGAGAACCAAAGTGGGGCAAGTTTTTGATAGGAAACACAGCTGCAATTGTGCAAGGACTGAAATGGTTAACCCTAGAGATTGCCTCTGGGGCTCCCTGTTCCCTGGGCTTTCATGGCTAACCAAGGGCTTGTAAATGGACACATTCTTTTCAGCTATATTAAAACCATTATCCAGGCCTGGGATTCAGTTTGTCTCTTTTCAGTGACTTCGCATATCTCTGATCTGAAGCACAGACACCATATTCATAGGGTGATTTAAATACCCTCTCCTTTCCTTTCTTCTCATATCCTGGGCATAACACATACCACCCTCACTAACTACTCAGTCAATATGCAGCCGACTCCTGGCCCCCGCTGTGAGGATGGAGATTACAGAGAATGAGGGGAGGGGGGCTCAAGGAGCATGGCCAGGGCTCAGAGCTGTTGGCATGAGGTATCTGAAAAGTACCAACTAACGGAGGAGTAAAAAGATTTTTTAGCAACATGGAGAATCCAGCTGAAGTTGGAAATCATTAATTTGCTCTGGAGCCAGGCAGCCTGGTTGTGGAATTTTCTCCAGCTGAACTCCAGCAGAGAAAACAAACAGTAAGGGGACTTCAGGGTTGGGAGATGGCCTGACAGGTGCACAGAGAGAGGAAGTGGCGGGTTGTTGATGAGAATGTAGCTGAGACAATTGCCAGTGGGTCCCAGGCTGGAAAAGGGAGGGAGGCGAAGCCAGGAGGAACTCATACCCAGACTGTCCCAGCTCAGACAGGCTGTGGGTGAACCTGCCAGGACCCCAGAGGGATGGAGATGGGGGAGTCCCAGAAAAGGCAAGTCAAGGACAGAGGAAACAAATGCAGCTGACACTCCTGTGCTCAGTAGGGACCAGTAACCTGAACAGCCCCATCTCCTCCCACAAGCGAGACAGCAGGAACCCTACACAGTGCCCTGGGACCATGCCATTCCCTGCGCATCAGGGATTCCCCAGACATCAAGGCTAGGCAAAGCCGCAGCTTCCCAGGAACAGCTCAGCCCCTCAAGCCGAATCTCTCCAGTTTCACCTTTTATTTGAATGACACGAATCTCTCACAGCATCAAAAGCATCGCTGAAGAATTAAATCTCAAGAAAGCAGCAACCAGGAAAGCCTGGATCTCAAGGTCTAGAACCAGGGACTCAAAACCACTCAGATCCTGGCTGTCTGTTCAGAGTCCCTCTCTCCTTTGCTTGGTGAGTTACCTTTATTCTCTCTAAGAAACTTAAGATTCTAATCCTAACTCTGCCCGTCCGTTTCCCCACTGAGTGACCTTAAGCCAGTTACTTACCTTTTCTGTGCCTCAGTTTCCTCGTGGAGATAATAGCAGTGTGTACCTCATAGGGTTCCTTGCAGAGTGAATAATTTAACACTCGTAAAGCACTTGGAAGAGTCCCTGTCTCCTCCCCAAGTTGTTTCTCTTCCAAGAGAAGAGTCTGGACACCAAGGATTTAATCAGCAACTTGCCATCGAGGTTGAAGGTGATAAACTGGGGTCCCACTCAAGCCAATACCGGGATCCACAGAGACCCAATCTTGTGGATGGGCTGGAGGGTCAGCAGAAGCTGCGGTGCCACTCAGAGTCAGGCCTATCGTCTTCTTAAGAGCAGGGCAATCTATCCTGAACCTTGGTAATTACTCTCAGACCCCTACCCTGCCATTGGTTCCCTTGGTCATCAGTAGATGACCACACCTACTTGTCAAAGGGAAACTGGGCATCTTGCCCTCCACTCCCTTCTCCTACATTCAGATTTATCTGCTTTGAAATCCATCCACATTGCCTTTCCTCCATCTCTGGGAATGAGGTGCCCATTCCTATTCAAGAAGAACCCCTCCTCATGTCCTTTAACGCCCTCACACTCTTCCTCAGGACTGTTCCTCCGTCAGCCATCCTCTCTCTCCATACTCCCCATGCATCTTTCGCCTCTTTCTCCTGGCCCCTTCCCATAGCACTGAAACAAGCTCAGGTCTCTCCTACTCTAAAGACAAATAGATATCTCTAGACTCCCCCTTCCTTAAGTCTCCACTTCCCCTCCCAGGATAGCATCTCAAAAAGTCATCTCCACTCACTGACTCTACTTTCTCCCCTCCCATCCTCAACTTTCTTTTCTCCAGCTCCCACTCTTACTTCTCCTAAGAAGCTGATGTTTCCACTAACTACCAAAAGCCTGGGCTTATGCTACACTGGACATCATTACTACCCTTCCTTTAAACTTTCTCCTCCCTGGTTTCTATAGTAACACTCTCCCTGCTCATTCCCCTGCCTCTCAAACCACTCCTTCTCCATGTCCTTCATGTGTTCCTTCCTCTTGGTCTATCCATTTGTTGCCAGTCAATGTAACCGGTGTTCCAGATTCTTGTCCCATCCCAGAAAGAATTCAGAGACAAGACACTGGGGTTAAGAAAGTAAAGTGAGGATTTATTAAGAGATGGATAGTACACTCTCAAGGGGAGAGCAGGCAGGCTCAGGTGAGCAGCTGCCCTGAGTTTCTTTGGCAAGTTGGTTACGTAGGGTGTAAAAATTAATGGGCAGAATATTCACTGGGGAGGGAAGGATCTGGGGTCATAGTCCCTGATTTTCATCCTAACTCCACCTTCCCTAAGGGAGGAGGGATTTTTGTCCTTACTTAGTCTGGATAGGAAGTGTCATGGCGTTGGTGCATGATGGGTACTTCTGATCTGCAAGGCTAATTTGATTGAAATGAGGGCATAATGAACAAAAGGTTACATTTGGACACTGGCGATTCCCACCTTTCCCACCTTTCTTTGTTGGCCTCCAAAGGTGTGATCACTTATCAGCCCAGAGGTTCCTGCTTCCCTTTCTCCACCCAAGGACCCCTGGTGCTCACATGATCATGGTTTCCTGCACTGGGCCTGCACCCCACTTTCTCTGTTCATATTTAGCTATCTGCCTGCTCTAACACCTCCTCAAACAATCCATTCTCTCATCCCATCGCAGCCTCCCTGGGGGACCTTATCTACTCTCAAAGCTTCAGTCAGCTCCTACACAAGCTAATGATTGCCAAATATATCTCCATTAGCTTAATCCTTTCTCCAGAATGTCAGATTGTCCATCCAGCAGCCACTGCAACACCTTCACTTGGAGGTCCCCTGAAACATTGCAAACTCAACATGTGGGTTTAGGGGAATAGTTCCTGAAACTACATTATATGGAAAATAGTTGAAGACACCAGAGGTGCCTGAGTCACAGAGGTGACTCAGATGGATTATAGTGGTAAACTGGGCCATAGTGGTCAACCGGGACAAGAACTGGAGATAATCCTTATAGACCCCAAGGGGTCAGATTCAGACCAATGACTGGGAAAACTGGAGAAGACAGATTTCAGCTAAATCTACAGAAGATCCTTTGGAAGTCAGAGTGACTCAAAGGTACACTTGGCTACCTTACAAGAGTGTGAGATCTTGGGTACTGAGCACATTCAAGCTCCAGGCTTTAAATTCCTTCCAACTCCAGGAGTCCATAATTCTGGAAGAAAACAAAACTGAGCTTATGAAGATTTGACCAAATGCAGTAAAACCTGGTAATACTGGTGCTGGTGCCAATGGGCATTGGCTTGCTTGGCTGGATTCTCTAATCACCTGAAACGGAAGTAATAGTAGGGACATTTTAATCAACAGATGACTGGATAAAGAAGTTGTGGTATATTTATACAATGGAATACTACTCAGTGATTAAAAAAAAGAATAAAACAATGCAATTTGTGGCAATATGGATGGACCTGGAGATCACCATTCTAAGTGAAGTAAGCCAGAAGGAGAAAGAAAAATATCATATTATATAATTTATATGTGAAATCTTAAAAAAAAAAAGACTAATGAACTTATTTACAAAACAGAAACAGACTTAATGGACATAGAAAACAAACTTACGGTTTCCAGTGGGGAAGAGGGTGGGAAGGGATAAATTGGGAATTCCAGATTTGCACATACTAACTACTATATATAAAATAGATAAACCACAAGTTTCTACTGTACAGCACAGGAAACTATATTCAATATCTTATAGTAACATACAATGAAAAAGAATATGAAAACAAATATATGTACGTATATGTATGACTGAACTATTATGCTGTGCAACACAAATTGACACATCATTGTAAACTGACTTGACTTCAATTTTATTTTTAATCTGCTTTTTAAAAAGGGGTTCCGGTATTGAGGGAGCAGAAGCTGGACAGGGAGTGTGCTGGGTCTGGGGGCCTGCACGAGAGATGGGGAGAGTGGCCAGGCTGCAGGCTGATGGAGCAGGGTGCAGGGTACAGTGGGGTGTGGCTCTGGGAACACAAGGCACCGGCTCCAGGGATGGGTCTGGGCCCAGCTACGGAGGAGGTGGCTCCACTGTCCCATCTGGCTAAGAGCCCAATGCTGGTGTAGACAGTGGTGGTATAACCCACCGAGATGCTCAGAGAGTCCAGCCCACAATTTTCTTGGGGTTTGTTTGTTTGTTTGTTTGTTAGTTAAAAATTATTTTTGCCCGGAAACTTTAAATGTTTAAATTTTTTTAAATCCTAATTTTATCCTTCATCCAAACCCAGCTCTTTTCATCTCTCCATGTTGACTTCCAGGTCCTGATCATAAGAACTTCCTTTTTCCAGAAGAGGATAGCTGTGCACGTAAATTTCTGCCATTTTCCTTGAACATTACTCTGTAAGCCTGTGGCCTCCATGTCTTCAGAATGGTCATTTTAATGACTAAAGGACACCCCATTGCATAGATACACGATGGTTTAGTTAACCGCTTCCCTATTATGAGGGAGCTCCTTGTACTTTGAGATTCCCCATCCTTAGAAACTTTTCCTCAGAATAAATTCACAGGAGGGGGAAACTCGGTTAAAGGACATGATTATGTTTGACAGTTTCACTACTTTTTTTTCTTTCTTTCTTGATTTTTGCCTATCTCCAGCCATGGCGCTGACTAAATAATCAGGCAGATGATCTGCTTATGTTTGTTGCCAATATATGAAGTTGAGGTATTTTTTTTTATATATTTGAATAAGCTTTTATTTATTTTTTGTTGTTGCTGAGTTGTTGGGTTTTTTTTTTTTTGGTGGGGGAGGCAATTAGATTTATTTATTTAATGGAGGTACTGGGGATTGAACCCAGGACTCTGTGCATGCTAGGCATGCGCTCTACCACTGAGCTACAACCTCTGCCCTTGAATATTAAACCAGGGTTTAAGTTACTGTAACCATTATTTTTATTTTAAAAGTAATGCTTGCTTATTGTAAAACTCTGAAATGTCTTTTATATATTTTTATATAATCCATCATATTGACCCATATCATCTCACTGTATTCTAATTTACTTAAATTCCTTTTGAAATTTTCCACCATTATCTCTCCATCTTTCTCATTTCTTTCTGTAGCTTCAATTCTTATGAAGTTATTCCTTCACAATAGAAACAAACACTCTAATCTTTGCTGGTTTTTCCACGACTTGATTTAGATTTTTAATAAGCTTACAGATCTGGAGTTTACATTGGTGTGTGGTATGAGGGCCCACAAAATGAGCAGAAACCAGTCTCACAGTACATATTTTGTAACATACACAGTCCCACCCCTGGGAAGACAGTTTGGCAACATTACCTGGTACAGCAGTTATTTTTAAGGTTAACCAGTCGCCTTCACATTGCTTTGCAAGAAAGGACTTCAATTTGTCCAGGTGTGAGTCTTGATTTATACCTCGATATTTCCTACGGCAGTTAGTTTCTTGCCTGAGGTCCTGGGGTCAATCCCCAGCATCTCCTCTAAAAATAGACAAACCTAACTACCTCCCACCCTGTCAAAATTTAAAAAAAAAATGTGCACAACAAAAATGTATGCAACAACCATCCCCCACACACACACACACACACAAACACGCAGAGTTCCAACCCCAACTGCCCTTGCGGAGGATGTTTTAACATAAGAATAGATCATTACCAAGTTATTTAAATTCTGTTTATCGGAGTCAAGAGTTTTTCCGTCTGGTTATCCATCACTAAAAGGCTGGATGCTTCCCAATTCATTCTAACACACAAGTGGTCCATGAAAAGAGCAGGTTGTGCATAGGGCTTGAAGCATGCTGCCTTTTCTTTGACATTTCCAAGATCAGCAACTTCCCCTTCCCAGGTCGCAAAATCACCAACACGTGATTCACCCCAAGAAACCGAGTCCGGCTCAGCAACAGGACGTCAGCGGGCTAACGGGGAAAAACCTGTCCCGTCATCTGAATGGATGCTAGAAAGGTGTTTGACCCGATTCAGCATCCATCCTGATTCTCTTAGAGAAAAATATAAAACCCTGTTATAACCGTTTGAGATATAGAAGACTCCTTTTCTGCTATAAATGTATTAGAAACCAACAAGAAGCATGAAAAACAATGGTGAAATCTTAAAGGCACTGCTATTAAAATCAAGTTCAGGTCAAGAATGAGCTGTTTCTGGGCTTGTTCCAGAAGTTCTAGCCAGTGTGTTGAAATAAGAAAAAGAAGAAAGAAACAAATAAATCATTATCCTCGGATGATATGATATGAATATCATATAGAGGACTCATTAAAATAAGAAATATCAGGCAACAGAATTTTAAGCAGCTAACAAAGATAATAGTATAGAACTACATGGATAATTGTGGGAAAGTGTCCAAGACAGAGTATTAAGTGGAAGAAATAGGCTTCAAAATAATATGAATTTATTTAAATATATATTTATATACTTATGCTGAATATATATATTGACTATATATTATGTAAAAAAGCTTAAAGGAAATTCACCAAAATATATTTAGAGATTGCATCTCTGGCCTGTGGGGTTCCAGGTGATTCTTACTTTCTATTTATTTAGAAAAGAACATTTAGGCAATCACCTCACGTACCACAACCTCACCTAACCTCTCACCCCGCTCCGATCCCCCCAACCCCGGGATGGCAGCGCCCGCCAGCCTTGCCGGCAGGACCACAGGTCACCAGCCCCGCCGAGGCCTGACCCCCGGAGCCGGGACCCACCGTGCAGCCAGCCGCCTGCCTAGGCTGAGAGGCCGCTCCCTGCTCACGCCCGTGGGGAAGACGCTGCTGTCCCTGGGACTGGGGGCTGAAGGGGTGGGGGGCAGCAAGGGCGAGGAAGTTGGACCAGTGTTGGGAAAAAAGAAGCGGGACCGGGTTCATGAGCGCCCCCTCCCTCCGTTTCCCCGCTCCTCCCAGGGTTTTAGGGGTCACAGTGAGGCGAGAAGCCCCATAAAAAGACAGGCAGGACCCCTAAGCAGGGCCACTGCTCTCCTGCCAGCACCATCCGGTTCCCTGGACCAGAGGCTGTATCTCACTTTTTGCCTCTGAAACGGCTTACTTACCCCTAAAATACTATTGGTTCCCTGAGCTAACTTCTGATTGGTTATTTCCTTCACTCCTGATTGGTTATTACTCTCACTTCTGATTGGTCCACTTCCCCAATTTCTGATTGGTCCATTTGTAGTACTTCATTTGCATGGAGCTCACTCCTGATTGGTTACTTCTCTCACTCCTGATTGGTCCATTCCCCTCACTCCTGATTGGTTATTTCTCTCACTCCTGATTGGTCTATTTCTACAAAGTTTGTTTCTGGTTGGCCAACTTCTGTTATACTTTATTTGCATATGATGTTGCAAAGTGTAAAACTGGCAGCCTATAAAGGCCTGTGTAAACCTACGGAGTCCAGAGTTTGGCGTGTTAACTACTGTGAGTCTGCAGGTGTAGTAAGTCTGAGTTTTGTAACTTTCAGAGTGCTGCTTGGTTTCTCGCCCGGGTCCAAATTGCGGACACTATTTGAGCTGTCACACATTTTTTTGCAACTGGAGTAGAGCGCTCCCATCCGGGAGGTGGATGAATGTGGGAGAGAACGGAGAACATGACGATCGTGTACGACTTGGACACGTCGCAGGGGCGGATGGGGCAAATCCCCATCCGCCCCTGCGGGAGAAAAACTAAGTTAGAAGCCTGAGGAGGAGTCCTGGAGAAGCAGCGGGGCTGCCAACCACAACAGCTGGACAGCTGCAAAGAAGGTGAGGATCTCCTGTGCTGTGGCCACTGCCCGGCCACCTTCCATCTTCAGAGCTGTGATTCTCCACTGGGTGAAGAGATGTTGCCTCCTGGGGAGTGGATGTGTGTTACCGATGCACTGTGTTTGCAGGAAGAAACGAGAGCAGAAAAAGGAGCTCGGCCATGTGAATGGACTGTTGGACAAATCTGGCAAACGGGACTTTATCCTCCTGCAGTAACACTGACTCGTTAGACACATCAGCTAACAAAACTGAACTCAAGGCCATTGCCCGTGCCCGGATCTTGGAGAGGAGAGCCAGCCGGCCTGCCATGCCCACATCCAACGCCAGTACAGAGACCCCTACCTCTGAGCAGAATGACGTGGATGAGGAACCAGCGGCAGCAGAGCCGGACTATGTGCAGTCCCAGCTAAGGCAGGCCTTTGAGCCGCTGACTGCTGCCGCCATGGGGGCAGAATCCCACCCAGTTTCAGTTGCCCAGTGAACTGATTTGCACCACTGCACTACCAGGTTCTAGCAAGACGAAAGGAGGAATCCACAGGAGAAAACATTAAGAAGACACAGCGTGAGTTAAATCATAATGGGCTCACTCCCCTACCAAAGTTCGCTTCACCTGTAACAGGAGTTGCCGCATGGTTCCTCTCATCCAGTGACTGTTGTCCCCTCCTGTTCCACATGGACTGCCTCGAGCCACCGCTTGGTGTCATGCCCCTGGGCAGATGGATGTGTCCAAATCACAACGAACATGTGGTGCTCAACTGGAAGAACACGACGCGGAGCAAACAGTGCCAGGTGTTTTACCGTTTCAAGGACACCATTTCGCAGCACGTTGTAAAAATGGACTTCCTGAGCCGAATCCACAAGCACCCTCCCAACCGCCACGTGCTCCAGTCGGTGAAAAGAAGCTTGAAGGTTCCTGATGCTATAAAATCTCAGTACGTTTCCACTCCTCTCATTGCACCCGCCGCCATTCGGAATGGGGAGCTGATCTGCAGTGGGATGCCTGAGGAATCACAGACGCACCTTTTGAACTCTGAGCACTTAGCCACTAGGCAGAGCAGGAAGACTGACTCTGGTGGTGGTGCGCTCCAGTGCAGCATATTGAAACATTTATCTGCTAAGCAGATGCCTTCGCATTGGGACTCTGAACAGACAGAGAAGGCTGATACTAAGCCTGTTACTGTGACTGATAGGTCAATCACCAACTCCCTGCAAACCGCTGACAAGGCACCTACACTTTTCCTTTACCGCGGGCCCTACTCCTCAGGGGTTAGCAGCTGGAACTCCCTGAGCTGCTCTTCACTCCCAACCCTGGAGGACATCAGCTGCAGTTCTTGTGCGGAAAAATCCAAGAAAGCCCCCTGTGGGGCTGCCAACGGGCCAGTGAGCACAGAGGGGAAAGCCAACGGCCCACACCTCTACAGCAGCCCCACTGATCCCACGGGAACCCGGCGACTTCCAGGCGCCAACACCCCCCTTCCAGGTCTCTCCCACTGGCAAGGCTGGCCCTGGCCCCTCATGCCACCAGCGGCTGGGGGGCTTCAGAACCACACCGTTGGTATCATTGTGAAGACAGAATGCCACTTGCCCCAGGTTTTGCCACCAGAGGAGTTTGGTTCCTGTCCCAAGCCTGCCCCCTTCCATTCCCAACTCTTGTGCCAGCATGGAGAACACCAGCACTTCGCAAAGAAAGACTCCGATCACAGATGGGATCTCTGCTGACAGATTCAAAGCCACTAGGCTCACCCCCAAATGCCACCCGGGTGCTCACTCCCCACCAAGCTGCTGGAGATGGTAACTTGGCCACAGGAGGCAACCAGTGATTCTGCTCACCAGCGCCATCATTAGGTGGCAAGGTCAGCCCAGCACATTATCCATAGGAAGCGCTTTAACTGTACGTATCCTCTTTTTCAGCCAACTCTACTGCCATGGTGGACCTCACCAAACTGAGCATTTATGGATGTCGGTGGAGAAATCGAGATAAATATGTTGGACTAGAAGCTGATCAAGTTTCTGGCCTTGCGGAGAATAATACATCAGCTTTTCCCCTGCCGGGTCCAAGCTTCACCAGGCAGTGTCGCGGCATATCCACTGGCTTCTGGAGGGGGCACCACAGAGAAGCGCAGAGGAAGGAGGTCCAGGCCGGAGCTGTGTTCTACCCTCTCTTAGGGTTGGTAGGAGCTGTGAACATGTGCTATCAAACCCTCTACTTCAGGACAGGAGCTGACGTGGACGTGTGCCTCACAAACTACGGTCACTGTAACCACGTGTCCGGGAAACGCACTTGCATGCTCTACGATGAGAATACCAAAGATTATGAGCTGGTAAACTACAGTGAGCGCGGGACAGCGGTGGACGGTGAGTGTACTGTATTCATGTGACTTACCTGAGAAGACCCCGCCAACACCCCCCCCCAAGCAGTATTGTTGCCAAAGTGCAGAGGGTCATCAGGCGCGGCCAGCACCAGAAACAGGATGAAGAGCCAAGTGAGGAGGCAGCCATGATGAGCTCCCAGGCCCGGGGCTGCAGCCGGGCCCCTGCAACTGCAAAGCCAGCAGCCCGAGCTTGACGCCGGGGCAGTGGGGCCGGCTGGGAAGGCACGGCCTTGCTGCACCACGGCAGCTACATCAAGCTGGGGTGCCTGCACTTTGTCTTCAGCATCACTGAGTTTGCAACCACACAGCCCCAAAGGGAGGCTGGCCTGCTGCAGGTTGGGGTCTTGGCCGAGAATCTCTCTCTCAAGCCCCACCAGGGCCCTGTGCTGTGCTCCAACTCCGTTCCCTCGGACTGGCAGCTACCCCATCACACACCTGTCTACCCAACCCAAGACTCCTGCGATGCAAAAATGTACACAAACCAAGCATGGGGTTTCTCTATACTCCACCAGAAACCCTTCAACTACAATCACTGCATGAAGTGAAGAAAACCTTTTGACTGTTTTTTAAAAATCTTTTTTCTTTTCTCAAGTTCAAGGGGGCATTTGCACATATATTTGTACCCAGCGTTTCATGGGAAAGCGGCAGATCGAGCTGAGGAACAGCGTGGGCAGGGAGGGGAAGGCCAATGGTCTGGACGCAAAACTGTTCCCCACCCATCTCCTGCTCCCTCCCCCTACCCACCGTTGTAAAAGAATCAGTAACTTGTTCTAGTTTGTGGCAGTGACAATAGTTTTATATTAAAAGAAAAAGGTACAGTTCTCATACAGCAAAATCATTGTTTTATTTAATAAAAAGATCGCTACCCATGGCTCCCCCCCTCCAGGTGATTCTCCCTTTCTGCAGCGATTGCACTACAGGGAGCTACTGTGTATTACGGACAAATGAGAACTGGATTCTTTTTCTGGCTGTGCATCTATTTTATTTCAAATAAGGAAAATGTATTTGGATTTTGTGCAAAAAAATGGATGACATTTTTTCAACGTTTTTAAAAACTACAGTACTACGTGTTCTTCAAATTGTCCATTGTAGCAAAAACGTTTTTGTCGTAAACCTGTTTTGTCTCCTTTTTTTGTTCTCCTGCCACTCCTCTCCTCTTCCTCCCACCCACGGTTCCCCTCCTCCTCTCCCACCCCCAGAACTAGTACCAATATACATAGTAATTGTAATGTTTCAGACTTTCCAGAAACTTTTCTGTATTCTGCACATGAAAAAACAAAAAGACTTCAAAAAAAATTTTTATAAAATACTTTGCTTAGTGAATGCTTTATAATAAGCATATTTATATAATTAAAAAACCAATAAACTTTTTTTACCCCCAAGGACACGCACATTGGGTGTGCATGCAAAACTCATTCCAGGATCATTAGGATGAGTGGCTTTTCTCCTAAAGTGGTTAAAGTTTGTGATTCAAGGCTGCTTCCCAGCTCACCCTCACCTCCCTGAAAAGCTAGATTGGTCTGTTCTGCCTGGTCCCTTCTGCTCTGAAGGAGAGCCCCAGGTCCATGGGTTCCAGAAAGGCCTGATCTGGGCCAGATTCCACGGGTGACTGTTGCCCCTGGCGTCATCACTTGCACATCGTCCTAGCCCCATCCTAGCTGTTTGCAAAGGATTCCCAACCCTCTAAGGCTGCCCACCTTGGCTGAAGCTGAGAAGGCTCTTCCTTGCAGGCATCAGCAGAAATCTTGTCTCCTCAGTAGGTGGGTTTGGGGATCACTCTGGCAATGTCAGGCCTCCATATGCCAAGCTTCTTTGCCCCACTTCTGGGCTGAAGGTCATGATCAGAGAGCATGCCAAGTCCAAAGCCTCAAGCCCTGTACTTGCTGTCATTGCCCAGCTCTATGTGGGGCATCTGGTCCAGTTTCTGACTCTTCGCTGTGCACCCTGGACATTATAAGGAGGCCTCTGCTTGGTCTCAATGCCTGCAAGCAAGAGCACTTGACTTGCTATCTCCCTATTTCAGTTGAGTCATAACCTAGAAGCCCCTCCCCTGGAGCCTCTTCTGCCTCATACTCACCCTGCACCCCACCAGCTTCCCTCCTGGTCCAGAACCCACCACACCATCAGAGGGTTTTCAGGTCAGCTCTATAAAGCTGACCATCCTCACTCAAGCCTGAAGCAATCCCTTCAAACCGCTACATCGATGGAGTAGTGAGTGATCAAGACCCAGGGTAACTCAATAGACTGACATCACACTGGTGTTGAGTATCTTGGGAATTCTTTTTAAAAGATTGCCATAATCAATCCTCATCTCCGCAGAATTGGCTCCCTATCAGTCTGAACCAGGAAGTAACATACAAATACAAATGCCTTCAAATAGATTTGCTTTGAACTTAGTTAACTCTATACTCATTTCTGCCTAGCTTGGTTATTTGATTTCTGACTCCATAATATTTGAGAAAAGCAAACTAGGAAAGGGGAAATCAGTAGCTATAAGGCAGGCATCAGGGAGTTACAGCCCAAGAATGATCACATGTAAGAGTTGGAAAAATGTGAGCCCTCAGCAGGAGGAAGCCAACAGCCCTGTGTATCTGATATTACCATAGAGCACAATAATGGATGCTTGTAACATAGCCCCGAGTCTCCCACAAACATGGGTCACATTCAGCATCCTCCCCAAGGCCACCTAGGTGTTTGCAAAGAACTCCCAGACTTCTGAAGGCTGCCCACCTTGCCCAAATTTGAGAGGGCTCCTCTTCATGGCGTATCCATCAGCAGCTTTTGCACAACCACACTGAAGCAGCATGGGTCAGTTCTCATCATCTGGATGACTATTCTCGGAAACCAATCCAAATTTTTATTGTTGATAGTTATATACTGATACATTTTTTTAAAGTTTATTTATTTCTTATTGTATTATTTAATTAATTTATTTTGGTGTAGGCGGAGGTAATTAGGTTTGTTTATTTTTGGAGGAGGTACTGGGGGTTGAACGCAGGACCACGTGCTTGCTGAGCATGCGCTCTATCACTTGAGATATGCTCTTCCCCCATACTGATACATTTAAAGCACAAATAATGTTATTTTGCTGTATATGTGCTAGTGTCTAGAACTAGACAATGAAGGGGAAAGAAAGCCGGACTGATTAACTGTTAATGACTTGGGTTTTCCGGTTAACTTGGCTTTCCTTATCTGTACAGTGGAGTATATAACACCTGCCTGAAGCACGTCAAAAGGTCACTGTGAAGATAGGACGGCTGTGTGAAAGTCCCATCTACAGAAAGGAATAAGGAATGTGTTTTACCGCAGTAATTTCTCTTATCAAGATTGAGTCATGGATTCAAAGAACAAGAAGAAGGAAAATTACAAGTACATAATACTCAAGGTTAGAGATTAAAGTATATCTGGCAGACAGATAATTGATTCAGAATTGGGCACTGCTCAGAGCGGACTTCATTAGGAATACGTGGGTCTCTGGGAAATAGCGACACCTACTGTAGTCCGCCTGATACTGTAACTGACCTGGAAAGCCGGAAGCCTTCAAACCTGTCATGACTGGTGTATAATTTTAGTCAGGCACTAGATACTATTACAAAAAAATTAAAATTAAAAAACGGCCACATAGTATTTTCCTTGGAAAAAAATCACAATTTTCTTCTATTTAAAAGTAACTCCTTGGGGGAGGGTATAGCTCAGTGGTAGAATGCATGCTTAGCACGCAGAAGGTCCTGGGTTCAATCCCCAGTACCTCCACTGAAAAAAAAAATAAGTAAACAAAAAAAAAAACCCTAATTTTAAAAAAGTAACTTCTATTATTTTTAATTCAAATTTGATGCATATTAATTGTAGAAAAATTTTAAAACAAAATATATAAAATATATAAACAAGTTTATACTGTATAGCACAGGGAAATATATTCAATATCTTGTAGTAGCTCATGGTGAAAAAGAATATGAAAATGAATATATGTATGTTCATGTATGACTGAAAAATTGTGCTTTACACTGGAAATTGACACAACATTGTTAATTGATTATAACTCAATAAAAAAGAAAGGAAAAAGAAAATATAATCTAGTAACAACATTTAACACTTTGGATCCACTGGCACCACCATCTTCACCATCATTCTTCATTCTTCTCCTTCTTCCCCTCCCCACCTCCAAAAAAAACAGTAAATCAAAAATAAAATCTCTCATCAGGGATAATCATTGCTAATAGCTTGGTGTGTGTCATTCCATATTTGTGTGGTAGTGGAAATATATGCCTATTACAAACAATAATGATGTACTGATTGTCACTGCTCTCCAGCCAAAGATCACCAGCAAGTGGTTGCGCTTGACACTCTGCAGTGAGGGAGAAGGCACAAGGCATGGAAGTGCGGGCTGTTTCAGTAGGAGGCTGTTAGGAAGAACCTACAACACTTACGCTCTCGTGCTAGGTGGTTTGCAGCGGGGTTTAAGGAAGCAGGGCTTCGCTCGAGATGGGATGTTGCCAGGAAGCAGCGTAATTCTATGCTTGGGTACCCTAATAAATATCACCTGGAAGGAGAGCTGACTAAAGCTGGTGAGGAATAGGTAAAGAAGTAGCAGTCACTTCTCTTAGCAGGGACAGGGAGATGCTTGGTCATTTCTGTGATTTGGACAATGTTCTAGTTTCGTCTGTGTGCAGACATCATGATGGAGTGGTCTTGTTTTTGTCTCACTCCATTCATCGCCAAGCGCCCTTACTGGATGTCGGTGCTGTGAAACAGGAGAACTAGTGTGATGCCAGGCCAGCTCCTAGCTCTCAGGTGCTGCTCTTTTCTTTAAGATTTTTTTCCCTTTCTTAAGACTTAACAATGTTGTGGACATTTTTTCAACTCAATATTGGGTCTAATTTAACCAAATTTCTCTTGTTGAATAATTGTATTTTTTCTAATATTTTTGGCTTATAATTAATACTAAAACAAAAACTTTAAGAATACATCTTTGCACACGTATACTCATTTCTTTAAAATAAATTTTCAGAAGTGTAATTATTGAGTCAAATGATATGTACATTTTAAAGTTTTTGATAGATGTCACCAGACGCCTTCTGTAGTTTGTGCTAATTTCACTTCCAACTCTAGGACAGAATACTCAATTCCCCGCAAACCCTTGTCAGCACGAAGTATCATCCATCATTTTTTTAACCTTTGCCAGTTTCAGAGATAGAAATACATCTTGTTTTTTTTAAAGCTTTATTATATAAACTTGGATACACAAAAAAGACCTTGTAAGGCATATATAGGTCCCACTAGACTACACTAAACTAGACCATCTCAGCAGCTTCAGGGGATTCCAATTAGCGGTACAAAGCCTCTTCGTTGGTGTCTCAAGTCTGTCTCTCAAGCTGCCAGTTAAGAAGAGATGTAAGCAGAACGAGGTGTCTACAGCTTGCTTGCAATTTGGGACACACCTTCACAATAGTGCTTTTCAAAGTGTCTGGTTATCTGCTCGCTCATCAGCCTCCCCACTGAATTAAGAGCTTCAAGGGGGCAGGGACTATGTCTCGCTTTTTTTTTTCCCTCCAATTTTCTAAACTGTGGTAAAATACACATAACATGAAACTTACCATCTTAACCATTTTTAAGTGTAGAGTTCGGTGGTGTTAAATACATTCATAAGACTGTGCAGCCATCACCACCATCCATTTCTAGACCTCTTTCCACCTTGTAAAACTGAAACCATATATCTAATTAAACAGTGAACCCCCTATTCCTCTCACCCCCCAGCCCACCACCATTCTACTTACTGTCTCTGTGAATCTGACCACTCTTAGTACCTCCTATTCTTGGAATCAGACAGTATTTCTGTGACTGGCTTATTTCACTTATCAGAATGTCCCCAAGGCTAATCCATGTTGTAGCACGTCAGAACCTTCTTTTCTAAGTAGTGTAAGAAATAAGTTGTTTTATACCACTAAGAATATGGGGTTGTATGTTACTGCAGCATAACAAAGCCTGTCCTGACTAGTACAGCAAAAAATATCCAAAAGAACAAGAACTTATCTAGCAAAGCTCCTAAGGGTAGCTTTGTCCTAAACCTTTGTAGAAGTAGCACGTGGCCCCCTTGGTTTGTCAACTAGGACCCTACAGGTTCACATGTCCTTCTTTCTAAGGACAGTTACTTGGGAATTACAGGGTGATCACAATTTTTGGTAAGCTACAGTTTTGTAATGAAACTGGACAAATTGCCTCAATGCAGTAGATCAGAGAGGTGATGGGTTTTGAATCTGAGAAAAGATGAATTTGGTGGACATGTTTGGGGACATGCTACATTAGGGGGAATGGCTCCTGCAAAGGGCTGGAAGAAGGCCCTCTTTCTTCATTTCAGACTAGTGGTCACTCAACCCTGTCTACAGTCAGTTCTGCTCTCTCAACCTTTGGGCCAGTTCATAATGCAGGTGCTCTGGACTCAGCTAATTTTTAGAAATGCTGGTATTATAGTACACAGGAATTTTTCTCCACAAACTCATAGGTTCAAAATACTATTTTATTTCTATAGATCAAGTTAACCTGGTTCTGAGTTCCCAGTTACTTCAGCGGGAAGATATTCTATCTCAGCCATCTTGGGGATGGCCATCCTTCATCTCAGCCATCTTGGGGATGGCCATCCTTGACCCTAGAACCGAGTATGAATTCAGGGCACTCGTGCAGCTCCCAGCAAAGGGAAGAAACTGGTTCCTATGATTGTGGATGAGAAGCTGACCATCCCAGTCCACACAAAGGATAGGCAGCTCCATCCTTCCACACCAAAGCATGGGGACACCTCCCCATGTCTTCATGGCCATGCCTGTCTTCAGCATTCATACCTCCTATCCCACCAGAGTTTGGGTAACTTCTGGAGGAGCTGCATGGAGGCAGGGCACAGTTCTCTATCACTTAAAGAACAAAACTGCCATCTGTACTTTCTCCTCAGGGAAAGGCCACCTCTGCCTCCTCACTTCTTGTAAAGGAAGGAACAGAAGCTTACCTAACACCCATGACTACGCGTGTCTTGAAAGGAGAGTGCTGAGAAGGCGTGCCAAGTCTGTGCATTTTGGGGCTTGGAGGGGAGAATTCCAGCGAGGCCATCTAAGGAGGTTAGAACCCGTCGCCTGACAGATACGAAGCAAGCCTGCAAAGGCCTGAAGCTGGGCTTTTCCCATGAGTTCTCTTCCTCCACCTCTGACCAGGGAGGTCTAATCAGTCTCAACCAATAACCTTCAGAGAGTCCTTGGAGTGGACCTCAGCCCCAGGAGAATTTTATTCGCAGCCTCCTCAACCCAAAGGCCTTGCCTGAAGCTGACGGTGGGTGGCAGGCTGGTCTTTGGATCCGGCATCAGTTGCTGACTCCTCCTGCCCCAGTCATAGTTCCAAGTGCAGGTGGTGAAAGACTCTAGCTCGTGGCTCAGCGCTGCCAAGCCTTGGACACCACGACAGGGGTGCCAACTCTGACACAGGTGAGGGGCACCATGCCCACCAGCGGGCAGATCTGGATTTATCTGCAGCCCTAAACCCCAGGCCCAGTGCGTCTAGGAAAAACACCAGTCCCGTGGGCTGGGAACCCTTGGGAAAAAGAGAGGAAGAGAACTCCTGTTTCGTACTATTTCTCCCCAGGACCTGTGGCAGCCCTCTGAAAGACCCCTCATCGTGGCCCTTCCAGGCACCCCTGGCTCCACCTAACATGCTCAGGGAGCCAGAGCGCCCTCTGAAGGGCTTGTGCTTCCCTCCCTCAGCCAGGACCTGGTGCTTTACATCCAGCCAGACGGCCTGCTCTGCGACCACAGCTGCTGTCTCCTGGCCACACAAATTGCCATGTCACAGAGAGGTCTGTCCCTGGGCCGCATAAGGGAGAATTTAAAAACTGCAGAAAAATCTCTTACTGATTTTATTGCTAGTTTTTCCTCCAATTGGTGAAAGGGATCTTTAAGAATTCCAACTTCGGCTCTGCTACAGCCAAAAAGGCAAGCCCTATCCCCACACCCTTGAGACAGGATCTCTGCGTAGTTGACCAAGAAAGGTCTCTTGTAACCATGACTGCCCCCCTCTGACTGGGGCAGAGTAGCCAGGAGGGACAGGGCCAAGCAGATACCAAAAGGAGGTTTTCCTGCCATCGCTGGGGCCGCCTTGCGGGGTTGCTGGCGAAAGGGAGGGAAGTCAGGAGACTCCTGGGAATGGATGTGAGTCTTCCTCCTGTTGGGTTAGGGCCAGTGATGTGGTGGAATCTGCTTGGTTCCTAAGAGCCAACAGTGAGCATCTCTGTCTGGCTCTATTTTCAGTAAGGTCATGTGGGTGGCAGCAGACCACTTCTTAGGCGTGACAAGCTAAGAGTCACAATTTATGGCCCAGGGACCAGAGCCAAAAAACAGAGGAGAATTTAAGAGTGAGGACCAGTTAGTGAGCAATCTTTAGAGTCGGCAGTTAAACACAAACAAGAGCCCCTTCCCCCACCTTCCCGCTGGCTGCTTTGAGGTATGAGAGCCCGTCGGGTCTCTGGTTGCCAGAATCCTCACAAGTCTACCTGCAAAAACCCTGCACCTTCCTCAGCTCCCTTATCCACGGATCCTCCCCCATCCCACCCACCTCCCCACCCACCACAGCACAGAGATAATGCAGTCAGTTATTCACGCTATGTCCTTGGTTCCACACTTCCATGCTATCACTTCTCTTGGGGCTTGAACTTCCCGCAGCCTAAGATGTGGCTCTCCTCCCTTCAAGCCTGTTTCCATCCTTCCTCAGTCTTCCTACCTTCCTCATCCCATCTTCCTCCAACCAGAGCCACTGTCCAGGGACCAAATGCCCCACATCCATGGTGATCTGGTCTCCCCACTCCTTTTCTTAGAAAACTCTTTCCCCAGAGCCCCCAGGCCCCTCCGAAGTTTCCCATTTCCCCTTCCTCTCCCAAAATGAAACTGACTTATCCCCTCAAGAGAGTGGAGGGATGTGAGGATAAACCAAAGAACGTGGAGTCTTCCTCTGCGCCTGCGTAGAAAGACGAACCAGGTCACTAAAAGCAGACACATCTGAGGATTCTAAAACCCACAGGCCCTGCCTCCCAAAGCCTAGACACTGGCAGCTAAGGTCTGACAGAGATGACCCAGGACACGATGTCTGTGTGAGGCAACGACCCCCCTCCCATCAAATGGGGCTTAAAGTGACTGCGTGTGTCATGGCTATCAGATGGGGTAAGCTATATGATTCCGGCCAATTTTTACAATAACAGCCTCTGCTGAAATAGACAGTGCTTTATTGTTTATACATTCTCTCATTTAACCCTTGCAGCAACCCTGAGGTAGGTGTTACCATCCCCGCTTTACAAAGGAGTGAACCGTTGTCCTAGGTTAGATGACCTGCCGAAGATCATACGCTTATTAGTGGTAAAACCACTGATCATCCAGAACCAAGGGGACTCTCGAGTAATTCACAGGCTGCTGCCAAGGAAAAGTGGAGCTGAAAAGGTCAACCGGGAAAGGCTGGACCACTCACGGAGCTCAAGGGGGCCCCTGACCAGGGATGAATGAGGCACATACACGGGCCAAGACTGGAACTGAGCAGAAGCCCAGAACATCTGGGAGTCGTGAAGCAGGAAGGGGTCTTTAAGTTTGGTGCGAATTGACAGTGCCTTCAAAGATGTGCAGAGCCCACCTTCCAGGGAGTGGAGACACAAGAGGGTGTCCTGCAGCTGCCCGTCCAGGGGCTGGCCACAGGGCAGGTGTGGTGGGGCAGGAAGAACTGCCACTCAGTGGCACCACCTCAGCCTGGCCAACACCTGGTGACCTTGGAGCAGTGGTCCTTTAACTCCATTAAGGCTTGAGAATCTGATGAGAGCCACAAACCCTCCCCCCACCCCCAGAAAAATACAGACACACATGTACGGAAGGCATTTTGCATATGGTTTCAGGGAGTCCGTGGACCCCAGGTGAACTCCGGCTTTAGAGCAAGGGTGTCAACCTGAGTAAAGTCACTGACACAAACCTATCTTTGTGTAGCTTGTATTCCCTATGACTGTTCCCCTTCTGTCATCCCCTGATAGTGACAATAAATTTCACGACATTCTAAATAGGAGCCAAGGGAAGGGGTCCAGCCAGAGGAAGACAGCTGTGCATGGCAGTGGTGGCAGCCAGGAGGCAAAAACAAAGAGAAGGATGGGGTCACACGTATCACGTCCTTTCCCACCTTCCCAGAAGGTCACTTTGGGAGTTTTTCTCTACTCAACAGAAGAGTTGTGGGAGGTGATGGAGACAGGGCAGTGGTTTGTTTCCTTTTAGAAAGGAGAGCCGTTCCTTCACTGGCTACAGGGTATCAAGTTCTGCAGGTGGTGCCCGCATTCCTACCTGCCCCTGTCGGCCCCCCGGGAACACGCCCGAGCAGGGGCCCGGTCACCCGTGCAATTGTGGCCAGGTCTCCTACGAACACCCATGTATTTACACATGCTTTTCACAGAAGAAGGGGGACTGGTTTGGGAGGAGATCTCAGTGGATTAGATCAGAGAGATTCCATGTTGCAGTTTGGGGATCATGCGCTCCCCACAAAGAATCAGATAAACTGGGAGAAACAGCAAAGGACTCAGCACACATTAGCCCTCAGCCCCTTCCACAGCTCCTCCTTCTGGCCAGGGCCCAACCAGAAGGCAAAGTCATAGCGATGTCCTGGGCCCCAGCCCCAGACTAATGGGCCCAAGAGAGTGGGCTGAAGGGGTCATGGGGGTTTAGAGGACAAGGGTGGGAAAGGTCCCGATTACTGTAAGAGCAGTTCTGATCTCCCATGGGAGTCAGCCAATGGCCTGGCCCTGAGCCCGTTCAGGCCCAGAGAGGGCAGACCTCAGTGAAGTTCACGTGACCACTCAAGGGCCAAGGCGAACTCAGACGCCATGATGACTGTCCATGCCCAGTGACCCCCAGAGTCCCAGCAGTCACTCCATTCTGGTGGTCACTCATACACTAGTGGTCACCTGCCCGGCCCTAGATGGATGTTTCATCACATGTGGCTAGAGGAGCCCCAGTGAGCCGAATGTGGGCTGGGCTTGGGCAAGGATCAAGCAGGAAGGGTGGAGGGAAGCCACCAAAGCCACTGCCCCTCTTGGCCAGGGCCAGGGGCAGACGCTCATCTTCAGGAGAGGGGGAGGGAGGGTCCTGGCTGTAGCTAGTGGTCCCAGAGGGCGGGACCCCTAGGTCCAAGCCCACCTTGTCTCTAGCCAGAAGCTCCCTCTGTCTCTGGCGCTGCTGACGCCGACCGATCAGGAGGAGAGTCAGGGATGCTACGAGAGCCCCCAGGAAGAAGCCGGCCAGTCCCGCCCCCACTGTGTGAGCCTGGCTGGGGGGGCCCTGCCGGCTGTCCCATACCAAGCTGTAAGCGGCTACCACCCGGGCTACCCCCCCCTCCTGACATTCACAGGCATAAGCGCCCATGGACCCTGGGGATATCACCACCTCTAGCCCATCCCGCCGGGGGGTAAGTGCAGTCACTCCGCTGGGCTGGTGCCACACACAGGATGCCCAGGCTGAGCCTGGGGAACATGGCAGGACGACATGAGCAGCGGTAGCCACAGGAACTTCAAACACCACTGGGTGCTCTGCAGAGACAGCAAAGGCACAAAAGGTGGTGGGGTTACAGGCTGGAGGTGTGAATGGAGAGAAATGTGGGGCGATATCGGATACGAGAAGGGGCCATGGTGGACAAAGGTAAAAAGGGGATTCCTCAAGAGGGCAAGGCTCTGGGTCACTGGCTGCCATATCTTCCAGGATCCAGGTTTTAACGTAGGTCCAAAGAGGACAATTCTCTGTGCCCCTTCCATCCACTCCACCCACGTTTCCCTAAACCATACGCACCTCCGGGCTCTTTAGGACACAAAGAAGAGACATCCGCTGACTCTATGTCTTGGACCAACCTATAAAGAAGAGAATGCTTGATCAATCCAGTGTCAGCATCCCCTTCCACCCTCCTCAGCACCAGTGAACATTCACTCATCCGGTACAGTCCCCATCATCTCATAAATCACTTTAAGAATTATCTGTCAACATTCTCTTCATCACCAAATTTTTCCCCAGTACCTCTTATAATCATGACACTTGCCACATCAAATTCTACAAATACTTCTAGCAGACTACAGAGAATTAAATTTGCTTGAGGTCTATCAGGAAGAAGTCTGGTGGGGGTGATTTAAAAGAAACAAAGGGACTTTCCAAGAAATGTTAACTGGCTGTCCACAACCACAAGATCTCTCTGGAAATCTTCTCTGTTAAAAGATTTCTCTATTAAGGGAAAGAGAAAATTTCTTTTCTATAAAAGCTAATCAAAATTCTGAGAGGGTCAGTAAGATGACTTTTTGTTTCAGAAAAATAGTTCGGCTAAGGATGCATCCGTGGTTGTCACTAGCTCTCAGCTGGTACTGAACACAGGGGGAATGAATCATCCACAGAACGTGTGAAAGTGTAAAGACTGGACCCTGAGGAAGGAGCTGGATTCATACATAAAACAGAAACAGACTCACAGACATAGAAAACACACTTATGGTTACCAGGTGGGAAGGGATGAACTGGGAGTTCGAGATTTGCAGATACTGACAGGTATATATAAAATAGATAAACAAGTACATACTGTATAGCACAGGGAAATATATTCAATATCTTGCAGTAACTTACAGTGAAAAAGAATATGGAAACGAATATATGTATATTCATGTACAACTGAAGAATTGGGCTGTACACCAGAAATTGACACAACATTGTAAACTGACTATACTTCAATAAAAAGTAAAAAATTAAAAAAAAAGCTGGATGGAAAAGGAACCAGTAAGGGAGACAGACTGGTGAGGTAGGGAGGAAAATCAGGAGAACGCAGAGTCCTCGGAGGCGAGAGGATCGTGTATTTCAAGGAGGGAAGGAGGGATTTGTCAGCTGTGAGAATGCTTCTAAGAGCTCTTGTAAAATGAAAACGAAGTGAATGACCATGTGGAAATCAATCACACAGTCAAGGAAGGTCCAGCAGAGAGGTGGAGACACTGATGGGACAGCACCAGATGGACAGACAGGTAAGTTAGCACAGACTGACAGATGGATACACAAGAGACCCTAAGAAACACACAAACAGAGACAGGGCAGCATTAACAGATGAGAAACACAGACAGACGTGGGTGGGCCGGAGCCCCAGGATATCAAGCGAGTGAGCAGCGCAGCCACTCACCCTCCACGCTCCCCGGCATGGGCCACACACGCATCCAGCCGGAAGCTCCAGGCGCAGACAGGGTCCTGGGCCAGGATGCACTCCGAGCAGCTCTGGAGACGGCCGCAGTCGGTTGTGTTCACTTGCGTCACCTCAGTTCGGGAGCCAATCAGGAGCCAGTTCTACGGAAAGGGAGTGGGGAAGAAGGATGCACTGGGTCTCCCAGACCTCAGGGTCACAGACTGGCCCTGGACTCGGCCGTCTCCCCACCAGATTTGCTGAAAGCTACAACTCACTTGATACAATTTCATACTGTCAACTGGCTGCGGCTCTGGGAATAGGGCCAGATCCTCGAGGACGCTGAGCTGGGCCCCGATCTGCACTGCTCGGTGGAGGTGTCCATCCCCTAGGAAGCAGGCAAGGGGCAAGACGTGGTAATGCAGGCATCCCTGTGCCTGTGACTCTGACACCTGTACGTATGGGGCCCCCGTGACAAGAGCCTGTGTGCACTGGATAGGCAGCTTGCTTGGCCATGACACATACCTGTCCCCAGGTAGAGCACATCATACTCTTTCCCTGAGAGGCTGGGCACCCTGTGGGCCACGAGCCTGAGATAGGCCGTATCTGTAGTGACCAGCACGGAGTGGCCATCCGCTGGAAACACTGGCTTGTCCATGAGTGGGTGGTCCCGGATGAAGGTGAGCACACGGTCAGGCAGGAAGAGCGAGGAGCTGAACTGCTGGAGCTTCATGTTGTTGGTGATGCACTAGGGGGAAACACAGGGTGCACGGCCAGGCTTCCCAGGGGCCGGGAAGTGTCTGTGATGCTTAGATGGGCCTGGTCCTAAAGGGGCAATTCAGGCACCGCGTGGGATAAGGAACTGTCCCCTGCCCCCTCACCTCCCCGGGTCTGGGCTGCGGCACGTCATTGTCCATGACAGGCAGTCCCCTGTTGCAGTCATGTCTCAGCTCTCTGAAGGAACCATTCAGCACCGTCCGAATGTCTTGTGGGCGGAAGGCACACACAGCAGACATGGCAGCCCCTTCCCTAGAAGAGGCAGCCACATGTTCGAGCCAGATATTTGGAGGAAATTGGGGGAGGCAACTCACCCCGACAAATGCGATGCCGCACGAGAGATGCTCCAGGGCGCGGGGAAGCACCCCCGACTCCGGAGGACAGAGCTTTGACCCCACCGAGCCCAGGTGTCGCCCACCCTGTAACTCTCCACAGCAGGACCCCTCACCACTGGGAAGAAAAGATGCCATAAAAGATGGGGGTCCCTCCTCCGTGCGCAGGTCGAAGAATGGCCATGTCCTGCAGGACGCTGGCGGCCTGGCCATGCTCAGGCCCTGGACACAGCAGGTCGGCCTTCAGAAAAGTCGTCCACTTCTGCTGGAGAGTCTTCCGGCCCCCAAGATCCCCCTGGGGTAACAAGCACATGGGAGTTCTCTTTAGAAGACCAACACTGGGGGAGGACTGCGGAGACCAACACAAGTTCCCCCAGACAGACAGAGAGGGAGACAGACACACAGGACATCTGTCTATGCATGCAGGGCAGAGACACAGACAGAGTAACTGAGGAGGGCAGGGCGACAACAATGATGGTGACTAAGTTCACTGTGCACTTATGAATTACTGTACCTCGCGCTTTACATAATTTACCTCCTTTAGTCCTCAAAACAGCCCTCAGAGCTAGGCGTCATTAACACCCTCGTCTGTAAGGATGCTGCCCAGTCACAGAGGCAGTCAGCAGTGCGGCAGGGACCTGAACCCACGTCTGTCTGTCTATAGTTCCTGCCTTTAACCTCTGCACTACCTCCTGGGGACAGTGTCACAAGGGTAATTACGGGGGTAAAAGAGGCCAGAGTCCTTCCCCACATTCCTCAGGCTCCCAGAAAAGTAGCCAAGGCCCAGCAAAAAGGGAGACAGGGGACAGATGCAAAGACAGAGACCCAGAGAGGGAAAGACAGGACAACAGGCAGCAGAGCAAACAGGACAGGCAGCTGGGGGCAGAGCCTCACCGCGCACACACGGGCCACCCTCGGGACCTTAAAGTGCTCGTATGAGTCAAACGCTCGGGAAATCTCCGTAAAGAAGAAGTAGATTTCATCGTCTCCGTCTTCATCCCCCCACTCGGCTGGGCTCAAGGCCACGGCTGCAGCGAAGGCTGGGGCTGGGGAGACCAGCGGCCTCAGATTCCACAGACACAGCCTGGGGCCACCCAGCCGCCACCCACTGTGTCCCCAGATAGCCAGCACTCCCTCCTCTCCCCACCGTTAAGCCAGGATGGCAAGGTCTCTGTGCGAATCCAGTCCTCAGCACGACCCACAGCCCGGGAGATGATCGACTGGGTCCCCAGGTAGTTTTTCACAGTGGCCGTGTAGAGGACGCCCCCTGCAAGGGCGACAGGATGGAGAGGGACTGTCAGAGACTCACTGAGGAAGCAGAGGGGGTCGCAGGCCGAGCAGGGAGCACAGCGGGGGTAAGAAATCGCAGGCAATGCTAAGCATGATGGCCACTCTCTCCCTTAAACAAAGGGCTACAGGGCAGTAAAGGGAACCAGGAACCAGTCCCTGTGGAAACTGAGATGCTTTTTGTTGTTGGTCTGTTTCTTGTTGTTATTTTTAAGGCCTATCTATCCTGTAATATGCTAATTACACGGTAATTTTTCAGGAAGGGTTTGCTCTGCAGCACGTTCCCATCTCACTGGAGTTCTCCCGCTGTGTAAACTTCTGAGGGTCAGTGGGTGTGTGCGGCCGTGGAACAAGTCACAGCTTTAGCGTATGTTAGCATCACTTCAGGAACTGATCCAAATGCAGATTCCTGGGCCCTGGGCCCAGCAATGCTCACTCAGTAGGGTTGGGGATGTGGCCCAAGAGCTACATTTCAAACAAGCAGTTGGAATTACCCCGACATGGGTGGTTCAAGAGCTCACTTTGAGAAATACCAACCTAGAAGATCACTGCATGTCCCGCTGCCAGCCACGGGAAGCAACGAGGATCAGATCCTCTCCTGGTTCAGTTGGGGGACAGAAGTGCTCTAGGGACCGCGGGGATTGGAGAAGAGAGGGGATCACAGGCATTCTGGGAAGGAAGGGCAGCTGCAGCTCTGTGGGCTGAATGCCAGAGGACCAGAGCCACTCTGAGTAACAAGGCCAAGGCCTCGGATGTGAGTGGAGAAGTCACACAGGGGCAATAAAAGGTCACAGATCCCCTGGTGGAGTTCTGAGTATCACAGGGACTCTGGAGAGAACAGAGAAGCATTCCTTCATCACCTGTTACATAAAAGGCCCTGTGCTGGGTGCTAAGCATGTCACTGCCCCCCCCGCAAGAATTCCCACTGGAGTCTGGAAGACAAACTGGAATCAGACACCAGGTGGCATGGACTCAGATGTGTGCAGGAGCACAGAGGACCCAGGCACGTCTCACTGGGGGAGCAGCATCTCAGAGGTAATGTCTGAGCTGCGTCTGAAGAATGAGCAATATGCCGGCCAGGACTTCAGAAGAGGGGAGCCGTGTTCAGGGATGTGGGGACCCCCCGTGGCTGAAGCTCTGGCAGGGCTCAGGGGCTCCGGGGCAAGTGAGCAGAGATGAGCCGGAGGGGTAGAGACAGGCACCCCACAGTGATGAGTCTGCTCTGCCAGGGAAATGTGCACTTTAGCCTAAAGGTGAGAATCAAACTGAGATTTTTCTTGAGGAGGAGTGACGTAATGGTTTTGGTTTTTAAGAAGACAGTGCTAGTTACAAGGCCCTTCACACAGTCCAGGCAAGAACGGAGGGCCTGAACAAGGCACTGGCAGAGGGAGAAAGGGGGATGGATTGGGGGGCTATTTCAGAGGCAGAGCCCATTAACAAGATTTGAAAATCGACTGAGTATGAGATGTGAAAGAATGGAGTAAAATAACGCCTGTAAGGTTTCCACTTAGAGGATGGATGACAGTAGATGGTGATGCTATGAACCACGTGAAGAAATGGTAAAAGGCTCAGAAAGGAGGTGGCTGGAGAGAGGTGAGTTCAGTTGTTGGACACACTAAGGGTGAAGCACCTTCAGGACACCTGGTGGAGATACTGGAAGGCAATCAAACAGAAAGGTGTGGGCAACACAGGCAGCAGGGCCAGAGTCAGGCAGCTTGGTAGTCCTGACGGCCAGGGAGAAAGGAAATCGAGAAGAGAGCCCTGAGGCACCACCATTTGAAGGCAACTCAGAGAAGATCGAGCCAGAGAGGCTGGAGGAGCCTTTTCTTGCTTGGGAACCCCAGCAGGACCCTGAGGGCACGTGCACTGAAGCAGCAGCGAGCAGGGCCTCTGTGGGGGGGCCCGGGGTCACAGAAGCTTGAGTGGAGCTGCATGTCTCAGGCATTGAAAAGATAACCACTGATACTTTGAAAACACTTTAATGCAGAGCAAAAAGGGCCAGGAGCCCTCTGAGGGCAACAAGGAAAGATTAGAAAATCCCTTCCTTACAGGGTAGGGAGGGGAGACTTGGGTTTGTGAAAAGAATCCAAGCACTTTGGGGCCAGGAAGGCTTGGGTCTGCACACTTACTACTAGTAAGATCTCAGGCAAGTTAACCTTCCTCAGCCCCGAGTTCCTCAAATGCAGACTGAGGAGCCCACCACCTTCCACTCAGAGGGGAGCTAAGGAGGCCGCCCCAGGCAGGGCCTGGCACATGGCTGCCATTCAACACGTGTTAGTTGCAGCTCCTTATGAACCATAAGGGGCCATAGGCTTGATCTGCTGCCATAGGTGGGGAGGGGGTAAGGCGGGAAGCCCCATGGAAAAGACCGGCAGGACCCCCAGGCAGGGCCACTACCTCCTGCCAGGACCATCCGGTTCCCTGGCCCAGAGGCTCTATCTCACTTTTTGCCTCTGAGGCAGCTTACTTCTAGGAAACTGGAACTTACCCCTAAAATTCTACTGGTTTCCTGAGCTCACTCCTGATTGGTCCATTTGTAGTACTTCATTTGCATGGAGCACACTCCTGATTGGTTATTTCTCTCCCTCCTGATTGGTCCATTTCTACAAAGCTTGTTCCTAATTAGTCAACTTTTGTTATACTTTATTTGCATATGATGTTGCAAAGTGTAAACTGGCAGCCTATAAAGGCCTGTGTAAGCCTACAGACGGGGTCCAGAGCTTGGAGTGTTAACTCCCTTGGGTCCACTGGCATAATAAACCTGAATTCTCCAACTCTCCGAGTTCTGCTTGATCTCTCGACGGATCCATGTTGCTGTCACAACTGAGTTGTAACACTAAGCTGTAACACTGAGCTGTGACACACTTTTCTGCAACAGGGGACAACCATAAAATGACATCCCATTCCCTTCCAGGTATGTCAGGAGGGGAAAAAAAAAATCAGGTTTGGGGCAGAGGTTCTGGCAGCAAACAGAGCAACAAATGAGGCAACCCTTAGCTCCAGGGGGGAAAAGTTGATATAGAAGCCAGAACTGTAATGAAAACTTTCCCTAAAAAGGTGTCATACACAAAACACTCTAAAAGCAAAACTCTTGACAGAAGCTGTGTCGTGGATACCCTGAGAATGGGGGAAATGTGGTGGAGGAGACAGTTATGTATATTTTGGAAGCATTACTTGGTGTGTTTAGGCAGGGGGTGGGGGTGGGGGGAGTCATAAATATTCTAGAAACATGGAAAGGACCACAGATAACCATGCAAGGACCTAGTGGTGGACGGAGGTAAAGTCCCAAAACGTTCTCAGGGATCAATGACAGTCAATTTCACATATTCTGTTGCACTGTTCATATAATAAAATATCCCTGTATGTGCAACTGTTTGGCAAATTATTACTGAATAGATCAAGCCAGAAAACATGAAACACACATCTGCTATTGGCAAAAGCGGATGTGCAAAAGAGAGTGACGCCCACAGTGTCGAGCTCAGCGAACAAGCTGGTTAGAAAAAAAAGACCAGGCATAATTCAACCCAATTTTTAAAAATACGTATATATGTCTGCAGGCACAGGGAAGACTGAAGGAACTACAGCTCTACAGTGCTACTGATGTTTGTTTCTGACTAATGAAATTACAAGTGATTTTCATGTTCTTTGTACTTTTTTATATGCACTGAATTTTTTTTTTTGTAGTTAGCATCTTTTCTTTTTAGAACCTTCCAAATTAAGACACTTGCATTTTGGAAATATAAGAGGAAAAATAATAAGATTGAAAGCCACCAAGATGAAGAATCACAGTCAAAGAAAAATCACAATTACGTGTGGAAACAGACCTCTACCTGCTCAGAGGTAGAGCCTGTGAATGTAGGCCTCCCACATATGTTAACAACCCAACACAGACAGGCTTGGATATGAGCCATGATGGTGACTATTTCACTAAACGCTGGGGGGTTCAAATTTTCACTCTGGTAACAAAACGCTCACTTTCACACAAGGTTTACAATAGAAAGTTGCCATTTACTTGCTTTAAAAAGAGGGTTTTAAACATGACCTGGCCTTCCTTCCTCTACTCCTTTTTCTTCTCACAGTCAGAGCTTCACAGGAGAGACAGCTCCTGCCCTAATAGTCTCCATTTCCTTGTCTAAGGATTAAGCCAGCTGTATATATTTTTTCTTTTTAAACAGCCTAATACCAGGACATAATTATAGATCATTGGAGACGCAGGGTTTACTCTGCTTTTTCCACTGCTGGCCATATAGGATTCCTGTAACTATCTTGTTTGGGTGTGTGAATGCTAGTATTGGGGCACACACACATGGATTTAAGAGAAAAGCTTGACCCTAAAACGCTGGCAACACCCTAGTGCATTGGGAACACATGCAATACTCCAGGACAGATGCAATAATCACAAGATGCAATCAGCCCAAAAGGAGACAATGAAAACACAAGATGGGCTGTCAAAGAGAAAGAGCAAAAGCTCCCTTCTTCTGTTCTTGATAAAAGCCCAATTTATTACTGGATGTGATAGAGAGGACCAAAGATAACTGATCACTGTCTCCAGCTTGGGACCTTGGGTCATGGCACTGTGCACTCACAGGAGGGGACACTGGTGGAGGAGAAGGTCCGGGGGAGCTCAGTTTGAGATACGCTGATTTTGAGATTCCTGTGGTACACTGAATTGGAGATGTCTGGAAAGCAGCTGGATGTGAGGTCTGTAGCTCCAGATAATGGATGAGAAGTATCAAAATACAGTGGACACAGAACCCCTGGGGCTGGCTGACATCCCAATTACACAGAATGCAAGAGAAGAGGATCTTGGGTGGAGCTCCAAAACTGAAAGGATGAGCAGAAGACAAAAATCCTACAGGGAAGACTGAGAAGGAACTGCGAACATCCTTGGGCTCCTGTTAATGTTACTGTCAAAACATCTGAATTTTTCCAAACTGGAATACTTCAAATAGAGACCTTGAGATCATTTTGTTAATCTTCTCTAAGATTAATGTTATATTTGAAGACAAGATTTCTGAGGCTTTTTCCTAAAGAAATCCAAGACCAATAAACACGTGAAAAGCTGTTCACTCTAATTGAAATGCAAATCAAAAGCATCAGATTGGACTTTGGAGGAAGGCACTGTTGTATGTTTATTAACTATATTTTTAGGGACTGACAGGGTATAATGAAACAGGCCCTCTCACCACTGCTGGCAGGACTAACTGGAGAGCAGTTTGGCCAAGACCATCAAGCATGATAAAAATCTTTTACATCCTTTGGCCCAGCAATCCTGCTTTTT
Source organism: Vicugna pacos (assembly GCF_048564905.1). Classification (NCBI taxonomy): domain Eukaryota; kingdom Metazoa; phylum Chordata; class Mammalia; order Artiodactyla; family Camelidae; genus Vicugna; species Vicugna pacos. The sequence continues at coordinate 2,342,374 of NC_133001.1, read as the reverse complement.
GGATTAATTCATGCAGGTGATTATATTCATGTAAAGGATTTACATAAACATTTATGTTAAAGGATTCCTTCTGCAACATTATTTATAAAAGAAATTATTTTAAAATCTGAATGTATAATTATATGGGAGTAATTAAATAATTGTGCTCCATCCATATGATGAAAGAGAAAGTCATCATTAAAACTCTTGTTTGAATAATTAAATTCTATGATGAGAAAATGTTCAGCATACAATAGTAAGTGAAGTACACGTGATAATTCCAGCTTATTACAAATACACACAAGAGTGTAAGAAAACACTCCAAAATAATAACAGTGGCTACCTGGTGATGACTGAATTACAATCAACTTTTCACTTTCTTCTTTATATATTTCTATATTTTCTCAATTTTCTATAATGCACATTGCAATTTTCATAATTTAAAGTAAAAAATGTTCCTGCTTTTATATTCTAATATTATATTCTAATATTTTCATTACTAAGAGCTCTTTTTATCTCAAAATACCTCCATTATCCTTAAGAACAGCTGTATAGCTCTGAACTGGGAATTTTGATTCTAATTCTTAAATAATGTCGCCAGTATTTCCTATACTGCTATTTTCAAAACAGAGGGATAATGGATCAACACTGGAAGCTCCAACTAAACACTGGCACTTATGTCTGACCAAGAAAAAATATAAATCATAGCCTTCTCAAGAACTGCAGAGGAAAACTTGCAATATTGATACAGGCTATTATTTGGATCTGAGACAGAAAAAGCCATGGAGGTTCTATGTTAACTGTCTTGAGCTAGTCATTCTAAACCATTAGAAAGTGATTTCTTATCACCTCCATCAATCATCAGCTGAAAGGCAACACTGAATTTCATTATCTTGGGGAAAGGGAAAAAAAGACTTGAAATCTCTTTGAAAATGTTCTTTGTTAAATATGATCTTATTTATGAAATTTGTATCCATAGACTACAAGCTAATGTGAATCCAACTGCTGAGTGGAACGCAGACAAAATACACACAGAGGGTTGAATATACTTCAAGATTACTGCTTGAAACAAAAAGAAAAGTTAATTATTTTAGATTGTTGCCATTGAGAAGTCATTTTGTTGATTAACAATTATACAGCATCAAGAGACATTCACAGTTGCTAAAACTGAGAAATCTTTCTTAATGAGCCTAATGACTGGCTCAGAGTTTTGCCCAAAATGCTTGACAAAAAGCCAAGAAAAATAAACAATTAACTAAACTCTTATTCAGATATGTATGAGTATAAACAAGTCTCATTGATTTCAACTGTAGATGAATAATAAAAATGACAACCCAAATATTGTATCTACTAGCTATATACTTTATGTTCATTTTCCAAAATTGTTATTTCATTGCATTTTAGAAAAGGTAAATCACTGACACAATGAGTGATTTAATTTGTATAGCTTTTAAGACTTTTCCTACAAATGAAGTCATGCATAAGAAAAGTTTCATTGTTAGATCTTTTAGCCCGATTTCTGTTTCCCATCAAATACTGTCCAAAAGTATTGGTAAAAATTAACTTTATGATAAAGTTCGCAGGAACTTTAGCAATGAAAGGAGAAACAGTATGATGCATGATGCTAAGTCAACTGATTAGCTAGCTGGAGAAAATCAATTTGAATTCCCTTCTCATGCCATTTGTCAAAACAAGTTCCAAACAGATCAAAGAGTTAAATGTTTGGGGGGAAAATTTTGTTGTTGTTGAAATATAGTTGATTTACAATGTTGTGTTAGTTTCGGGTGCACAGCATGATGATTCAATTGCACATATAGAAATTCTTTTTCATATTCTTTTAGGGGAAAATTTTTTAAGAAGAAAATCTTATCTGCTCTCTAACTGAAGAAGGATTTAGCTTAAAAAATATAATCACAAAGAAAAAAATGTAGATTGGAACACGAATATCCTACCTGAGGATCGGCCCAAGAACATGAGCAGAGGACTGACCAAAGAAGAAATAAAAATAGATGCTAAAACACAAAAAAAGCTCAACTTTGCTAATATTCAAAGACATGTAAATCAAAACAAGATGCCATTTTTAGCTTCAAATTAGCACAAAATAAATTTAATGAGAATACTACAGTGTGGTGAACTTTATGTGAGAAAAAAACTCGCATTCACTGCTGATTTAGGGTGTAAATTGGTATACCCTTTCTAAAAACTCAATTAGCAACAGATAATGAGCCATAAAATATTCACACCCTTTAGCAGAGTAATCCAGGAGACTTAAGGACACAGTCTAAAGTGAGGATAAAAATTTATGGACAAAAATGTGCATTACAGTATTGCAGACAATAGCAAAAACTTTGAAGTAAACTAAATAAACTTGAAAATAAATGTACATGATTCAGAATTCCTTAATTAAATTATGGTATGCTCAGAGGATGAGTAGTATGGTGTCAGTAAAATTTTTATCTACAAAGAATTTTAATTTTTTTTTTATCCTTCTGAGGGATACTTTTTTAAATTGTATTTTTTTCTTTTTTTTGATGTGGGGGTAGGTAATTAGGTTTATTTATCTTTGGAGGAAGTACTGGGGATTGAACCCAGGACCTTGTGCATGCTAAGCATGCACTCTACCATTTGAACTACACCCTCCCCACTAAAGAATTTTTTAATTATATAGAAATGCCTATGATATAAAGTTACATGACAATACTCACAACTGTATCCACGTTGCATGACATTTACAAGTTCATGAAACACACACTCATTCTACTAACCTGCTTTTTTTGCACTATCATGGGAAGAATGGCTGGATTCTCCCTGAACCTGGAGTGTGTGTGGAGTGGTCTAAACAAAAATACAGACCATGTGGCACACAAAACAGCTCCTGCTACCAAAGAATTAGGCAGTCATTCTTCAGGAAAAGTTTAGGCACAACCTGTGACAGAACCATTCAGCACCTGAGCAACTGTGTAGGTATAGCTTGTTCAAAGGAAATAATAGTAGCAATTTATTTAATAGTCATTACTGATTCCTCTGAGCAACAAAGGACTGGTCAGCCAAACACACATGCATGAGTACATATCCACGTGCACACATACGTTAAAAAAGCTAGAAGGAAATACCTAAAATATTAGCAGTGGTTTTTCAGAGTAGGGATCCTCTAGAACCATGCTGATATGGTAGCTACTAGACGCAAATGGCTGTTTACGTTCAAATTAAAATTATACGTAAAATTTAATATTCTTTCCTTCAGTGGCACTAGTCACATCTCAAGGGCTCAGTAACCAACTACACGTCACTAGTGGCTACCGTATTAGACAACAAAGATACAGAACAATTCCACGGTCATATAAAGTTCTTTTGGACCCTACTGTTCTAAAAGACTTCTTATGTCCTTCTTTACACTTTTTGCAAATTTATTACAATATGCATAGTAGTAGATTCCTCTTATAAACAGGAAAAAATGACTAAAAGAAATGAGGTTAACAGAGGAAGCGTTCACTCTAGAGATGCAAGGGAAATGATACTCTGGGGAGGGGGAAGCAGGCGGTCACAAGCGCTCTGGGAAGAACAGGGAAGGCTAGAAAGAGATGTGGGAATAATAGACATTCCGAGGAAAGGGAAGAAAGGACACAGGAATTCCAACAGGAGGGGTGGGAAGGAGGCAATTACAGCAAGGCTCTTGTCTCTCCCCACTCACCAGCCATTACAGCTGCTGACCGCTGAGCTGGCTCAAAAGGGCATTTCCCCCGGCCACTCTCAAGTCTTTCCACCTCCTGGAAACTGGACACATCCTACAGACCAGAAGGGGGCAATTGGTTTAGAGGTCATGGGGAGGTTCATGGTGAGAATTACAAAGATGGTCAGATGAAGAACAAACCCAATTCCATTCCCCTCCCTCCTCCCCCCGCTCCCCCACTACCATTCCCATATTCCCAGTCTGCTGATCCGGGCTCCCCCACCCACAACTTCATTTCCCATCTCTGCCATCCCTCTTTTCAGTTTATTTCTCTTCCCTCAACTCCCGTGGCACCCAACCCCCATGTGCTCTGATGAAGGCTATACCTACGATTACCCTAGAAGACACTGAGAGGCTGAAAGGCAGATCTTTCCTCTGAAATGCCGAACTGTACGGTCTGCAGATTGCCTGAGGATGTGCTGCAGGACAAGGAGGACCAGGGGAGAGAGCAGGCCTCCCAAGGGCCAGAGCACTTGGGAAGGGTAAAGAAAGTGCTTTATATCATAGGCATTTCTATATAAAGCACTTCAGATGGGGAGGACCATCTGCAGCCCATGCGTCTAGAGAGAATGGCCACCCTTCCCCTGCTCCCACCCCATGAATAAAAGACAGAAGCAGAATCAAGGATACACAGAAGCAAGGAAAAGCATCTGTAAAGTCCATGAAGACCTGAAGGTCAGGTCAGAATTTGAGGCTTTGGCAAGGAAGTGTCTTCCTCAGTCAGAGACTCCAGAGGTACTGAGGTGGGGGGTGGTGTGAGAGTTCCACCAGAGCCAGCCAGATGTTACCTTTCTTAACTGAGCATCCAGCACTAAAAGAGGCTTCAAGATAGCATGCAAAAACGAAAATCCAGATTTTTAACCTGGACTGACAGGGAAGTTAATTGTGGCCAGTTAGGGGTCAGAGTTACGGCATGGAAGTGCCAGGCATGATATTTCCAGTTCACAAACTAGGGTAGGGCACGGTGCTGCTGAGGCCTAACCACTGTGACGGCAGCTGGAGACGAGCAGCAGAGCTCTCCACCCCCTCGGCACCCTGGCCTGCTCTGACTGCTCTCTACCTGCTGTACTTGGCAAACATGGTTTTGTGTTACTGAAAGAGCCTGGAAGAAGGCCTGTTAGAATTGGATGTTATCTGAGTCCCCCTCCAAAAGAATACTAGGTCAAGAATCTTCTGGAATGGAGGACCCCACAGAAGCACAATCTCCTCCCCGGTGTGGCACTGGGATCACCCCAGCCTAGGGAGAAAGATGGCAGTTCAGTGAGAGATGACCAAGATGTTTGGGCACTCTGGGCATGGCGTATGTCCCACTGCTGACACCTGTCTTATCTCTCACCTAAACTACAAGACTCCCACCCAAGGTTAACATTCCTACACTACCGGTCACTGCCTTGGTAAGTGCTCAAGCCAGAGAAAGACAAAAACGGCTCACTATTGCCTCTTTAGTGCAAACTGCTTATTTTCCAATACCTCAGAAAATGAACTCTTTCTTCTAACCAAACCTGGAATCCTGTTATTCCTAGAAAACCAAGTACATTTTTCCCATCTCTATGCCTGAAACGACTCCCTCATGTTTCACTTAGGACTTAAAAAGAACGAGCTTTTGCTCAGTTCTCATTCTCTTCCATCTTCATGCACCATTGGGTACTTTTGATTCACTTCCCTCCTTGCAATATTCTATTTCTTAACTCTCTTGAAATTCTCCCCTCCTGGAGTCCCTCCTCCTGGCTGTTGTCTCTTTATCTCCTTTGGTTGTTTCTCTTTTCCTTTCTAGCCTCTCACCGTGTGTCCTTACTCCTTTTCACATACACTTTAAAGATCTCGTTCATTTTTACATTTCCAGCCAGACTTTCTATGCAGATCATTCCCCAAACTCTCCTAGTCTGATGTCTTCCAAACTTGATTGCTGGACTTCCTCACAGAGATGACCTACCAGCCCCTTGAAACTCAGCATGTCAAACAAAGCTCATCCTCTTCCAGTTTCCCCAAATGGCATCATCGTGTTATTCAGGTTCACAGCCTTGGAGTAAGTGAGTCTATTAACTACATAGGCTATGACTACTGTACAGTCTAAGCGATATTTAATTAGGGTCTTAAAGGGGTAAGACCCCTCCATCACATTCTCTATCTCAATGTTAAGATTCTTCATTATACAACCATTGCATCAGTCAGCACAGTCCTATCAACACCAGTTGTGGTGAAGTCAAGTCCCTCAAGTTGAAAGCCAGAGCTATGTAGGAAGGCAGGGTTGGAACCCATCCTTTGAACATGGCCAAGAAGGGTGCAAGGCACATGAAAGACCGTTCCCAAGTGGTTAGGGGGTTAAAAAAAGAAAAAGATTGTCCCTCTTACATGAAACAGATCAAATGTCACAAGAAATTGAAGCCAGCAAAGGTCTTCTTCTAGATTCCAGGGTAGTGGAGCAGAGCCAGACACATCTGGGTTTGAATCTTGGCTCTGCCTCTGCCAGCTATACATCTCAGACTTTTACCTAACTTTTCAGAACTTCTGTTTCATGGCCTGAAAAATGGAAATAAATACTATCATGGTGTATTATCACTATCATAATAAATAAGTATCATGATGTGATTGATAAGAATTAAACTCAACTGTGAATGTAGAGTATTTACCACCAAGCCTGTGACAGAGTGGACACTCAATTGAATGGCAAGTCTTATTGTTGTTGGTGCTGTAGTTGTAAGTCTAACATTCTTCTGTTAACTGCTGGAGCTCCCTCTACAAAATGAGTTAAAAAATTTCCCTCCAGGGTCTGATGCGCTGTCACTGAAGGGCAGTTCTCCACGTTGCTGGAGTTGGTAGGTCCTATATGCTTGAACTTCCTTTTGGAAGCACCGTTAGTTCTCTGAGCCATCAACTCTGAGCAAGTTGTTGCATCTGGATCAGCTAGTCAAAGGTCTCAGATAATAGTTACACATCGTCTCAAAAAAAAAAGTTATAGATGGTCTCAGAGTCATTAGTCTGGGACATGAGAGGTTCAGCTCTAAGGATGAGGTAAGGACTTGCTCAAGCAGATGGGGATTGCCAGGAGGCAGGATGAGACAGATAAAAACAGAAGAGAGCCTTCAAGAAGTCCAGAGAGCAGTCTTGGGATTTTGAAGGGCTAACATAGTAGTTAGCTGTGTCCTATATTCTCCTACAAACAAGCCTTGACCAAAGGTTGCTCCTTCATTTCATGAGCCTGCTAGCTAGGAGGGTTCAGAGAAAGAATTAAAAGTCATACGCGTGCGAGACATAGGCCCCTGGCTTCACTCTCGGTTGCTGATAGTTCTCAAGAATGGAGAGGGGTCCAAGTCACGCCAATCCTGACAGGTATGTCCAGGACACTGTCTGTCTAGACACTTATCTAACAGTCGTTAGGGTCCCACCTCAGAGAGCCAAAGAAGAAACAGAAGGCCCTCGGGAACTAACTTGGAGTAATCGCATTGTCTGTGAACCATGGCTCCGTTATTCGTACCCATGGGCTCCCTGATTCCGTGCACACTGGGAAAAGGGCAAATGTGGCAATGGCGGTCCCACAGCTACTTTGTGAGCTTCGTGAGACTATGGGAAAACCAGACCCTCAACATTACCTGAACGGACATTGAGATTTTCACCACCACCCTGAACTAGGAAACCTCTCCAGGATGAGGGAGCTACCCACATCCCAGTCAGGAGTCTATGAACGGCATTATGAAAATAACTCAACTTGAGCCCAGCTAACTCCAAGGACAGCCCAGAGGGACTGACTGAGGCGATCAAGCCTGTACAATTATAGCATTCTAAAACAGAGCTATGAGGGTGATGTTTCACAAAGAGGAATTTGGAGGTACACACTGACTAGATCCATGCGGCAAGGATCACTGCAGACTGTAGGTCAAGTCAAGACCCACCACTGAGGCTCAGGGCCAGGAAAGGGAGTTGCTGGAGCCCCTCCTATTCCTAGCACAAAGGGAGAAAAAGGTGTCTGGTGATACGAAAGACATGTGAGGCTTATGACTCATCCTAGGGCCTGGTCACAAATACACGCTGCTGTAGGAACCGTGACTGACTGCTGGATAACTGCTGGGGAAAGCTGAGGGGTCACCAATTCCTGAGATGTCACCAATCCCAGGGACTTTTGAGGCCATGACTAACCTAGATGTGATTAGGGGTATCCATGTCCCAAGCTTGCCTGGGTGGGGGGCTGGAGACGCCCAGGGCCTTAGCAGCAATGAACAGGACCAAGGAGAAAACATGGTTGACAGAGTGCCAACCGTGAAGGCAAGATCCAGAGTATGGGGCCAGCAGGTGCTATATTAGTGAGCAGTGACCTCAAAAGCCATGAGAGCAAAGGGTCACAGCCCACACAGGATGGGGCTGACAGTGGGGGTGAGAGGAGGTGGTGAAAGATAGTTACATGACATGGGAGGAAGAAACAGGTACGGACTGTGCTGATTAAGAAATGGATGCAGGCTGCCTGGACAAAGCACGGAAAACCTGAGTTACCCGCCCCTGAAGTTTCTCCCAGATTTACCCTCTCCTCAGCCCAGCTAGTGTCCCACTATGACTCCTTACACTCTGTATACCTCACCTTCTAAGGACAACCTCCCTCCCCGCCCTTTTCACACCCCCCTCAGTGGCAGACAAAGGCTCTACCCTGTGAGGAAATCCCTCACCCCCAGTGCTCATCACGCACAAGGGCTGCCTTAAGCATGATCCCCGTCACAGTCACTCACAGGAGACCCCTCCCAGCCTCCCACCCCTGTCACTCACAATAACCCCGCACTTCGGATCAAAAGCGAAGGTGCCACAAGTGAGGAGGTGAGAAGCATTGGCAATGGCGAGAATCTGGACAAAATTGTGACATTCGTCCTGAGGGTCAGAGATGGTTAGAGAGAATCAGAAGCAGCAGGTACAAGGAGAGGTGATGTTAGGACAGCTGATATGCAGCTCGGGGCGTGGTGTTAGAGTCCCTGCCTGGGCCCACGGGGTGGGCCCACGGGGTGGGCCCACGGGGTGGGAGCACGGCAGGGGGACTGATGCAGAGCCAGGTCTGGGCCAAGGCCTCAGCTGACACTCAGGACAGGGCTGGGGTTTATACCTACCTCCTTCTTGCCTTTCTTGCTACAGTTCTGTCGGTGGGCCTCAGGCACGATCCAGTCAATCTAAGGAACAAGGAGTAACCATTTCCCTGCAGGAACTCCCCCAGTTCCTCCCAAGTCAGGGTCAGTGACACTGCTCTACAACCTCCATCAATCTGGGAACTTCAGAGATACATCCACCCCTTGACCCCAGAGCTTTGTTTTTCAAACTGGAGGTCTCTACCCACTGAGTCATAAAATCAATTGTGAAATGTCAACTAACATTACTTTTGATGAAACAGAATACATCAGAGTGTATCACATACAGAAGAGTAAATATTGTTTTGAGAAACTTCTCTTTCAGTACACACTTTGTGTACTGGATCAAAATGTACCATATATTTCTTACTAACGGAGGGCCAGAAAAACTTGAAAACTGTTGCCCTAGAGTAAAATGATTCTCGTTCATCCTCTGCCCACAGCCACCTGAAACCTGGTCACTGTGGCCTCCTCCCCATTATCATGACCCTCCCTCATAGCCTCCCCGGTCACCATGCCCCCCTCCATCACCCTCGGCTAAGATGATGAAGTTGAGGACCTACCCTTATTTTCACCAACACTCTGCCTCCTGTCACAACCCCCACCCCCGCCCAACACATCCCATAAAACCATGGATCTAATCACATGCTCTGTGATCTGAGGTCCTCCCCACTCTCATCTCTCACCCTGCGGGGTCTCTCCCCTGAAAAGGGCAGAGATAAAGCGAAGATGGTGTCCCGGGCGCCGACGTAAAGGGTGTGGGAAGCAGGATCCACGAGGAGGACAGAGTAATTGTATGTCTGGGGGATGGTGAACCGGGTGAGATAGGAGTCAGCCTCTGGCAGGAAGAGAGAGTCAAAGTGAGGAGTGATATCAGCCGTCACTTCATAAGGGTGGAGTCTGCAAGGGTAAAGCCAAAGTGGTCCGTTTTTGTTTTCTTCCCAGTACTATTTATTTAGCAAACTTAAGGGCAAAAACAGAGCCTTGACAGGCCAGCCATTTAACTTCCCCAGAGATACATAACTGATGACATCAGAGGACTTAGCACACACAATACAGCTAAGTATGCTTTCTCTATAAAAATAGAGCACTTTATTAAAATAGCGGCATAAATAGTAAGTCTGTAATTTCTATTCATAACAACATGATACATAATTTGAAAATACCTATAGAAGGTACAAATACTTTCTAAATTTCCTTTTTTTCAAAAAAAACCACTACTCAGTAGTGACTTCTTTTTACTTAGAGGGGAAATGTTTCACTCTCTTCACCAACACATTAGGAGACTATCTCCTCTCTCTGCCACCACCCTTTGTCTCAATCCCACCCTTGATCTCACCCCAATTCCACCCAAAGAGGTGGAGAGGTAGAGTGGGCATGAGTTCCGTGCTTTGGAATCGGGTCAGCCCAAGTTCAACTGTGGCTCTTTCACTTACCAGACGTATGATCTTGAGTAAGTTAACTTGCCCTTTCTGAGCATCACTTTCCTCATCAGTAAACACCACCATCCAGGGTTGTTGAGAATTAAGTGAGATAGCATATGTAGAAGCATCTGACACATACGACATATTTCACAAACGGTTCCTTTCTTCCTTCGTTAAGCATGTGCTCTGTTTGGGCCAAATCTAAACCCATCTCAGCATTCAAAACTCTTATCTATTTAAGTATTATACAAAAAGAAACAAGCTAGCATGGGGGGAGAGTATCGCTCAAGTGGTAGAGTGCATGCTTAGCATGCATGAGGTCCCCAGTACCTCCATTGAAAAAGTAAATAAATAAATAAACCTAATTACTTTCCCTCCCTGTAAATAAATAAATAAGTAGGCAAGCAAGCTAGCATAAATTTAACTTCTTAGCTCAATCTCTGGCTCTGGAAACCTGAATCAATACAGCTCTGCTCTACCTGCTTCACCTGCTCAGCTGCCCTCAAGACCAGTAGCATGGCCAGCAGCCGTGCACTTCCTAGATGTGGTGATGTATGGAGCCCCACCAACCCCATCCTCCCAGATCCATAATGTATGGATCTGTACTCTGTCCCATACTTATCCCACCCAGCTGCCCCACCTTGTCCTATAGACCTTTCCGGATTCCTGGATATCAACCCAGCCTGGCAACCTCAGCTCCATGTTGCGGCTACTGTTTCAGCACAAACGGAAACCCAGGCTCTGACTACAACTGTATCTTCTGGATTCATAGCACCCCTATATGTCACTGGCCTGAAGGGACAGAAGTAGTTTAGAAGGCTCTAAGTTACCCAGTTGTGAGTTTTTGCCAACAGGTTGTACTCTCGGCTTCACTGGTTCCACCTGCCCACAGTGCGAACACTTAATGCCCACTGAGAAAAACACCACTTGTGCCCACCTCGGCAAAGAGCCTTTAAAGTGTGAATCACTCCAATAACCACTTTTTACATTGTGGCATCCCCCAGCTTTTTTCACATATTTTGAAGGGACATCTCCCTCTTCCTTTTTTCCCTTCTGAGGGCTTAAAAAATTGTTTAAACAGAATTTTAAGTCAATTCAATGAATGGTTTTCCAACACTCAGTTTGGGAATGGATAGAGGGAGCAGGGAACTGAGAAAATCAGGAGGGTTATGGTAGATCCAATCACGGGAGAACCGGAGTTGGTGTCAGGGATGAGAAGACTGGGGAGTGGGCTAAGGACATTAGGGCTGTGAGCAAGGCAGAAGGCTTGGAGGAGATTAGAACTAATGAATTTGAGAAGTGGGCAGATGGAAATTCTAGGCTGGTAATAGTAAGGATGGGTGTTTGCAGCTGTATGAAAGACCTATAGGTTTGACAGCAGAGTGGATGTCAGTCTGGCTTGACGGACACAGGTGCATGTGAGGGATGAGGGGAATAAGGGAGAGGAAACTTCGAAATGGACGACTTCCAGCAACCCCCGTCCTCTCCCTGGGCCTCAGTGTCCGCGTGTGCACGGGGAGGGGCTTAACTCTGCTGCGGTTCCGTGAATAATACGGGGCCGCGGGAGCCGCCTGGGCGTGTCGTGGGAACCGAGTCGCGAGGCCCGGGCCGGGTGGAGCAGCACCATGTGGGGGTCCCGCCCGCATCCCGGCCGGGCGTGGCCGGCGTGGGCGGCGCGGGACGCCGTGCGCCGAGCTGTGAGGATGCGACTGCCCGGACGGGGAGCGCAGGCAGGTCTGGGTACCTGAAAGCAGGGTCTGGGCGCGGGGCGCAGGGCTAAGGGCGAGGGCGCCCGCGCCTTACCAGAGATAGGAAGCGAGGTCCTGGGCACCGAGCGGGGCACGCGGCCAGACACCGAGCCGCTCAGCACCGCCAGCAGCAGCAGCAGCAGCAGGAACGGGAAGGGCGTGACCGGGGCCGGCCCAGGGACCGGGCGTGGCCGCGCGGCAGAGACTGTCATCTTTGCCACCGCCTGGCCGCCGGGGTGTGGCGAGCCCGGTAGACTCCGCTCAGAGCCGCGGCGCCGCCAGCCTCGGCCCCACTCGGCTCGCCTCGGTGCGGTTCGGCTTGCGGCTGCCGGACCGAACGCAACCCGTCACCGCCCCTTCAAGAAAGTACCAATGAGCTGGACGATTTTCTCCTCCAACCAATAGGGTCGTGTGGAGGCGGGATTAAAGAGAGAAGTCCAACCCAGATAGAGGCGGAGCTAGACCCAGGTGTAGGTGGGGGTTCTAGCTCCTTAACTGGGCTGGCTATGTCGCTCCAGGACCCTGAGTGGCGGGTTTGCAAAGACTACTCCAAAACTCCAATTTCCGTATCTGTTCTAATAGGGAAAATATGTGAGTAAATGGGTACACGCACCAAGTTTCTCAAAATTATTGCTTTTGCAAGCATTTAATGAAGGCTTTCTATGTGACAATCACAAAGCGAAACACACAAGAACAAAATACAATACAGTGATATAAAAAAAAAAATCATGGTCCTTGGCTTTAGGGAGCTCATAGTGAAATAAGACAGATACATAAACAAATAACTGCAAACAGATAATTGCAATACAAAGTGATTCATATTTACTATAATAATGTGCAATTAATGCTCAGCAGGGATAGGTTTTGCCTGGAAAAATCAAGGTTTCACAGACGTGACATCTGAATTAAGTGTTAAAGAATAAGTTGGACTTTGAGGGTGAAAGGTAAAAAACCGCCAATGAACATGTCCACTTGGATATACTGCAGACAAGACAAACACAGGGCCTGAGCATAATTTGCTATTTCTCCCTTCCCAACCTTTGCTCCTCCTTCAAGCCTTGGAGGTAATCTTTGCTTTCCCCTCTTTCATCCCCTGTTATATTAGTTATCTAGGCTGCATAACAAGTAACAAATTATTACAGCATAATGTAGTAGCTTAAAACACCAATAACATTTACTATTGTAACTGAGCAGGACCCTATGGGGCCTTCCCAGAACAGACCTCCCACCCCCGTCCTCTGCCAGCCTCTTGTTTGTAGAAAAACTTTAGCCTCCTAGGCCTTCCCTGAGTTCCAAAGAATACATTTAATCAGAGAAGTGAGAAAATGCAGAAAGAAAGGAAAATAGTCAAGCAAGACAAAATAGTAACAGTTTAGCCATTAAATGAAGGACGTTTAGTTCTTCCTCAAGGGCTACAGATAATATTCTGAGCCACATCTTTTGATCTGTTTTGCAAAGACTGAAACTCCCCCCAGGTGGAAGAAGTTAACTGTAGACCCCACATGAGTTGGAACCAGAATGTTGATAATGTTGACCCTCACGGTTTCCCTTTGTTAGCAATTCAGGAATAGCTTAACTGGGTAGTCTGGCTCCATCTCTCTTGAGATTACAGCCAAGTTATTGCATGGGGCTACAACCATCTGAAAGCTTAACTGGGGCTGGAGGATCCACTTCAAGGATGCCTTACTTCCATGACTGGCAAACTGATGGTGTCTGTTGGCAGTCAGTTTCTGTTCCTCTTTACCGGGACCTCTCCATGGGGCTGCCTGAATATCCTCGCATCACGCAGTGGCTTCCTCAGAGCAAATGATTCAAAGGAGCAAAATGAAAGTCACAATGCTTTTTATAATCTAGTCTGAGACATAACATGCAATCACTTCTGCCCTATTCTGTTGGTTACACAGGCCAACCCTGATGCACTGTAGGAAGGCGCTACACAAGGGTGTAATACAGCGATCTGGGGGACGCATCTTGGAAGCTGCCTACCACATCCACATGTAAGCATTCACCATGTCCTGGTAATCTGCCTCCTAAATGACTTAAATCCATCATTTTCTGTCCATTATCCTTTTAATGCAGGACTTTATCATCACTCACCTAGACTACCCAATAGTTTCATTAAAAAAAAAAAACAAAACTTTGCCTCCAATCTGTCCCATTCCAAATTTCCAGTAGGGTAACCTTTCTAAAGTGCAAGTTCTGGTTTATTCATTCAACAGTTACTGAAGGCATACTACGTGCTAGGCATTTTGCTAAGAAGCAGAGATAAGATGATTAAAACGTGGTGTCTGAATTCAGATTGCTTAGTCTAGAAGGGGAAATACATATTTGAAAGTGGTACATCAAATCTACTCTCTGAAACTTTCTAACACAGTAGCCTCAACACAGAGTTCTTCTGGCACTGATGCATGCCTCTCCCTAGCTGCTCCTCAGCAATGCAGCCTAGGCTTTATTTGCTTCTCTGAGCATGGTTTTGCTATTGAATTTTTTGTCTTGATTTTTCTTAAAAATTTCTTTTCAGGGAGATCAAGATGGCATACCAAGAGGACATGGAGTTCACCTGCCCCCAACAAACACATTAAATAATATATCTACGTGTGGAGCAATTCTCACTAAAAACAAACTGGAGACTGGCAGAAAAACCCTTATCAATCAAGGCTGTAAGAAAGATCCATAGATAGCTGGATAAGGAGGGAAGAGAAGCAACCAGGTCAGGACCAGCACCCTAGGAGGGGACACAGAATAGAAGGGGGGTTACACAGGCTCAGAGAGCCTCCTTGGAAAGTTAGTGGTTTGAACCCCATACTGGGTGCCCCAGCCCTGGGGTCCAACACCAGGAAGATGAGTCCCTTCAGCTGGTTTGAAAACCAGTGGGACAGACAGCCAGGCTGTAAGAAACCTAGATTCTTCTTGTGAAGAGCACACACATGCTTGCTTACTCCTGAAAGGGGGCGGAGCAAGCAGGGTAGAAAATGCCTGGGATTCTGGCTGTTTTCCCATGACTGCACAGCATACACCCCAGCCTGAACCAAGCCCTCACTGGCCCCTTTTGCTCCTTCACAGGGCTCCACACTAGGGAGAAGGCTGCCATGGCTGAGGAGAGCACACAGTTTTAGGGGGCAGAGCCAGCTCTGATCCAGCACACCATCCAAATGAGACAAGGGCAGCCATTACTAGTGTTCATTATGGTAGCAGATTGGGAGCAGTCCAGAATTCTGACTGGTGCCAGGACTGCACCCAGGCCCACAACAAGCACCCCCTCCAGCCCCTCTTGCTCCAGCAGTGCTCCACCCTGGGGCAAGGGTGCCAATGCTGGGAGGAGGGAAAGCACACACACAAAGAGGGTACAGAACCACCTCGGACCCAACCCTCGGGGTTTCTGCTCCAGCAATCTGGGACCCAACACTGCCCCCAGTAGGATGGTGTTGGCCACTGAGCAGAGTAGAAAGCCTGGCTCATACCTGGCTCTGGCTCTAGAAACTTCATCCCAGCTCCATCTCCTACCAAGATGATACCTGCCAGCGCACCCTTGGGGAAGATGTGACTCATAATCATTTCAAATCCACCTCTCCCAAAAGAGCTACTGGACACATGCAGACAGTATGGGGATGCTCCCACACAAGGACACTCCTTCAAGACCAGAATAGGAAAAAAACACACGCACCCCAATGTTCATAGCAGCACTATTTACAATAGCCAAGACAGAAACAACCCAAATGTCTATCAACATATGACGGGATAAAGAAGATGTGTTACACACACACACACACACACACACACACACACACACACACTGAAATTCTACTCAGCCATCAAAAAGGTCACAATAATGCCATTTGCAGCAACATGAATGGACCTGGAGATTGTCATTCTAAGTGAAGTAAACCAGAAAGAGAAAGAAAAATGCCATACAATATCGCTTATATGTGGAATCTGAAAAACAAAAAGGACTACTTATTATTTATAACTCATGATTGACTTCTTGAATATGTGTAAGCACATTTGACTGTCCTTTATAATTGGGTAACTGTATTCTGTTGATTCTTATTTTGTGGTTGGCTTTATTCCTTTGATAACTATATAAGTTTAAAGAGCTAAAGCTCTAAACTGTTCTTAGAAAGAAAGAACAGTACATATATGTAAATTTTTTTAATGTGCAGTATATTGTATATATATATTTACATGCAATATATTGTATATGTGCAGTCAAATTGTGTCAATTGTACCTAATAAAACTAAAAATGGGAAAAAAAGACCAGAATAGGTAACTATTTTGCCTAATTCTATAGAGACAGAAAAAGTTAAGCAAAATGAGAAGACAGAGTAATTTGTTTCAAACAAAAGAACAAGAAAAAATTTTAAAAACAACTAATGAAATAGAGGTAAAAAATTTACAAAATAAAGAGTTCAAAGCATTATTAATAAGAACGCTAACTAAACTAGGGAAAAGAATTGATGAACACAGAATTTTAACAAGGAACTAGAAAATATAAGAAAGAACCAGTCAGAACTGAAGAATACACTAAACTGAAATGAAAAACACACTAGAAGGAATTAATAGCAGACTAAGTGATACAGAAGAATGCAAAAGTAACCTGAAGATAGAATAATGGAAATCACCCAATTGGAATAGCAAAAAGAAAAACAGATTAAACAATGAGAACAGTATAAGGAACCTCTGGGACAACACCAAGCATACCAACATTCAAATTATAAGGGTCTCAGAAGGAGAAGAAAAAGAGAAGGAGATCAAAAATGTGTTTGATGAAATTACGGCTAAAAATTTCCCAAACCTGAAGAAGGAAACAGATATCCATGTATAGGAAGCACAGAGTCCCCCAAAAACATGAACTCAAACAGACACACACTGAGACATATCATAATGAAAATGTGAAAAATTAAAGATAAAAAGAGAATTCTAAAGGCAGCAAGAGAAAAACAAAGGGTCACATACCAAGGAACCCCCATGAAGCTATCAGCTGATTTTTCTGCAGAAACGTTGCAGGCCAGAAAGCAGTGACGTGATGTACCTGAAGGGCTGAAAGGGGGAAATTCTACAACCTAGGATACTCTGCCCAACAAGATACTCATTCAGAATTGAAGGGGAGATAAAGAACTTCTCCGATCAGCAAAACTAAGAGTTCATCAACGCTAAACCAGCCCTAAAAGAAATGTTAAAGGCTCTTCTCTAAGTGGAAAATAAAAGGCTACAACATGAACTAAGAATCTATAGGAAAAGAAAAATAAACCCACTAGTAAAGGCAAGTACACAGAAAAGGCTGTGGATCAACCACAGAAATAAGCTAATATGACGATCAAAGGACAAAAAAATTGTAAAATCAAGTATAACTACATGAAACAGTTAAGAGATAAACATAAAGATGTAAAATATGACATCAAAAACACAAAACGTTGAGGGGCAGTGAAAAAAAAGTAGATGTTGTAGAATGTGCTTGAACTAAAGTGACTACCAGTTTAAAAACAAGTAGATAAAGGCCAATACATATGAACCCGTCGGTTAACATAGGTTCTGACCTATAATAGATAAACAAAAACTAGAGAGAAAGGATCACAAGCATATCACAAAAGAAAATCATCAAAGGGAAGAAACTAAAAGAAGACAAACAGAGAAGAAATACAAAACCAGAAAACAAGTAATGAAGTGGCAATGGATACTCACCTATCAATAATCACTTTAAATGTCAATGGATTAAATGCTCGAATCAAAATACATAAGGGAGCAGATTGGATTAAAAAAATCCTATCTATATGCTGCCTACAAGTGACTGACCTCAGTGCTATAGACACACACAGACTGAAAGTGAGAGAATGGAAAAAGATACTTCATACAAATGGAAACAATAAGAAAGCTGGGGTAGCTATACTCATATCAGACACAATAGACTCTAACAATGTCTATAACAAGACAAAGAAGGGAATTATATAATCATAAAGGGATCAATACAAGAAGAGGATGTAACATTCATTAACATGTATGCACCTACATTTCTTGTCAAGATGGCGAAAAAAAATAAAGTGAATGAGTGAGTGAATGATGTGGAAGAGAAAGGTTAAAGAGATAAAGAAGAGGTCAACAGTGCCCACGTCGGGACCCGGGTCCAGGGCACAGATGGCCCGGGCGTGCGCGTTGATCTGGACGTGCAGAGTTCCTGTACTGGCTTCGTACAGACGCACCTGCCCGTCCCCATAGCCTGCTGCTATGGTCCCCTGCCACAGCTGCATGGAAGGGCACGGGACTCTGCAAGGGTGATAGCCCACTTTGATTTCCCAGACCCGGGCCCACTCCCACCCTGAAGCTACCTCAGGAAGGCGTCAGCCCCCTTCTGCCTCACCTACCTGAATACTGGAATTTGGGTCAGTAATTTGAATTCAGGCACTCACTGGATGGATGATGAAACAGGCCACAGTGTCATGACCTTCTGGAGGTCTTGCAGTGAGACACTCAGAGTCACGACTAGACTCTGGGCCTCCCGAGAGCCCCTAACCCCAAGCAGCAGACACAGCCCACGGGCCCAGCTCTGTAGCAGGTGCAGCGCAGGGTGCAAATTGGAAGATACATACCCTGTTCCCAAGATGCTTACGACCCAGCTGGGGAGACAGGACTTGTCTCTGAGGGCAGTATCAATTCAAGGCTCAGCTGAGGGAGACCAGTGGGAGCTGGAATAGGGGGGTGGCTTCCTGAGGTGGCACTGGGGGTGGGCCTGAAGAGGCAGGACTCGCCCAAGTTCAGAGAAGGAAGCTACACATGTCAGAGCAGGAAAGCATCTCGGAAACTGTCTGCCCCAACTCTTCAGTTCACACCAGCACTGTAAAGTCTTGGAAAACGACTAAATGCCATGTAAATGGAAAGTAACCCTGGCGCTGTCACTGGACCCGAGGTTGCTGAAGCCTAGGAGAGTCTAGCAATTTGCCTAAAGTCATCCAGCTGCTTGAACCCAGCTCTCCTGCCTCCCAAGGAGGGGAAGGCCCCCACACCCACTGGAACAGGTAGGCGAAATCCACTTACCTGGCCCTGGGCAGGCTCGGTGGCAATGTCTGTGACTGGTGTCTGGTGTCCAGCCGGCTCTTCACTCAGTACGATGTGGGGACCCTTGGCTGGGATGTCAAACACCAGTACCCGGCCTGACCATGCTCCTGCAGAAGCAGTGCTCCACTGATGGCTTCCTGATCCTCCCAGGTCCCCAGCCCCCACACTCAGCACTTCCTCCATCCCAGAGACCTTAGTAACAAACCCACCTCTCACTGCTCCAACCAGCCTTGCCCCCATATTCACCACCCTTATCCTATCCCACCCTGCCCCTCTAAACCCCTCCACAGCTTTTTGGAGACTTCAGACCCCTCTTCACTCCCACCCTTCCCTCTAACCCTCCAGTTTCCTCAGATCAGCATCTTCCTGGCCAAAGCACACACCCCTATGCCCCAGAACCCCACAATGCCCTGCCCTCGGCCCCCTCACCCACACAGATGAAGTGACCACTGGCAGCAATTCCTCGGGCAGACACAGCCTGTACTAAGTATGAGAGGGGAAAACTATTAGAAATAGCATCTCCCCATCCCCACAAACACTCCCTACCCCTGCCCCACGCAGTCCCACAGGTACCTAGAGACGCATCTCCAGAGTCCAGTGCGTGCCAATAGACCATGACGGAGCCATCAGACTTGTACATCTGGAAGACGGGGTGAGGAAGGGGTCACAATTCAGCTGACCTTTGCTGAGCTCTGTGCTGACTACTCCACGTACTCATGTTAGCCTTAGCCCAATTAATCCTCAAAACCACCCTGGGAGGTCGGCATTACTTTTATCCCCATTTTACAGAGGAGGACACTGAGGCTCTGAGAAGTCAATTAAATTACCCAAGGACATGCGGCTAGTAAAGGGGCAGATATTGGAGATGGCACCTGAGAACTGAAAAACAAGGAAGGAGAGAAGATGAGAAACAAGGAGGAAGGAGCTAAGCAAATTAAAAGTTTGGAAATGTTTAGAGGCAAATGGGGAAAGGTCTAGGGGCCTTGGGGAGAAGGTGAGAAGACTCTAGTTGGGGAGGGCAGGAAGGTCCTCTTCTTACCTGTATTTCTGGATGTGAAGTGAGTACCAGCAATACTCGGTAAGGGAGGACACACCAGTGGACCTGGAGGGCGGTGAGTCAGAGCAGGGAGAAGTGGTCAGAACAGGGGACACGACGACTCTTAAGTGTGGAAATTCAGACGGCTAGACAAGGCCTCTTTTTCGGGATTTGGTGAGGAAAGGCTGGGTGAGGGCTGGTTTCAGCAGCACCGCTCCCAACTCCATGGCTCACCTGGGTGATAAGTGGGGAGCTCACGCCAGCGCCCTCCTTAGCGTGGAGCTGACGCTGGACCAAGGGCACCCCCTCAGGAGCAGCGCTGAGAAGCTGGGCGCTGAGTCCATGGACTACGCCAAAATGTGTGAGGTTGCGCTGCTGCAGCACACTGAGGTTGTTGCACAGGGCGGCCGCCGAGCCTCGAAGGGGAATGGAGCGCCCCGGGCGGAACATCCCAGGGGAGAGACGCCCGAATCATCAGGTTCAACAGAGGACAGCGGAGATTCCTGTGGGGACTCGGGGTGTTGTTATGCGGCACTGGGAGAGACCCCTGAGTCTGGGTCATGATGTGATGGGGGGTCACGTGGTGCGGGGAGGGTATCATGGAGCAGGTAAGGGGAACCCCAGGGCTGAGTAATCGGGCGATGCGGGGAATCCCGGAGGAGGAAAGGCGATGGCACAGGTCCCAGTGGCCCAAAGAGCCCAAGCCGAGGTGGGATGAAGCAAGGTAGCCCCCAGGCCCTATTTCCCTCCGCTTGGCTCCCCTAATACCCGGGCCAGGTAAGAGATCATAACAGCCCCCCTACATCGGCTTCCGGTCTCTAGAAGCGTCGTCTCTCCGAATCCGCCGCCACCATAGAGACGACGCACGCACGCACGCACGGCCGCTGGGTGGGGCCAGAAACCCGGAAGTGCGATGCGGGGGCCCGGCTGCCGGGGCCCGGCTGCCGGGGCGACCTTTAGACCAGGGCGGCCCTTAGAACTGGGCGGCTCCTAGACTGGGGCGGACGCAGAGAGACTAGGAAGCCGTGGAGCTGCAGGGTCTGAGCTGCCGCTGTGGCGATGGCGGACAAAGGCTCGGTGAGCCTAAGCTCAGCGGAGGGTGCGCCAGAGCGGGGACAGCCCGCTCAGATCCGCGTCCCGATCCCTGGGCCAGCTCGGAGCCACCCGGCGCCCGCCCACCACGCGGTCAGGGAAGCCGCGTCAGTGCGCTGGGCGGAGAACTCCACCTGCGCCGCGCCCACACAGACGCCCGGACACACCGGGAAGCTGGGGGAAAGGGTTTCAGTGGGTGGTGCAGAGCCCAAGAACAAGAAGCGACTTAGCGTGTAATAAGTCTCTTACATTGAGTTACCCACTTAAATGGAAAAACCAGAACTGGTCAGGCCCTGGGGAGAGGTGTTGCTAGATGAATGAGCCATTTTGAGAATTTCAGGAGGAAGAAATGGACTGTATAACAATGAGGCTACGCTTAAAAGTCAAATTGTTTAAGTCAAGACAGTTTAAAATAAGAAACAGATTTGGAGAGCATTTGTGCAACAATGTTTCTGGCCCCTGTGGTCAGGCCACTTCTAGGCACAGTCCTTATCACAGGTGCCACATGAGAGGCTGGGAGGGGAAGGCTAACCAACTCTCCTCTCCCAGACCTACCTGCCCTGCTCTGGCCAAGCCTGGACTGAGTTGTGGGCTGTTCCCTGGGCTTGCCACCAGCGCTGTTCTCACTAGCAGAGGGGCAGTGAGGCTTAAGGAGTTTTGAGTTCAGCGTGAGGTTTAGGGAACACAAGTTGAAGGAGAATGAATTTGGGGGAACACCATGTATGAGGCAATAAGGTTAGGGGTGGGGAGGCAAAGGTTTGGGAAGATTTTGTTGGGAGGTGAGTTTTGGAAGGACTCAGGTTCAGGGAGACTTGTGGGGAAGTGAGGAGGCGCATAAAAATCTGCTATTAATAGATAAACAAGATTATACTGTAGAGCACAGGGAAATATACACAAGATCTTACGGTAACTCACAGGAAAATTTGACAATGAATATATATATGTTCATGTATGACTGAAAAATTGTGCTCTACACTGGAATTTGACACAACATTGTAAAATGATTATAAATCAATCAAAAAAAAAAAGAATCTGCTAGTAAATTCCTGGGTCGTTAACGGATTTTGGGGGACTAGTTTTGGGGTTTTTTTCCTTCTCAGTGGATTTTTCTTGATTATAAAAGGATACAAAATCATTGTAGAAACCTTATAAAATGGAGAGGAGTGTAGGAAAGAAATATATCCACCATTACAGTTATTTTTTTCCCACAATTTTGGGCTTTTCCTTTTCTTCAACATCTGTTGATTTACATATCTGAGATCATAGCTAATGTAATTTTGTGTCCTGCTTTTTCATTTAATATATCATAAGAATTTTCCTATGGTATTGTAAATTCTTCCTGAAGATTGCCTCCAATCATGGGATAATGTTCCATCACATAGCTCGCACACAACTAGCCATCTGTTCTCTTTTTGTTAGACCTATGTTTTCAATATTCTGCTGTTATAAATGACATTACAGAAAATATTTTAGAGAATATAGTTTTATTTTCATTTCAGAATATGCTTTTTGGTATATTTATAAAACTGGAATTGATATTTTTGAAAATTGCACATCTTTTCAAATGCCATCAACAGTTCTACTTTTATGAACTATGTCCTTTGCTTATTCTTGGGGGTCTTATGATTTTTAAAACAATTTATGTGCAGTTTTATATTTGTGGAATATTTATTCTTTTTAATATTTGTTGGAAACATTTTTGTTTGTTTGTTTAGGAAGCAGGATAAAGTCAAGTTCTGGAGGCAGACCTGCCTGCATATGAATTACAACTGCACTGCTTCCTTGCTCTCTGATCCTGGGCAAATTCTGTAAAGCGGGGATAAAAATACTCTACTATTTTAGTACATACTCTAAAAAGTATAGCAACTGAATCCATGTATGTGACTGATAGGCTTTAAGTGGCAGTACATGGTAATTACTATTACCAGCTTGTACATAGGAATTTTTTAAAAAGTAAGGAAAGGAAAATTTGACCTGTATGTATACACTTTTCTACCCACTTGTTTATTATTCTTACATGACGTTTATGCTTAGGTAGTTCTCTCTTACCCAGAGATTCTATGACAATTTAAACTACTTTTCCTACATTTTATGTTTTGTTTTTATTTTGTTTTATTTCTGTGTGTGTTTATCCTTTCATTCAGCTGGAATTTATTGAGATGTATATTGTGAAGTGAGGACCTAAGTTGATTTGAGGGAGGGGAGGAGACTCTAAACACACCAATACTTCCAGCACTGTTTGTTGCTCATCTTTCTCAAGTTCTTTGAACTCTCAAGAGTTTTGAACACTTTAAACTAGTGCAAATAACAAGCACTCTGCGGTTAGAGCTATACATAGCCTGGGTTCAGGGTGTAATCTCAAGCAAATGCAGGTAAACTTCTGTCGAGTTTCAGTTTCTTTGTAAAATGGGCTTAGTGAGCTGTTAGGAAAATTGAATTAGCTAGGTCACACATCCGAAAAGCGTCTGTCCCATAGTAGGCTCGTAGTAAATTGTCCCTTTCAGAAGGTTTTTCCTTCCTATTAGACAACTTGAGGAAGCTTCCTCCTTCTCCACTCCTGGGTTTCTCGCCCTGATTTGCCTGTTCCTTTCCCACAGAGGCAGGAGAACCAGGCCCAAGACTCCAGAGTGACCTGACCCAAGGCAGAAAATGCGACATCGCCTAAACTTCCGGTGCCGCAGGGGGACGTCCTGCCTGGACGGCTCACTGAGGTGGAGGCGGCAAAGCTGAGGGCTCGCGAGGAGGGTGAGAAGGTGGTGGGCGACATCCTGGAGGAGTTGGTGGACCAAGTGATGGATGACGTCTGCAAATCCTAACTGGAACGGCAGGTGGGGCTCGATCCGCGTCCTCCAGACCCATCTCCTCTCTCCCTGACCCCTGCCTGCTGGACTGAGACCCTCTCTCGCCTCCGCAGTGCATTCCGTACACCATGAACGGGGCACGGGAGACCATACTCCAGATGGGCCAGATGCGATTCATGCCCCGGGATGAGGGAGAACCCCACCTGGCAGAGGACCCCACGTGGGCGGAGGACGAGGAACCCTCACCTTGCCCGACTGACACCTGGGCTCTGGGAGCCTTGCCCGTGCGGTGCGCGCCCTCCTCGGTGGAAGGGAAGACCAGCCGAGGCAAAGACAGCCCCGCCCCAGCTCCTTCCCACCTCCCGCCCCCGCCCCACCGCGTCTCTGTTCTCTTCAGGGCCTCTCTGGGCAGCTCCAACCTTAGTTCCTCTGTCTCCTGTGTCTGCATCTGGCCATCAGTTTTCTTCCCTCTCCCGTCTGGGGTTCCCATCTGAGAGTTGCGTCCCAGCCCCAGCCTCCAATTCCCTACTTTAAACCTAAGCCTACTGTCCCTAGGCTTCTATTCGAAGCCGCCCTTCCCCAGTCCCGGCCTCTGCTTTCTCGCCACGCACCAGGGGCTCCCCTCTGTGGCCCATAGCCCCAGATCCAAACTATGGCCAGGTGCCAAGTGGCCCAGCGGCTGGGTGGGGAAGGCCGAGTTGCTGGGTGAGCTATGGGTGGGCCGCACCCGTGTACTCCCGCAGGGCCTGGACCCCAAGGATCAGGAGAGCCAGGATCTTCAGAAGGGGCCTCACCCTGCGCCTGGACTTCTCAAGGCCAAGTCCCAGGTGGTGAGGAAGCCCATGTTGCTGCCAAAAGCGCCGAAGATGGCTCCTGGTGTGAGCATGTGGAAACCAGCCACTCAGGAGCTGCTTAGCCCTGCTGAACCTCAACAGGAGGACAAAGAGGGCAGCACCTCTCGTCCCATCCACACGGGTGCCCCAGAACCCAAGGTGATAGTGGCACAGCTAACAGAAAAGTCAGGTCCCCAAATATCATCACTCCCCTCCAAGCACCCGCCACATCCTGGGCCCTGAACCTCAGGCAGTGGGAATCCGCCTGCCTTCTGTCTGCCTGCCAGAAATAAACACCTGACTTGCTTTAAGAATTGGCCCCATGTGTGTCAGTTTCTTCCAAGTGTGTGTTCTCACGGAACTGGAGAGGGGCAGTTGTCCCACAGGCCTAGAAGAAGACAGAACACTGACTCCTGGGAATAATTGCATTACCACCCTCAGGGGACCCTGCTTTAGGGCCAAGGTGACTCCCCAGCAGAGGCAGTCTGGAGAGCCATCTGTCTGTCCACAAAGGAGCAGATGTAAGAGTTGTGAGTGGGGGTCTGTCTCAGTTTGGAGAATTCATCGAGTCTCATTCCAGTAGGAGAGGAAGGGGATGGCCCTGCTTAAGCACAGAGTGATTCAAGGCATGAGGAATTCGATTTCCAGTCCCTGGGTCTCTGTCAGTTCACCTTAGAAAGCGAATCCAAGTTTTATGTGGAGACAAATCAGCCGATGCAGGGCTCAGAGTAGTCCTGGCTCTCTTGATCTTTGATATGGGCCAGCATTGGAGTGAGGCAATCAGGTTACTAGGAAAAACATTTTAAGGAGGAACTCACTCTCAGGTTCAAACGGGGAGCTCCAACACATCCAAGAGGGAATGCCTCCTTAAATTTCGTGTCTGCTCCACACCAACCTCTTGGTTAGTCCCTATTTAGCTTTGGCTAGTCCCTCCCCACCCTCTATGTGGGCAAGGCTTCCACTGACAGGCCAGCATTCTCTGCTATGTCACTGTGGTTTCTACTCAGCACCCCAGTCTGGGGTCCCGGCTCCGTCCTCCTCACGGTGGTCCTCCTGCTTAGACTAAGTGTGTGTATCTGGCATAAGTGTTATCTCTGGGACCTCCAGCACTGCTCCACAGACCTGACCGGGAAGACGGCAGTGGTGACTGGGGCCAACAGTGGTGAGTGCTCATCCTGCCCTGTCACCTCACATGGGCCACAGCCTCCAACAGCCCCAACAGGGGGGGCACAGAGGAGGATCAGCACCCTCTCTCACACCCTTGTCTCTCCCCTTGGTCCGCTGCCCTCTCCGCACTCCCCGGACCAGCCTTCTCTGA
This sequence comes from Vicugna pacos, assembly GCF_048564905.1. Classification (NCBI taxonomy): domain Eukaryota; kingdom Metazoa; phylum Chordata; class Mammalia; order Artiodactyla; family Camelidae; genus Vicugna; species Vicugna pacos. The sequence continues at coordinate 2,316,266 of NC_133001.1, read as the reverse complement.
AGCTGCCCTCCCACAGGCATCGGGAAGAGCGTGTCCCAGGAGCTGGCCCGCCGCGGGGCGCGTGTGATCCTGGCCTGCCGCAGCCGTGAGCGTGGACAGCAAGCCCTGGCCGAGATACGAGCAGCCTCACAGAGCAACCAGCTCCTGCTTGGTGAGGTGGACATGAGCTCGATGGCCTCCATCTGGAGCTTTGCTCAGTGGCTTCTGCGCGAGCATCCAGAGATACACCTGCTGGTTAACAATGCTGCAGTCTGCGGTGTGTGTCTTCACTTACTTCCCCTAAACGCATTTCAGGAGCCTCCTTTCTGGCTCAGGGACCCCAAATCAGGCATCCCCCAAGCCTAAACTGTATATCCTGTGGAAACACTCTTAATTCGGACACTGTCCTAAAAAGTCTACCTTAAGTTGTAGCTTCAGGCTTCACTGCCCCGATCTTGGCACATACATGCTCCTGTGGCTTTTCTACTGAACCCGCATATATCCTCCCCAGACATCATCTCCCTCAGGGTTGTCATTCTATCACCCACCACCTATGTTTTCATCTCCTCCCAAGATTGCCCACAACACTTACCCCAGAGGGCCTTGATGTCACCTTTGCCACCGACTACACTGGACCCTTTCTGCTCACAAATCTGCTCCAAGGTAAGGAAGGATGGGTGCTTATCTTCTGTGCGGCCCCTGTGTCTTCATTCCTCTGGCATTTTCATGGCTTACCGCCTCCCATGGCCGCCAGATGCTTGCTGAACGATGCCTCAGTATACTTTTGCTGCACACAGCAGGAGAACCCACTTGGCAGCAGCCTGGATTAGGAGGCTGGTAATGGAATCAGTCAGCCCCAAATATGTACAGCAAGAAGGTGTAAGATCTATGCAGGCCGCCTCCCCTTCCCCCAGGTTTGAGTACTAGCCCGACCAGGAGTCACTCATCTCAACAAAAGCTTTCTGAGGTCACTAGGCTGCTAGGATTAAGGACGGTCTCCCTGGGGAGGTGGAGGAGGGTGGCAGGTACATCCTCCCTAACGATGTTTTCTAGATGGTCTAATGACCTCTTAAAAAGCAAATTAATTTTTGGCCAGGTAATACACGTCCAAAGTACAAAATTGAAAGTGTGAAAGTATACAAAAGGATATGCAGAAAAAAAGGAAGAATAGGAAAGAAAGAAGTCTCCTCCTCTCCTTGAAAAGCAGCTCCCCATCCCTCTCCTGGGGGGCAGCTGCCAGTGCCAGGGTCTCATGTTCCCTTTAGCGGGCAATTAAAGTAACCCCAACGGTAAAGTGCAGAAAGAGCAAGGTCAAACACGATGCATTTGCGAGTATAAATGTTTTTTTCCCCTTTCCAGCAAGCGGAATATGCTACAACAGCCAGTCTGTGCCTTGCTTAGTAATAGTTCCTTTAACTGTCTTCTCTCCTGTCTTCTCTCCTGCCACTAAATCACCGTTCATCATACCACTGTCTTGCTTCAGGTCCTTTGAAGGTAGTCTACGCTTTATACATATAAAAACTAAGCTGCTTCTCTCCACTTACAAGTCCCTCTGCAGACTGAGAGCCTCACCGTTGCCTTTCCCAAACCTACACTCTTGTCACCAGCCAGCTAATCTGTATCTCTTGGACCACACTCTGTTTTAATTCTGGCTGCACTTTTGCACATCGGTTTTCCTTTATCTGGAATATCCCTTCCCATCCCTTTAAGGCAGAGTAGCTTTAGCTCAGCTGCCAACACTCAGCACAGATACCGCTTGTGCTGTGGACTCTGCCCTGACCCCTCTGCCTCCCCAGCTGCCCCCATTTCCAGGGCTCCCTTCGCCTCTGTGCCCGTCTCTGTTCCTGCACTGACGCTGCTGCATGAAGATCAGCCTCCAGCTTGGCTGTGAGCCCCTTTGGCCTTTATGTCACTGTCTCTGAAAGTTTGGGGTTCATTGTCCTCTTTAAGAATAATTTTCTCTCCAAAAAGTTTTCGCTACATACCTCCTGCTCAACTTTTCATTTGTGATTCTTCCTTTAAATGTAGGCTCAAGACAGTCTTAGCATTTTGAAAGAATAAGTAAACTCATAGGTGACAGCTAGTATCTTTCATACTTTATATAATCCGGAGTTCTTTCTTTTTATTAGAGTTAGATACTCTTTTTTTTTCTTTTCCTTTTTTTAAGGTTTAACTTGTTCTCTTGAGAGTAATTATACTTTCCTTTTTTTTAAGGTAGTTCAAAAAAAATTTTAAAGCCCCACTTTTCCAAGTATTTCTGCATACGTTTCTTGTCCCCTAAACTTAGCACCCATATGTCCTTAGCAGGTAGCTTGTGTCTTTCATAGTCCAGGGGCCTAATGGATATAGTCCTGCGATGAATAAGTAAGTGACTGAATCTATGAATGTGTGAAAGACAGCTTTCACAGCGTTTCCAGTCTCTCCTTCCCTCTCTTAGCCGTCAGTGAGATAAAAACATGAACCAGGGTCAATTGCATTACCTCCAGCTGGCAGGTGAGAAGAGCAAGGCAAAACCCCACTTTAATTTTAGGAAAGGAAACCAAAAAACTCCCACAAAGACCGAAAAACAAAACCCCCAAACAAAACAAAAGACACACTGAAATACAAGAGGAAAAGCGTGAGGAAAGCAGCTGGAACGGAAACGCAGCCTCTGGCACACCCAGCTCCCCCGCGCCTCACCTGGGCGCCTGCGCGGGGGGGGGGGGGGGGGGGCCACGCTCCTGACAGCCCAGGAGGGGCCCCGCCCCCCCGGGCTCCTGGAGAAGCAGGCTGGGGGGCGGGCGTGGGCGTGAACTCCCGGCCTTGCCCTGAGAGTGTGTGGTCCTCTCTCCTCCCAGGGGCCCTACAACGGGGCGGGGGCAGCCCGAGTGGTCAACGTGTCTTCCTTCCGGCAAGAGAAAGGGTACATTGACGAGAAACATCTGACAGGGGCTGGTAGACCTTTGACCTTCAACCAGAACTATGACTGCAGCAAACTGCTTTTGGCCTCATTCACTGGGAAGCTTGCCCAGAGACTTCAAGGGACAGGTAACTGCCCCTGGCGGCCCCTCCTCCTCCACTGCCAGGGCTTCCTCCCAGTCCTTTGCATCTCATCCCAGTATGTTCTGACCATGAAATATTCCCAGTATCCCCCGAGCCAGCTGTTAACCTCCACCCTTTGTCATCTGTGCGCCCTCTATTTCTCTCAACCCCATCTTCACGTCTCCATTTCAACCCTTTTTGCGACACTCATCACCCACAACTCCCTCTCTCCCAGTATTTTCCAATACCAACACCATCAATCATGTTCCCCCTAAAGTTCACCCCGCGCTTTCAAATACTTAAGTCTGCTTCCTGGCTCGGATATCGCCATTCATGTGAGTTACAGATCCCTGACTTCTGGCACCACCTGGAGTCCCTGGTCACCTCCACCGGGCAGGGCTGGTAGGGCCCTCCCCTCTTTGCACATCCTAGAGCCACGTTTAACCCTTTCCTCCTCTCACTGCACTTTGCACTACCGTTGTCTCTGTCTCTCGCAGGTGTGACTGTGAACTCCGTGGACCCTGGCGTTGTGTACACGGAGATCATGAAGAATTTCTCTTGGTTATATCGTTTCATCTTCTGGTTCCTTAGCTTCTTCTTTAAGGTGGGTGGGGAGGAGCTGGCTCTGCCTGAAGGGGTTGGGGCAGGGGGTCTGCTGCTCAGCGTGTCCCTTCAGGCTACAGCCTGACTGGCTTTTATTCCTCCTCCTCCTCCCCTACCCCCGTGTCTCCGCAGAACAGCAAACAGGGTGCAGTCCCAGTGCTCTACCTGAGCTTGGCAAAGGAGCTAGATGGCATCTCTGGAAAACATTTTAGCAGTTCCTGTGTGATAACTCTTGCCCCTAAAGCTGCCCAAGATCCTCACGTTGCCCAAAGCCTCTGGGATACTTCAGCCCAACTAACAGATCTAGACAAGATGGACTGACCTCTGTGACCCCTGCCCCGACTCGCCGCCTTCCCCCTGACTCCCAGCCCTCACTCGGATTATGTCTTCTGCCTGTCAGTTCCAAGGAACCATCAGGCACCTTGTTCGGTGTAATCGCCACTTCCTCTTCCTGTTGGCTCCACGCATGAGAGCTCAGCTTAGCCTGGGGACAGCTCCAGCTTCTACTTCATAGTCAGTTCTCAGATGGAAGTGTTCATCTCTTGGACACTAGGATCTCCAAACCTACCGAGCCCCGTGTTGTGGTGACGGGGGAGTAAAGGTCCTTCCGGTGGTCTATGAGGGTTCCTGGCTTTGGGGGAGGCAGCACCACATAGTGTCCTCTGGATGAAGGCATATACCACACGGCTGCAGGACAGCACCCCAGCTGCACAGGGTGTTGTCTCCCAGCTGGTATGGTAACTGCCCGGGTAATGGTTCCATCTTTCTGTGAAACCAGCTGCTGCTGGATGCTGAGTCATGTGATAAGGCAGGTGAATTCTCAGAGTGAGAGCCCACTGCTTCTTTTCTGGGGTCTTTGTTCATCAGTAGAAGTTTTTTTTTTTTTTAATGGTGGTGCTGGGGATTGAACCTAGGACCCTGTGCATGCTGAGCATGCTCTCTGCCACTGAGCTGTACCCTCCCCCTCATCAACATAAATTTTGGAATCAGTTTTTCAAATTTCACAGAAACAAATCCTTTAGGGATTTTGCTACATCTACTTGGCAGGATTGACGTTTTTATGATAATGTGTTGTCCTAAAAATGAACAAGGTGTACTTATATCTATTTAAATCTTATTAATACCTTCATAAAATTTTGAATAATTTTATCAATAGATCGTGCATAAGTCTTAATATAGTTCCTTGCTTTTTATGCTATTGCACATGGTATTTTAAAATTCATGTATTAATCATATATCAAACAACTTTAAAAAAGTTATCTAATTCTAATAAGTTATCTGTAGATTCTTTTGGTTTTTCCACATAGAACATCACACCATCTAGGGATAATAACAGATTTCTTTCTTCCCTTTCAACTATTATGAATCTTGTTTCTTTTCCCAGACCTTAATTGATTTTCTAGTATTAAACCAAACTTGCTTTTAAACCAACTTGGTCAGAGTATTACTTTCATATACATTGCTAAATTTAGTATGCTAGTGTTTTGGTTTGGAACTTTTTACTGCGTTCATAAATGAGACTGGCCTTTACTGCCCTTTCCCTTACTTGTATTGCCATTGCCTGGTTTTGCTGTCATGGATATATTCATTTTATAAAATGAATTTGTATTTGTGTTCATCCAGGGACATCATATGAGAAGCAAATGTCAATAAATTGATAGGGGACATAGCTGTGAGGGAAAATGGGGAAGAAGCTGGGATAAGCTGGGGAAATCTGGGAGAAGCTGGGAGACCCACCAGACTGTGAGACAAGTCTGACCCTGAGTGAAGGAGAGGAGGCTGGGAAGGAGCTTCTTAGGGTGTGGTGCGGTAATTTTTCCATTTTAAACCTCCCTCTCTTGTTTTGAAAGTATACCATCTATTTCTGCTCTTTATTGGTTAGTCTAAAAATTTTAACCTGTATGTTTAGTTTAACAGTGTCTTTAATCAATATCTTTATTTTTCTTTTAAACAATACATAGATCTTAGAATTCTTCAACATTAATCATTCCCTTTGAATTTGTATACTTTTGTAAGCTGATATTTTAATTTTCTTATTTCATTAATTTCGCAAATCAGGTATTTTGTTACTCTCAGTAGCTGATATTTGCGTCGACTTACCCATGTGTTTCATATTTCCTCTGCTCGCTCTTCTTTTTTATGTCTCAGATCTTCTGTCTGGGATTATTTTCCTTCCATCTTCAAGTATATGCTTTAGAGGTTCCTTTGATGGGGATTCGTGGTAGACACTTCTAGGTGGCTCCCAAGGTCCCCGCCCCCTTGTGTGCACATTCTCCATAATCTCCTCCTCCTGAGTGTGCGGAGGCTCCTGAACACAATGGCAGTTCACTCCTGCGATTATGTTATGTATCTGGTAAAGGGGTTTGCTGATGTAATGAAAGCCAGAACCATTTGGCTGTGTGTGTGTGAGTGTGTGAGTGTGTGTGTGTGTGTATGTGTATGAACAATATTTTTTCATGTCTACCATAGTTTTCTTCAACTCTTTCTGTTACATGTTTCTGTGTTTGAGTTCCTCAAAGCTTTCCAAGGTTTGTGTCATTCATTAATTTATTCATTAAATCAATAAGCCATTTGCAGCAACATGGATGAACCTGGAGATCATCATTCTAAGTGAAGTAAGCTAGAAAGAGAAAGAAAAATACTATATGATATCACTCGTATGTGGAATCTGAAAAAAAAAGAAAAAAGGGTACACTAATGAAGTCATCTACATAACAGAAACAGACTCTAAGAGATAGTAAACAATCTTAGGGTTACGGAAGTAGGGGGAAGGGGGTTGAAAGCGGTAAATTTGGGAGTCTGAGACTTGCAAATGATAGCCACTATATATAAAAAGGGGTAAGAAACAGATTTCTTCTACATAGCGCAGGGAACTATATTCAATATATTGTAATAACCTTTAGTGAAAAAGAATATGAAAACAAATATATGTATGCATGACTGAGACATTATGCTGTACGCCAGAAATTGATACAGTATAATTGACTATACTTCAATAATTTTAAAAAAGTATCAGTTGTAACAAAATGAAGATGAATCTGTGCTCTTGGCCCACAATAAAATGCTCATCAATTCTTTTAATAAATAAATAAATAAACGTGTTTGTGGTGTGTCAGCTGATCAAGACATCGTTCTATATGTTACTGTCCTACAGTGATGGATAAAATAGACAAGCATGCACAAAGTCAAGTGGTCTGTATTCTAGTGGAGTGAGAGGCATAATAAACACAAATATGTTGTAAGATTCCATAGGCATGAGTGCTGTGGACACAAAAGAAGCAAGAAAGGAAAGAGGGAGTGCCATGATGAGGGGCTGGGGTTGAAATTTTAAATAGGTTGGCCAGGTAAAGACTCAAGAAACCAGTTGACTTTGAGTTCATAAAAAGAAAAGCTATTTTGGGTGGACCAGACCTAATCAGGTGAGCCCTTTAAAAGGGTTCAGGCTTCCTCAGAAGTCGGAGAGTCTCCTGTTCACCTTGAAGAAGCACACTGCCCCGTTGTGGAGCAGCCACGGGGCCTCTGGTAGTCGAGGCTTCAGTTCTGCGGTTGCAAGGAGCAGAATTTTGTCAATAACCAGTGAGCTTGGAAGAGGACTAGGAGCCCAGGTGAGACTGCAGCCCTGAATGACACCTGGACTTCAGCCTGGTGAGATCTTGAGCAGAGGACACAGCTAACCTGTACCCAGACTCCTGACCCATAGAAACCATGAGACAACACATGTTTTCTTTTAAGCCACTGAGATTGTAATCATTTCTTATCCAGAAATAGGTCACAAATACAGCATCTAGTAATAGCAAACTCCTTCAGTTTTATTTGTGTGAAAATGTCTTTATTTCACCCTCATTTTTTAAGAATCATTTTGCTGGCAAAGGTTGACAGTTATTGTCTCTTATTCTGTTGAAGATAGTATTTTTCGCCTCTGGCTTTCATCGTTGCTGTTGAGAAATCAGATACTAATCTAACAGTTACTTTGTGGGGAATCTGCTCTCTTGTTCCTTCTCTATACTTTAAATCCCCTTTTCTGTTTTTAAAAATAAATGAAACATATTCATTTTATATACTGTAACATTCCAATATCTGTCATCTTTGCAGGTTTGAATAGTTTATGGCGGCTTGTTTCTTTGTGTGTTCAGTGACTTCGTACCCTCATGGTGCTTGGAGGTTTAGCTCTAGGAATGATTAGATTCCTAGGATTAAGCTACTTTCCCCAGAGGAGTTTACGTTTAGTTTGGCCAGGTTTCCAGGAGTGCTGTACTGACTTGGACCACCTTAACTTACATTTTTGTCTTGGAATTTTTGAGCCACTCACATGGTATACATTCTGCCCCCAAATTTGTGTGAATACAAACTTATTGTTTAGAATTATAAGTGAGGACTCCCTCACCCCCACCCCGCTACAGCCAGAACTAAGGATGAGGTGAGCTTCTACCCTCACCGTCTCCCTCTGCAGGGCCCTTTTTCTGTTTGAAGTTCACTTTCTGGGGGGTGTTACTCTTTGAGTATCCAGGCTTTACATGTATGGGGAATACTTTTTCATGCCAACCTTCTCTACTCAACCCCAGATTTTGTCTTCTGCCCCTGTTTATGGCCTTGTAAGCCCTGGTTTCAGGCCCCCAGGGGCTGGCTTCACAAATGCTGGCTCTAGCTGTCACCTGTGCCTTGGGAATCATAATTTCATATCTTCTCTCCCTTCTGAGGCTTTCCCTTCCTTTCCCACCAGTTCATTCAGACAACACAAATAAACAGGTGTGTGTGTGTGTGTGTGTGTGTGTGTGTGTGTGTGTGTGTGGAATGTTGCATCCAGCGTTTATGGTTGCGCTGCATCAGGGGCAGTCTCTGTGATACTTAGTCCTCTGTGGTGCCAGGAATGGGAGCGTCCAATGTTTGCCTTCCTTTCTCCTTCCTTCTCTCTTTCTTCCTTTTGCATTTGGATAATCAATTGTCCCGGCACCATTTGTTGAATAGTGTGTCCTTTCCACACTGATTAATAATGTAAATTTTGTCACATCAAAATTTCATGTGTATTCAACTGGAAACATAAAGAGGGAACCACAGCAGGATGGCAGGAGGGGCGTGCTCGCGGTATAAGTGGGCCCCATACCCCGGGGTGGGCGACCCACAAGCTGAAGATTTGTTAAGTCGCAGAGGCCCTCCCATAGGAGTGAGAGCTCTAAGCCCCACGTCAGGCTCCCCAGCCTGGGGTTCTGGCATTGGGAGGAGTAGGAGACCCTGGGATATCTGGCTTTGAAGGCCAGTGGGGCTTAACCCCAGGAGCCCACAGAACTGGGGGAAACAGTTTGTTCTCTTGGGAAGCGTACACAGAATCTTGCATCCACTAGGTCCAAGGGCAGAGTCAGTGATTTTGAAGTGGGAGGAAAGGGGACAGGGCACAATCATTGGAGGAATTACATAGCAAGTGAGGACAGGACAAGATGGCAGAAGATTTGACTTCCAGTTGACCTTGAGCCTCATGGTGCACCCACAGATGCTGTGACAGTTTCCGGGCTGACCATATAAGGTCAAAAAGTGGGTGGGGGGGGCATTTCCTGGAAAACCTCGACCGTCCCCCAGAGTAGTTGGAATAATCCTCCTGCTCATTAGTACACGAAATAACCAAGCCCACAAAACCTAACAACTCCGCACCTCGTGGATGCTCTCTCTCTCTCTCTTGCCTTCTGATGTGGCCCACACTCTGTCTATGGAGTGTGTATCTCCTAAGCTGTCTTCCCTTCTGAGTCAGAGTGTCCACACCCAGACTATGGAGTGTGTATGTCTCTAAATAAACGTGCTTTCACTTTACCATGTCTTGCTCTTGAATTCTGTCCTGCACGAGGCAAGAACCTATTCTCCCCCAACAATTTCATAGGAACCTGTGTCAGAACTGCCTGCTGGTTTTAGAAGTTCTGCTGAGGAGGTAGGGGGTGGCTGTGGCTTATGCTGAGGGCATAAAAGCTGGTGATGGACATTCCCGGAGTGTTCATCCACATGAGCTCTCCTGGAGGCTGACATTTTGATTGCGTCATTGGCACCAAGACCCACCCAACAGCCTGTAGGCTTAAGGGCTGGGAGGCCTCAGGCTAAACAACTTACTGGGTGGGAACATAGCCCCACCCATCAGCAGACCTCCCAAGCCACAAACACCTCTAGACAGGGCCCTACCCACCAGAGGTCCAGGACCAAGCTTCACCCAGCAGTGGGCAGGCCCCAGCTCCTCCCGCCAGGAACCCTGCATAAGCCTGTAGTCCAGCCTCATCCACCAGGGGGCAGATATCAAAAGTAAGAAAATAACAACCCCAAAGCCTGTGGAAGGAATGCACAAACAGGCCAGACTCTACACTGGGATGGGCTAGACCCTGGCCCTTGGGTGACAAGAGAGGAGTGTGCTGCTGGGACACATAGGACGTCTCCCAGAGGACCACTTCTCCAAGGTCAAGAAATGTAACTAACCTACCTAAAAATACAAATAGAAAGACAGACAATATGAGGCGGTGGAGGAATATCTCCCAGGCAAAGGCACAAGATAAAATCCCAGAAGAAATAACTGATGAGGAGATAGGCAATTTATGCGAGAAAGAGTTTAAAGTAATGATGGCCAAGATGCTCAGAGAACTCAAGAGTACAGATGCACAGAGTGAAGTTCTTAGTAGAGTTGGAAAATATAAAGAACACCCAAACAGAGTTGAAGAATAAAATCACTGAAATGAGTAACACTCTAGAAGGAACCAAGAATAGACTAAATGAGGCAAAAGAATGGATCAGTGAGCTAGAAGACAGATTAGTGGAAATCACTACTGCAGAACAGAAAAAAGAAAAAAGAATGAAAAGAAATGAGAATAGTTTAAGAGAACTCTGGGACAGCATGAAGCACCCTAATATTTGCATTATAGGGGTCCCAGAAAGAGAAGAGAGAGAGAAATGACTGGAGAAAATTTTTTGAGAGATAATACCGAAAACTTCCCTAACTTCAGAAAGAAAACAGTCACTCAAATCAAGGAAACTCAGAGAATTCCACACAGGATCAACCCAAAGAGGAACACACCAAGGCACATAGTAATCAAATTGACAAAAATTAAAGATAAAGAGAAAATACTAAAATTATCAAAAGAAAAGCAACAAATAACATTCAAGGGAACTCCTATTAAGTTATCAGCTGATTTTTCAGCAGAAACTCTACAGGCCATAAGGGAGTGGCATGATATAAAGTGATGAAAGGGGAAAACTTACAACTGAGAATACTCTATCCAGCAAGGCTCTCGTTCAGATTTGATGGAGAAATCAAAAGCCTCATAGATAAACAAAAGCAAAAAGAATTCAGCACCACCAAACCAGTTTTACAAATGTTAAAGTTTTTAAAGAACTTCTCTAGTCATCAAACCATAAGAAAAAAGAACAAAAATAAGAAAGAGGGGAAAAAAGAACTACAACAGATTGCTTTAGCAATTTGGGGTCTTTCATGGTTCCATATAAATTTTAGAATTATTTGTTCTAGTTCTATGGAAAATGTCATATTTTGACAGGGGTTGCATGGACTATGTAGATTGCTTTGGTGATATGGTCATTTTAATAGTGTTGGTTCTTCCAATCCATGAGCACAAGATCTCTTTCCATTTCTTTGTATCATCTTCAGTTTCCTTTGTCAATGTTTTATAATTATCAGAGTATAGGTAACCTTCGTGATTGAGTTTATTTTTAAGTATTTTGTTGTTTTTGATGCAATGGAAATGTTTATGCCAATTACAAAATTCTGATTTTTGAAGTGAGGAAAAAAATGAACAAAGAGCCACAAATGGCAAAATATCCTTTTTTGTGGGTGAATTGTGTTCCATTGCGTATATATATATACTGCATCTTCTTTACCCATCCATCTATTGATGGGCACTTAGGATGCTTCCATATCTTGGCAATTATAAATAATGCTGCCATTAATAGCAGAGTGTATGTATCTTTTTGAAGTAATGTTTTTGTTTTTCTCACATATATACCCAGGAGTGGATATATGAGCCATATGGTGGTTTTATTTTTAGATTTTTGAGAAACTTCCATATTGTTCTCCATAGTGGCTGCACCAATTTACATTCCCACCAACAGTGTACATGGGTTCCCTTTTCTCCACATCCTTGCCAACATTTGTTATTTGTGATCTTTTTGATAATAGCCATTCTGACGGTGAGATGATACCGCATTGTGATTTCGATTTGCATTTCCCTGATATTAGTGATGTTGAACAACTTTACATGTTCCGGTGGGCCACCTGCATTTCTGCTTTTGGAAAAACGTCTATTCAGTTCTTCTGCCCATATTTTAAATGGGTTGTTTTTTGTTTGTTTGTTTTTTAATTGAAGTACAGTTGATTCAAAGTATTGTATTAGCTTCCGGTGTGCAGCACGGATGGACTTGGAGGGCATTATGCTAAGTGAAATAAGTCAGACAAGGATAAATACTACTTCACTTACATATGGAATCTGAAAAAATACAACTAGTGACTATAACAGAAAAGAAACACTCACAGATGTAGAGAAGGAACTAGTTAGTGGTTACCAGTGGGGAGAGGGGAGGGGGAGGGGCAGGATGGAGGTGGAGGATTAAGAGGTACAAACTATCAGGTATAAAATAAGCTACAAGGATTTGTTGCACAATATGGGGAATAGAGCCCATATTTTATAATCACTATAAATGATGTATAATTTTTAAAAATCGTGAATCACTATATTATATCCCTATAACATATATTATACATCAACTATACTTCAATTTTAAAAACATGACATTATAAAATAAATACATTTTTTAAAAAACCCTCTACCTAAGGAGGAGGGTATAATTCAGTGGTAGAGCGCTTGCATGCACGAGGTCCTAGGTTCAATCCCCAGCACCTCCATTAAATAAATAAACAAACAAACAAACAAACAAACAAACAAACCTAATTACCTCTTTACCCCTCTGAAAAAAAAATTTTTTTTGATATAATAGCCAAAGAAGGGCTGCTTCCCTGGCGCCCCTGGCTTGAAGCCGCCACCTGAGGTGGCGCCTGCAGTGAGCCGCCCGGCCTGAGGGGGGCGCCTTCGTCGGCTCAGGCGCAGGCGCAGGCGCTGGCAGAGAACTGGACACTCTGGGGGGCCGGTCTCTTGACTGTGAGAAGAAAGGGGATCTGTGCGCTTCTCACGCCTTGAGGTAGGGGAAGGGCTGAGGGCGGCGGGCGGCTGTGGGCAGCGCCTGGCGGGACAGGCTGGGGCGGAGGTCGGGCCTGCCTTCAGGCAGGTGTTGGCGGCCCAGGGGCAGCTGCCGGGGCGGGACTGACGCCCAGAGGCCCGAGTCCAGCGCGGTCCGGTCCGCCCTGCGCCGGGTCTCAGAGGGCAGGGCGGGCAGGCGTGTCTCCTCCGCCGCCTCTCATGGGCCTGGGGGCGGGCGCCCTGCCGAGGGCCACGACACTTGAGGAGGAGGGGCCCATGAGAATGTATTGACTTTCTGTGAAGTCAGAAGAAACCAGTGAATCCTTAGGGTCGAAGAAAAGGTTTAGGTGTTTGGAAGAGGGGTGTTATTTTATTTTATTTATTTATTTTGATGGAGGTACTGGAGATTGAACCCAGGACCTGGCGCATGCTAGCTAAGCACGGTCTCTACCACTGAGCTATGCCCCACCCTCCAAGAAGATCTTTTAAGTGAGGAAGGGGCCCATGAAAGCAAAAGTGCTTAGGCTCCATGATTTTTTTTGTTGTTGTTGGGGGAGGTAATTAGGTTTATTCATTTAGTATTTTTTTAAGGTTTTTTGAGGGGGCAATTAGGTTTATTTACTTATTTATTTTATTTTTTTAATGGAGGTACTGGGGATTGAACCCAAGACCTCATGCATGCTAAGCATGTGCTCTACCACTGAGCTATAACCTCTACCCCAGGTTTATTCGTTTACTTTTATTTTTATAGGAGGTACTGGGGATTGAAACCTGACCCTCTTTCATGCTAACCATGCGCTCTATCACTTGAGCTGTCCCCTCCCCCCTAGGATCCATGAAATTTTTAACGTGGCCCTGTGAGAGGGCGAACCATTGAATCATTTATCATATGCAAAATGTCCTAAGGGCGATAAAAAGCATTGTATAGGCTCTGTTATAGGGGCGTGTAAAGGGACCCTACCCTCTTCAGACCTTAATTCTGATACCTAAAGCATGAGTAAGGTTAAGGAAGGGAATACTCTGCAAAGACTGTCCGGGGTCTGGATCCACAGCAAAAGGCTGACAGCCTTTGCTGAGCTGAAAGGCAAGCCAGGGGCAGATGGGGTGGTGTAGGGAAGGGAATTGGCCAGGTAGGGCATGGCATGAGGCTGGACATTTGGGAAGGAGACATGTGCAGAATTTTGGAGCCAAGGTAAGGATTTCAGGTTTTGTTCAAGTGTAGTTAGAAGCCATTGAAGGGTTTTGGGTAAGGGAGTAACTATACCTTTTGGGGGTTCAAGGCCTAGATTTAACCAATTTACAGGAGGACACCAATAAATGAGCATTCTTGGTATAAGTGGAGAATCTAGGATCAGAAATAGTCAGATGCTGCTTAGTAGTATGTGTCAGATGCATTAACTGATCATGTTTGAGGGGATGAGGAAGAGAGTTGCTTCTTATCTCATTTAAAGAACAGTCTTGGAATTGCATGTAAGTGTAGGATCTAAAAATGACCATGCAAGCTGAAACCATTCAAAGTCATCTTAATAGTCAATGGGAACAATTACATTTGTTTTGGAATCTCTCAAAATTGTCAAAATGTTAAAAACTCTCTTACTGTCAGTTATAACTGTAGAGGGAAATGAAAAATGGTAGAACTAGTATCTGTTTAGTGCACTGTCATTGAAAATATTAGAAACTTGGGAAAGTGTTTTCTTTGTAAAAAAATTAATCAAGAATAGTTTGAGCAGCTCTTGTGCTTGTTTTCTTCTCATGGTGTAACTTGTAGAGCAAGTGTCTTTCTTATGCCTTTTACCAAATTGTTCTATTCCTTTCTAAAGGTCTGGATCAACTTCCAGCATTTTATCCTTTGCACTTTCAATTTTGTAAACTATCTCCCAGAGTTCCTTTAATATGAAGTGTTTTTGCCAGTGGCGCTTCTTCTGGGGCAGCTTTATACTTTGTGTCACAACCACTTTGCTCACTTGTGTTGCTAAGTTCACCTTTACTAAATTCCTCTTTTGCTCATCAAAAGTCTGTTAAACAGCATTGCTGTCAGTGTTCTCACAGTCAGCTCTTTCTTCTGTGATTCCATCTAAAGTCAACTCTCACTTTCAGTGTTACCACTTACTGTTTCTTTGCTCCACATTCATCTTTGTTGGCCAGTTCCCTCTTTCAGTTATCTATTTTTGTAAGACGTCGGTGTGGTTTTATCACTAGGAAACTAGTTATCACTAGGAGGTAATTAAAACAAATATGCTCTGCCGTCTGTACAGAGACTGAATAAGAGCTCTGCGGTGACCAGTCACCAGCAAACTTTGAAAGAGGTGACATGATTGATCACTGATCATGATGTGCATGTGTTATTTATGGAGCGACTGGTGGGCTGAAGAGCTGACTGCGGCTTGCACTTTTATGTAATTATGAGTAATATTCCTCGGTAAGTGAAATTAGAACTGTGTTGATGGGGGAGTGATGTTAATTAACTAAACTATCATAACTGAAATTTGTATATCTTGGAACCATGTAAAATTAGAACTGCCTGTACTCTAAAATGACAGAAGTTTCAGATGTGAGGGAAGATGGACAGGGAGAACAGAAGCCCATTCTACATCAAATAAGGTCTCTGTCTGGGTACCTGTTTGTCTATGTGACTCTGTGTGTCAGCCTCAAACTCAGCATTACAATGATCTCATGCACTTAGTTTAAAAGTACAGTTAAAAGGTATTTATGATATGTGCTTTCTTGGTAAATATATATTACTCATTGATTTGGATTTCTGGTTCAAGATAACTTCCTATAGGTAAGCATATTCATTTACTTCTTTGCTCAGCTGTACACAGCACACAATTGGAGCTCAGTAAAAAACTGTTGAATGAACAAATGCTGACTTCCACTATCCAAAAACGGAAAGTTTGAAAGGAAATAACTTCACAGATTCATTTTGAGAAACACATCTATCTATGTACTCTTAGACCATTTTTAAAAATCCCAAGTTCCAAAGTGTTTCTGAAAATTATCTTAAATATCTTTCTTTTGGACCTAGGGGAAGTCAAAGAAGCTTTTGTTTTCCCTGAATTCTTTAGCTAAAAAACAATTGTGCAGAATCATTTCAGTTCCCAGAGGTGGGGGTGTGTTTTTTTTAATTTAAAAAATATATTCTTTTATGATTGTCCAGTGTTCTTTTTGAAATATTTTTATTGTTAAATATAACATATTAGAGAAAATTTCATAAACTATGAACATGTAGTTTAATAATTATACAGTGAGTACCCATTGTAACCACAATAAAGATCAAGAAATAGAACACTGCTGACATCCCACAACCTCCCCTTTTGTCCTTTCTAATCATGCCCTCCTTGCTTTTCAGAGAAAATCACTACACTAATTTTTGTCATAATCATCCCCTTGCTCTTGAAAAATAGTTTTAGCATTATGTACACATCCCTAAACAATATAGTTGCTTATCTTTAAAATCTATGTAGATAGAATCATGCTATATATTTCTTTGTGTCTTGCTTCTTTTATTCAATATTCTGTTTCTTAGAGCCATCCACATTGCATGTAACTAGTCATTCATTTTCCTCGCTGTGTGAATACAGAATTTATCCATTCTAATGTTGATTGAAATTTGCGTTGTTTGAAGTCTAGGGTAATTGTGAACAAGACTATTAATGAATAGTCTTTTTGCTGCTATGATCTGACTTTGTTCATGCATCCTAATGCATGTCATTATTCACGGATTAATGATTGTGAACAAAAAGTCCAAAAGAATCTATAGATAAGTTATTATAACTAATAAGACAGTGTAGCAGTGTTGTTAAATACAAAATCATTATATAAAAATCAATTTTATGTCTATGCTTTAGCAACAAAACAAAAAATGAAATGTAAAAAGATGCCATTAAGCATTTAAAAAATAGCAGATCTCTAAAAATAAAATTTAGTGAAAGATAAGGAGAGCCTTGGGGAAAATTATAAAACTATATATTCTTTTAGATTTTCTATATAAATATCATATCATCTGCACGACAGTTTCATTTCTTCCATTGTAACGCCTTTTGTTTTCTTTTTATTTCTTGCCTTATCGCTAACTGCGCTACTGTGTAGATTAGAAATGACGATAGTGGGCTCTTGTCTTGGATGGAAAACTTTCAGCATCACCATTAAAAATGATATTTGCTCTAGACTTTTGTAAACATATTTGATCAGATTGTATCTATCGTCTCTTTCTAATATATTAAGATTGATTCTTTATCAGGCGTGAATGTTGAGTTTTTCTGCATTTTGATCATATGATTTTTTAATGTGATGAATTACAGTGACGGTCTCTAAAGCCATGTCAACCTTATGTTCTTGAGATAAACCCAAGTTGGTCATGATGTGTTATTCTTTTTATAATATTGCTGTTTTTCAATTTGCTTATACTTTCTTTAGGATTTTTACATCTCAATTCATAAATGAGACTGTCCTATAATTTTTTATTGTAATACTTTTATCTGATTTTGGTATCAAAGGTTATGCTAAACTAGTAAAAATTAAATGAGTCTTGTGCCCTCTCCTATTTTCTGAAAGAATTTGTTGAAGATTGAAATTCTTGATCTTTGAGAGTAGTATATAACTCATCAGTGGAATCACGTAGCCCTACAGATACTTTTGGGGAACATATTTGACTACCAATTAAATGTTTTCAGTGGTTAGAGACTATTTAGGTATTTTAATTTTCTTTTTGATTTAGTATTGGTTAAATATGTTTTTTCTAGCAATTTGTCCATTTTATTAAACTTACTGGTATAAAGCTGTTCATTATGTCCTCTTGTAACCCTTTCCATGTTTGGGCATCTGTAACGGTGTCCCCGTCTCACTGCTGATGCTTGTTCTGTGTTCCCATTTGTTCTCCTTTCCAAAATCTGAGCCCTGGGGATAAGTGTAAGTAGCCAGTAAACAAAGAAGGCAAGGGTGTCAGAAGTAGAGAAGACAGCATGAGCAAATGCACTGAAATGAATGGTATATTTGGTTTTGTTTCACTGAAAAGCTTGAAGTGAGGAATGGGTCTTGAATGGGTCCTGAAGGGGAAAATGTGGTTATATTTTCATTTTTAAGAATTACTATGCACCATATATATGGAAATTTAAAAACATGTGTGCACTTATAAAAAAAGAAATGAGCTATCAAGCCATGAAAGACGTGGAAGAAACTTGAAAGACATATTAGTAAATGAAAGAAGCCAGTCTGAAAAGGCGACAAACTGTGCAATTTCAACCAAATGACATTCTGGGAAAGGCACAGCTACAGAAACAATAAAAAGATCATGGTTTCCAGGGATTTGGGGAGAGGGAGGGAGGAATAAATAAATGTAGCACAAGGGATTTTTAGGGCAATGAAATTATTCTGCGTGATACTATAGTGGTGGCTACATGTCATTATGCATTTGTCAAAATCCGTAGAGTGTACAACATCAAGAGTGAACCCTAATGTAAATTATGGACTTCAGTTGATAATAATGTGCCCATGTTGGTTCATCGATTGTACCAAATATGCCACACTGATGAGGGATGTTGAGGCTGAGGGAGTATATATGTGTGGGTGGGGAGTGATACATGGGAACTCTGTAATTTCTGCTCAATTCTGCTGTGAACCTGAAACTGCTCTAAAAAATAAAGTCTATTAATAAAAAAAAAATTACTATGTCCCAAATAAACACTGTGCTAAGCTCTGATAGAGTTGACAAGACAGGTCCTCCATCTTTGGGAAGCTCACAATACAGTGGCAGAGGCAGTCTTAGAAACAAATTACAATACAGTACAATAAATGCTAATAAAGATCAGATTCTATAAAGGCAGTTAGCTTTCTTTGAGACTGAAGTTTGAGTTTTTGATTAGTTGCATTCAACATCTCTAAGCATTCTCAGCCTTACATTATAGGCAAACATCTAGGTCCCTTGGGAGCTGTTAAGATGGGATAGCCTAGACTAAAAATAGACTTACCATGTGACCCAGTAATCCCACTCCTGAGCATATATCTGGAAGGAACCCTACTTCAAAATGACACCTGCACCTCAGTATTCATAGCAGCACTATTTACAATAGCCAAGACATGGAAACAGCCTAAATGTCCATCGACAGATAACTGGATAAAGAAGTTGTGGTATATTTATACAATGGAATACTATTCAGCCATTAAAAATGACAACATAATGCCATTTGCAGCAATATGGATGTCCCTGGAGAATGTCATTCTAAGTGAAGTAAGCCAGATATAGAAAGAAAAGTACCATATGAGATTGCTTATATGTGCAACCTGAAAAAACAAAAGAAGACAAATGAACTTAAATATAAAACAGAAACAGACTCAGAGATATAGAGACATACAGACTTGTGGTTGCCAGTGGGGAGGCGGGTGGGAAGGAATAGACTGGGAGTTTGAGATTTGTAGATACTGAAAGGTATATATAGAATAGATAAACAAGTTTATGCTGTATAGCATAGGGAAATATGTTAAAGATCTTGTAGCTCATGGTGAAAAAGAATATGAAAATGAATATATGTATATTCATGTATGACAAAAATTGTGCTGTCCACCAGAAATTGACACAACATTGTAAACTGACTATAACTCAATTAAAAAAAAAAAGAAAGAAAAGTGGGGGGTGGGGGAGATGGAATAGCCTAGAGAAGCTTGCATTAGTACCTAGAGAAGCTTTCTAGACTTAGTCACCTAGACCTGTGTTCATTGTTTCAACAGAGTATATAATGTAATTCAGGTTTATGAAAGCCAGCAATTTCTCTTTTCTTCCCTGTAGGTGTAGAGAATATCCAGGTGTGGCTACAGTTCCACATCTGGTCTGGCTGCCATGTATCATGGGCAAACTACTGGCAAAGGGTCCTCTCATTGCATGCAGATTTACCAGCAACCTCCAAGGCTTCTCATCGTGCACATCACTCTCCCATCCTGGGCTGACATCTGTTCCAACCTCTGTGAGGCTCTGCAGAACTTCTTCTCACTGGCCTGCAGCTTGGTAGGCCCCAGCCGCATGTCCCTCTTCAGCTTATACATGGTACAAAATCAGCATGAGTGCATCCTCCCCTTTGTGGTGAGTATATCTGTATTTGTTCATATTCTCCTGAAAGCAGATGTGAGGTTTCTGGAGCAGCAGTTTCTTGAGAGATTTCTTACAGCAATAACTGTGCCCGTTCCCCATCTCCAATACCCCACAGGCACCACAATGAGAGCCTGATGTCATCCTATATATTGGGGGGGGGATTACTGCAGAAGAGGAACCCCAAAATTACTAATACGGGAGTTTGAATCGGCCACATATTATCCCCTCCACTCCTGAGAGAGTGGAAGAAACCTTGGCATTTACAGTCTTTTGGAATGTAAGGAACTGACCTCTTCCGTCTCCCTTTGAAATGCAAACACAGGGAAATAAATCTCTTAAATTTCTTCAGAGGTCTCTGGCTATTCAATCACCCTTTAATTTCCAAGACTTGTCCTTTAACCCAGTTCGAGATTTTTTTTTTCTCTCAGAAAGCCCTAACTGTGCAGCAACATTAAAATATTTTTTCTACAGTTGCACGCAGGACTCAAGTGAAACTCCTCGTAGGGTTTCAGAAAGCAAAGGCTGGGCCGGGGCCCAATGCTTTTGCAAAGCTCCCTCACATGTAGACAGCCGTTGCTTTTCTTCCTCAAACAAATGTAAATCTTCACTCTCCCCCTTTACCACGTTCAGAGTCACAGAGATGGGAAAGACTTCAGAGGTCCTGGTGCATCCTCTTCCTGAAGCAGCCTTGCTGCTGGGATAGTCAGAAAGGACTTACGGAGAGCCAGACCTTTGATTCATACCTAGTGTGCACGTGACCTCCTCCCTCCTAGTGTCCATGGAAGCTGTGCGGAGGCCTGGACTCCCCGCACCCCATCCAACATAACAAGGTATCTCTCACCCCCACCTCCTTTTTAAGGTAATGGAGGAGGAGGCAGAGTGGAGGCCATGTGGGGAGTGGCAGTGAGGTAGGCATCTTTTTACCTCCAAGGCAGGGTGATGTCAGTGAAGTCCTAGTGGAAAGCTAGGACTGTTAGGACTTTTTTCCTACTGGAAATCCTGGTGGTAATAAAGCTTCCCTACTCCCAGGGTGTCAATGGGGCCCATATGAAAAACTTGAACTTCCATCCCCACCCAGAAGTAACAGCGTACCCTCCCTCCTGGGATATAATCAGAAGTCAAATAGAGGCACACCCCGACCTGGGCATAATTATGTGGAAACCTTACTTCCCCCTCTGGCACAGTGTTAAACTAGGCCTGCTAAAGCGTAAGATTTAAACAAGATCCAGAGTCTTATAGCATAATAAGTCGAGAATACAATTTTAAAAAAAACACTTAAGATGATTAAGAACCAGGAAAATCTCAACTTGAATGAAAAGACAACACAGACACAGATGTTAGAATTACCTGAAAAGGATTTTGAAGCAGCCATCATAAAAATGCTCCAGCAAACAGTTATAAACATGCTTAGAACAAATGGAAACATACAAGATGTCATCAAAGAAATAGAAGTGTAAAGAAAAACAAAATAGAAATTTTAGAACTGAAAAATTAAAAACAAAAATCTTCCATGGATAGAATCAACTGCACAATGAAATTGACACCTTCTATAGTGGGCAATTTGGTGACAGTATCAAAATTTACACACCCTTTAACCTAGCAAGTCTGCTTTTAGAAATTTATCCTACAGATATATTTTCATATGTGCAAAAATGATTTAAGGTTATTTGTTTCAGCATTGTTTGCAGTAGCAAAAGATTGGAAGTAACCTGCTATCAATCAAAAGGGAATTGGTTAAATAAACTTACATTCCATCTATTCATGGAATACTATGTAGCCATAAAAATCAATGCTTTTTATCTATTGAGTGAAATAATTGCCCAATATACTATGCAAAAAATCAAGAAGAGAGTATCATAATCTCTTCTATTTTGGTAAGAAGAAAGATAAAGTTTACTATTTATATTTTCTTTCACGTAAAGAAATACCTCTGGAAAGATACCTAAGAAACTAGTAATATCGATTGCCTCTAGGAACCTACCAGTTAGGTGAAGAATTAGAAAAGAAAGGTGACTTTTTCTACATAACATGTAACCTCTGAATTTTGAATTTTGAATGCTTGCTGAGTAAGAGGAGAAAAAATCAGAATGAAAGTTTGAGTGGGGGGGGTATAGCTCAAGTGGTAGAGCACATGCTTAGCATGCACAAGGCCCTGGGTTCAATCCCCAGTACCCCCTCTAAAAATAAGTAAACTGAATTACCTCCCCCCACCAAAAAAATAAATGAATAAAATTTTTTTAAAAAAATCAAATTTTGGAAGCTATAATACAGGTGAAAAGTAATCATTGATTTAACAGTCCCAAGAATGCTAAATCTCAAGTCAATACTGGGGAAACCCAAGGAAGAAAGCAATTTAAACCACCTGGTTCTCAAAAGGCTTAGGATTGGCAAAATCAACTTCTGGAGGTAAGAAAGAAGGACGAGCTAAAAGTAGAATGATGTTGAACTTGTGTTTAAAAAGAAACTTGACCTCTAGATCTCTCTCCTACTCCAAAAGCAACAGACTTACTCATCACTTATGATGGAATATCTGAATTTGCCCCATACCAATGGACCCCTAGAAATTTCACTGAAGTAGAAGGCTCCTGAATTTTAGTCCAGTTGATTTCCTACCCTCTGGCATGCAAATGTCTTACCAGTAAGTCTAAAGTAGTTGCTAAAGTAGTTTGCTCACTAGGTCCAATCACCATGTCATTAATGTAATAGACCAGTGTGATAGCGTATGGAAGGGAGTGGCACTCAAACTCCCTGTGAACTGAATTATGACATAGGGCTGGAGAACTGATGTGCCCCTGAGGTAGGACAGTGAGAGTGTATTGCTGGCCTTGAAGCTGAAAGCAAACTGCTTCTGTGGGGTGTTATAGACAGGAATGGAGAAGCATTTTCCAGATCCACAACTGCATACCAGGTACTGGGAGATGTGTTAATTTGCTCAAGCAATGAAGCCACATCTGATAATCCACTGTCAGTCTCCAAGATCCTTCTGTCTTCTGCACAGGCCAGATAGGTGAGTTAAAGGAGGGTGTGGTAGAAATCACCACACCTGCATCTCTCAAGTCCTTGATGGTGGTACTAATTTCTGCAATTCCTCCAGGAAGGCACTGTTACTTTTATTATTTTCCTAAGTGGAGGCAGTTCTAGGAGCTTCCACTTGGCCTTTCCCAATGTAATTGCCCTCACTCCACAGGTCAGGAAACCAGTGTGGGGATTCTGCTAGCTGTTAGGTATGTCTATTCCAATTTTGCATTCTAAAACTGAGGAAATGGCCACAGGGTGCATTTGGGGAACAACTGGACCTGATCTAAACCTTCGTTGATTAGATCAGGGGTCTAAATCTGACCTCCATTAGCCCCCTACTCTGACTAGTGGGCAATAATGTTTGGGGTCTCCTGGAATTAGTGTCAGTTCAGAGCCAGTGTCCCATAGACCCTGCAAGGTCTGATCATTCCCTTTTCCTCAATCTATAGTTACCCTGGTAAAAGGCTGTAGGTCCCTTTGGGGAAGGCTGGGAGAAAGACTAACAGCATAAATTTTTGGTAATGTACTGGGGTCCTTCCCCAAGGGAGCCCCACGTCCCCTTCATTCAAGGTTTTCTGGGTCTGTAAGTTGGCTGAAGTCTGGGGACTGATTTAGGTCAACCAGAGCTTTCTAAAAAGGGGAACTAATTAAACAAATATTAGATCTCACTTTTTCTTCCATTTCTCTTAACATGTAAATAAACATGTTATTTTCTGTATTTTTGGCTCTCTGGGCTGTGTTCTGTGGTACTTTTTTAGTTTTATTCCCCAGTTCAATAATTGTCTTTTTAGTGGTGTTTAATCCGTCAGTTAACCCATTGAAGGTTTTTTTTAATTGCTATGTTTTAATTTCTAGAAATTCTCTTTGATCATTTTCAAATCTTTCTGGTCCTTTTTTGATAGCTTTTTAATTCTTTGTTCATGGTTTTGATACCCTCTTTTATTTCTTTAAACATCTTAAAGATATATATATGTAATATACATATGTTATTTAAATAATGTCAGAAATTTTAACTTGACACTTATTCAAAATACATATATTCTTAGGAAATGTAACATTGATCTAGAGTCTAATTAAATCAGATTACTTACTGAAAACAAGTTTTTGTGAAGGAGGGTGAGGAGAACCAAGAGGTTTACATGTTGTTTCCTTGACCTGACTGCAGACTAAGCCAAGCATCTCTTCTTTACTGGAGTGACCGATCCTGAGGAGTAGATTAGGTTGGACCTTATCAGTTCTAAAATGATTAACCATTTCTGGCAAAACATCACTCTTGAATAGAGAAGCTCCCAGTGCCTAGACTGACTAAGAAATGAAGATAATGTTTAAGAGCAATGCTGCTAGGGCTCCAATTTGCCTAAACTACCCCAAAGTAAAATTAAGCAGTCACAACTGTAAATGGAGTGGGGGAGGGTATAGCTCAGTGGTAGAGTGCATGCCTAACATGCGTAAGGCCCTGGGTTCAATCCCCAGTACCTCTATCAAAGATAAATAAATAAGACCTAATTACCCCCCCAAAAAAATACAAAAAAAATTTTTAATTGTGTTTAAAAAATGTCCCTCTCTAACTTTTGTAATATTCCTTGTTCTTAAGTTTACGTTGTCTGATATTAATATAGTGACTCCAGCTTGCTTTTTGTTTGTATTTGCATAGGATATATTTCCCTATTCTTCCACTTTTAACCTGTGTCTTTAAATTAAAAATGAGTTATCCAATTTGAAAAAAACAAAAACTAGCAGTCACAACTGAACCTTCCTTTGGGTGAGCAAATATGTAAAACACATTCTTTCCTTTTTCTAGTAACTCCACATAATCAAAGCCTTTGACTGCAAATTTTCCTTCCTCTGGTCTAGTGCCTAAAACATAATAGGCATTCTGTAGATCTTGGTCAAATAAACAGATTTTCAAGGAGGCAAAAGTACTCCTGAGGAGTAATTGATAATGAAGTTAGACAGTTAATCTGAAACCTAGGTCACTAAAGATTTGCATCTTTGGTTGGTATTTTCTCTGCAGCAAGTAAAAGGGAACTTTGCAAGGCTGCAGGCCTGCATCTCAGAACTCCGCTTATTGCAAAGAGAAGGTTGTTTCAGACCACAAGGCACTTCTCTGCAGCTGGCAGTAGAGGATGGGCTCCAGCAGCTCAGACAGTACAGCAGACACGTGACCACGGGTACAGCTCTGACCTACACTTCCCTGGAGGTAAGAGATGCTGCCCTTAGGACTCTAAGCTGTCTTCCCATCAGTCCATCTAGATCCTTCATTGTTGGTCATCCTTATCCTGTTCTCTGTTTCATACACATTGAAGGTCATGACAGATACTCCATTGGGTGCATGACTGACTCTGAGTTCTGATAACATCAGGCATCAAACAAATGAGTTTAAAGAATTATCCTTTCATTTGCATCCTTCTTCATCAATTAGAAGTGTCTAAGTACAAAAGAGAATTGCTTATATTTAATACTTGCCTTCCGGAGTTTCGAGTTCAACCTGGATCCTGGTTGAGCAAGGAGAGAAATCTACATGGAGGCACCACCGTGAGAAGACGGCATATAGGATCTCTGATATTTAGTGAGTGGAATTTAAGGACTCTATTTCCTTTGTTTCCTAGTGAAATCAAAGCACTTTAAGCAGGAGAGATACTGCAAGTGATTCATTCAACCCTAAAAATACTAAAATACACTGATGGCCTCTCACTGGTAACTTTCTGGGGTAGGCTCAGCCTGTTTGGAAGGGTCCTGTGATGATCTGCCCACCAGACCTCTCCCACCAGAATTTGTCAAATGAAATTTGATTTGCAAGTTACGATTAAATCTTCTTCTTTGCCCTAAAGACAACAGCCACTACCACAGATTTCTGCAGGGTTTCTGTCCTTCACTCTGTACATCAGGAAAAGTAGACATGTTGATTCTTTGATTTATTTCCAGATTACTGTTCTGACTTCACAGCCTGGAAAAGAGGTGGTCAAACAATTGGAGGAAGGACTGAAAGATACAGACCTAGTCAGGGTCAGGAGGCTTCAGGTGGTTGAGATCACAAAGGGAGTCCTTGGCTGTATAGACTCAGCATCCCCTGTTGAAGAGCCCAGCAGCGATGGTAAGAATTAAAGGAAAAGGTAAAAAGAATGGTAGAGGTTTTAATGAGCAGTCTTTTACAGGTCAGGAAGATTATTTTCCATGGTATTTTTATGTCATGAAATGAAATGAAGCCAACATATTTCACTGTGGTTCAGACAGGTGTTTCTAGGTGTTAAGTGTTGAATTTTTTAATCATATTTTTAATTTCAGAAACAATGTATGTTCACGTAATATTATAGGTATAATGTTCATGAAATATTATAGGTATAAAAAAGTAAAAATTCCTTCCTCCTCTAATCACTTTTTTTTAATTTAAATATAGTCAGTTGACAATGTTGTGTCAATTTCTGGTGGACAGCACAATGCTTCAGTCATACAAGAATACACATGTATTCATTTTCATATTCTTTTTCACCTTAAGCTACTACAAGATATTGAATATAGTTCCCTGTGCTATACAGTATAAACTTGTGTATCTATTTTATGTATACCAGTCAATGTCTGCAAATCTCAAACTCCCAATTTATCCCTTCCCACTCCCTTCCCCTCTGGTAACCATAGTTTTGTTTTCTATCTCTGTGAGTCTGTTTGTGTTTTATATAAAAGTTCATCTGTGTTTTTTAATCACTTTTAAGATATTGGGGTATCCCTCTTAATGTCCCATTAGACAGAGAGAGAGATTGAGAGAGCGATAAAGAGATAGAAGTATTTTAACAAGATCATGACATACATAATATTCTATAATCCTCTTTGAATGTTGGACAGCTGTCTGTGTTAGTATCTATAGACCTGTCTCATTTTCTGCTGGCTGCATGATCTTTTTTACTGTGTGGTTGGACCAGTTTCTTTATTTAATTGCTTATTGATGAACAGTTTGGTTTATTACATTTTCTAGTATAACCTATGTTGTACGAACAGACTTCTCTGTAGGGCTGTCTTCACGGGCTTATGACCAGTGCAGTCACACAGGGCCTTGTATTCAGAAAGGCCCTATACTTAGGACTGAATGCTCTTTGGTTACTTTCTCAGAGTTCTTAATAATTTTATCTTTGAATCTGTGTTTTGTAAGTGAAGTTCGATGGAACAATGGAGCATGTGCCAGAGGATTATAGATGTGGTTTACATGTGCCCCGCCTCCTGTGTCGTCCCCACCTCCTCAGAATAGGTTCTCAATCACCAGCTTCCCGGCCCTGAGGTCCCAAGCCTGCCTACCCCACCTAGTGATCACTGGCACCCAAGTCCCTGCCAATAAGTCCTACGTAAGACACCGATAATCCTACACCTTCTAGAAGAGAAAATACTCAAACTGAGTCTTGAAGAACAAATAGGAACTAACCAACTGGAGGAGGAGGAAAAGGGCACTCAAAAAGGAGACCCAGAGGCATGAGAAAGCCAGATAAATCAGCTTTCAGAGACATGCCCATGGTTCCCTGTGACAGGAGCCTAGCAGCAAAGGTGAGGCTATAAAGGCAGGCAAGGGTTAGGTCAAGAAAGGCCATCTATGCCCTAGTTTTAAGACATTTGGGTTGCATTCTAAAGCAGTGGGAATTTATGAAAAGGTTTTCATCACGAAGTCAAGTAGACATTCCCAAATTACGGAGTTTAAAAGGTTTCTTATCACTTAGATGTGGCATCTAAGAAAAATGATACAAATGAACTTATTTACAAAACAGAAATAGACTCAGACATAGAAAACAAAATTACAGTTACCAACGGAGAAAAGGGAGAGGGGTAAATTTGGAATTTGGGATTAACAGATACGCACTACTATATATAAAATAGACAAACTATAGCACAGGGAACTATATTCAATGTCTTGTAATAACCTATAATGGAAAAGAATCTGAAAAAGAATACATATGCATAACTGAATCACTTTGCTGCACACCTGAAATGTAAATCAACTATACTTCAATTTTTTTAAACTTTTTAAATAAACTCCTTAAAAATTTAACTAATAAAATAAAGGTTTTTTAACTGGTTTTAATTTGTCCAACATTCAAGTTACAGATCACTCTCCAGCAGTTCTTTCTGGCCACATTGGCCTTCTCCAAGGTTCTGTACACGTGGAGGTGCCCACTATTCTTATACTATTGAAAACCTCACTCTTCCCTTCACCCCCTCATGATGTCAGGGGTTGGTAAACAACAATGTATTTCCCATCAGATTCTGACATGTGGATTGTTCCAGCATCATGGGCCACTGACATTTTTCTGATTGAGGGGGGAGGGTCACCAGCCTTGCTGTTCGGTGTATGAGCTCTGTCACCTACTACATACACACTGCTTTCCTCAAATCAGTCTCCTCACTGACTACCCTTTTGTCTCCGTTCCTCCACTTGTACTCTTCTCCCCTGAATTCCCTCTTCTTTCCTTTGAATTCCTTCCGCTATCCTCTTCCAACCAAACCATCCCCATCCTTTAAACCCTAATTCAGGTTTGTGACTACTGTATTGATTTTCCTCTCCTTAGAACAACCACATCACTTGTGATCTGCACCGCACAATTTAGTGCCTAATTATATACCATATAGAATTGTTCACCATTGCTTTACTGTGTAATCATTTTGTTTTCTCACCTAAACTGTAAGCTACTTGATATCTTTTCTATCTGCATTGAACGTTAGGCATTAAGCCCTGGGATTACGAATTTGTCTTACTCACTTCTGTGTCCCACTGTATCCTAGATTTTCAATAGACATTTGTTGAATGAATTGATGACGGTGATACCTGTAGAGTCTGTTCCTGACCTGTCCAGCATCCTCTTTCTCTAGTAACACCTCTACTTTCCTGGTCCCAGCATGGTCCATAACCCAGGTGAAGCAGTCATAGCTCTCCAGGCCACCAATCAGAGTCCTTCCCAGTGGGTTCTCAAACTGAATCTGTGAGAGAGAGGCTCTTTTTATTTCTCTTTGGCCATGGATAAATCTGGCTGGACTATGTCCTTTTCTCCCTTCAGTGACTGTACCCAAAAAGTACTGTATCTTTAATGGCACAGAGCTCAGAGTACTTTGAGGGTACCTGCTGTCTTTATTTAAAATACTCAGAGGCTAGCACTGTTTATTATTGTATTATTTATTTTTATCTTGGTGAGGGGTTGTAATTAGATTTATTTATTTTTAGAGGAGGTACTGGGAATTGAACCCAGGACCTCGTGTATGCATGTGCTCTACCACTAGAGCTATACCCTCCCCTTCTGAGGCTAGCACTGTTTAGAAGAGCTTTACAATGCAAGAAACCAGCTTTCTACCTTGTGTCCCTGCTAATGATTCTTTCAGGAACTTCTTGTTTGCTTATAAATAATACATTATCCCATAAGTTGCTTGTAGTTACTCTTTGTGGGTAAAGTGTATGTATAGTTCATAGTTTGAAATCTTCCCAATTTGCCTCTGCTTTCCTCATGGTTAATTCCTTTATTCCATTAATGTTTTACTTTATCTGGTGTCCTTATCAAGAGATTAGCAAGAGCAACTTTTCTCATTCTCAGAAGGTTGAGTGCTCTGGAAGTTAGTTGCCTGAGCCTAAATCCCATTTCTGTTACTTCCTACCTATGTCATTTCAGAGAAGGTACTTAGCCTGTCTAAGCTGTCTGAGCCTTAGTTATTAATTCCTGCCCCATGCAGTAGTTGTGGGGATTAAATGAGATCATGTATGTTAATTACTTAGTGTATAATAAATGCTTAGTGAAAGTTAGCTATCCTTAGTATTGATTTTTTTTTAATTTTTGTGTATGGATGGCTTAATATTTCTGAGATTTGTCATTAATGGCCAGGCCCCAAGTGGACTGTGAGTCACCAGAGGATAAGACTTTTACATCTTTGTGTCACCAGGGTATATCATTCTGCTTGGCACATAGTAGATTCTTGAAAGAGTAAATAAATGAATGATTGGAAAAAATCAAATGATTTGTGAGAGATGGTGGTCACTCTCTCTAACATCAACTCAGATAGTTAGGGACATATCTCAAACACCTGTAGCTTCCCTTCGTAGCCCATGGATATCATGAATTGATTCAAACACTTCTTGAATCTATTTTTAACTTTTCAACTATGGTGAGATGATCATCAATTAAATAGAAATTGTCTACATGCCACTTTTCAAAGAAAGAAACAGATTACAAGGAAATGTTGATATTACAGATCAGTTTAAAAAGGAATTATGAGAATATGTCCAACTAGTCTAAATTCTACCTTCTTTCGTTCAGCCCAGCACAGTGAGAACTAGTTATAAAGATGACTCAGAGACTGCAAGATCCAGAATTGCTGAAGAAAAAGTGAACTTAAAAATTAAGAAGGTAGACTTATATTTTAGAAAGTTCTTGAACAAGGTCTAAAATGAAAGGATTAACTTTGTTTTTCAATTTTTTAATTGAAGTATAGTCAGTTACAGTGCGTCAATTTCTAGTGTACAGCATAACGTCCCAGTAATACATATACATACATACAGTTGTTTTCATATTCTTTTTTCATTAAAGGTTATTACAAGATATTGAATATAGTTCCCTGTGCTCTACAGAAGAAATTTGTTTTTTATCTATTTTTATACATAGTGGCTAACATTTGCAAATCTCAAACTCCCAAGTTTATCCCTTCCCACCCTCTTTCCCCTAGTAGCAATAAGATTGTTACTAAGTCTGCAAGTCTGTTTCTGTTCTGTAGATGAGTTCATTAGTGTCCTCTTTTTTTCTTTTTCTTTTTTTTTAGATTCCACACATGAATATCATATGATATTTTTCTTTCTCTTTCTGGCTTACTTCACATAGAATGATGATCTCCAGGTCCATCCATGTTGCTGCAAATGGCATTATTTTATTCTTTTTTATCTCTGAGTAGTATTCCATTGTGTAAATATACCACAACTTCTTTATCCGGTCAATCCTAGATGGTTTTACAGTCAAATTCTGTCAGACTTTCAAGGAACAGATCATGCCAGCCTTATACAGACTCTTCTAGACATTAAAAAAGAAAAAAAGAGAAAAAGAAAAAAGAAAACAACCTTCAAGTCATGGTAGAAAACCAGGCAAAAACAATGTAAGGAAAGAAAATGGCAGGCCAGTCCACTCATGAAAATAGATAAAACAATCTAAAATAATCTAGTCATTATAAAAAGAGAATACAGAATTGACCAAATTGGATTTACCTCAGGAATGCAAGGTGATTTTGCATTAGAAATATATAAACTTAACCATGGAGGTGAAAAAAAAGCCTATACTCTGAAAACTATGAGAAAATATGAGGGAAGTTAAGGATGATACAAATAAATGGAAAGATACCCTGTGTTCATGGTTGGAAGAACTAATATTGTTAAAATGTCCCTACTATCCAAAGCAGTCTTCAGATTTAATGCAACCGCTAAAAGTACCCATGACATTTTTCACAGAACTAGAACAAATAATTTTAAAATTTGTATGGAACTACAAAGACCCCAAATGGCCAAGGCAATCTTGAGAAAAAAGAAAAAAGCTGCAGGTATCTTGCTCCCTAACTTCAGACTATATTATGAAGCTACAGTAATTAAAAAAAAAAAAGTATGGTACTGGCACAAAAACAGATACATAGATCAGTGGAACAGAATAGAGAACCCAGAAATAAACCTACACACTTAAAGTCAATTAATCTATGACAAAGGAAACAAAAATACACAATGGAGAAAAGACAGTCTCTTCAATAGTGGTGGTGGGAAAACAGCACAGCCATGTATAAAAGAATGAAATAAAAACATTTTTCTCACACTGTATACAAAAATAAACTCAAAATTGATTAACAACTTAATTGTAAGGCCAAAAGCCATAAAACTCCTAGAAGAAAACATAGGCAGAACACCTTTTGACATAAATCATAGCAACATTTTTTTTTAGATCTGTCTCCTAAGGCAATGAAAACAAAAGCAAAAGTAAACAAACAAGACTTAATTAAACTTAAATGCTATTGCACAGTGAAAGAAATCATCAACAAAACAAAAAGACAACCTACTGAATGGGAGAAGATATTTGCAAATGATATGTCTAATAAGGGATCGTTATTCAAAGAGCTCATGCAACTCAATATCAAAAAAACAAACAACTCTATTAAAAATGTGGACAGACGACCTGAGTAGACATTTTCCCAAAGAAGACATACAGATGGCCAACAGGCACATAAAAAGATGTTTAACATCACTAATCATCAGGGAAATGCAAATCAAAACCACAGTGAGATTGCACCTCACACCTGTCAGAATGGCTATCATCAAAAAGACAACAAGTAATAAATGTCGGTGAGGATGTGGAGAAAAGGAAACTCTAGTACACTGTTGGTGGAAATATAAATTGGTTCAGCCATTATGGAAACAGTATGGAAGTTCCTGAAAAAAATTAAAAATAGACCTACCATATGATCCAGTAGTTCCACTCCTGAGTATATATCTGAAGAAAACGAAGACACTATAATTTGAAAAGATAGTGCACCCCAATGTTAGTAACAGCATTATTTACAACAGCCAAGATATGGAAGCAACTTAAGTGTCCATCAATAGATGAGTAGATAAAGGTGATGTAGTGTATGTAAATACAATGGAATATTACTCAGCCATTAAAAAGAATGAAATTTTGCCATTTGCACATAAGGCATGGACCTGAAGGGTATTATGCTTAGTGGAGTAAGTCAGACAAAGACAAATCCTGTATGTTATCATTTATGAGGAGAATCTAAAAAATAAAATGAATGAATATAATAAAACAGAAATAGACTCACAGATGCAAAGAACAAACTAGTGGTTATCAGTGGGTAGAGGGCTTGGGGGAGGGGCAAGATAGGGGAAAGGGATTAAAAGTTACAAACTACTATGTATAAAATAAATAAGATAAGCACAGGGAATATAACCAATATTTTATAATAAAGTTAAATGGCATATAATCTATAAAAATACTGACTCACTATATTGTGCACCTGAAACTAATGTAACATCATAAATCAACTATAATAAAAAAAGAGATGTATAACTTACCACATCAACAGATCAAAAGATAAAAATCATATTACCTTAATAAATACAGAAAAACATACGATAAAATGAACATCCATTCATATTTAAAAGAAAAATCTTAGTAAGCTAGGAATAGAAAATAACTTCCATAACTTGGCAAAATGTTTCAATCAAAAATCTACAATATGATTTTTACTGGTGGAATGTTAGAAAGATTGCCTTCAAAAGTCAAGAATAAGACACGTATATCCCATCACCACTTTGGTTCAACATAGTTGTTCTAGTCTAATAAGTTAAGAAAAATACTTAAGGGTATGAAGATTGGAAAGAAAGAAGCAAGACTGTCTTTATTTGAAACATATTTGATTGGCTACATTAATAACCAAAAGAGTCTATGGAAAAATTATTACAATTAGTAAGAATTTAACAAGGTGGCTGGATATAAGATCAAGATACAAAAGTCAATAGCATTTCTATAATTAGAAAGAAACTCTTAGAAAATTCAATTTTTAAAGAAATACCTTTTACATACCCTCCTCCAAAAAAAAGAAAAACATTTAGGGAGGGAGGGTATAGCTGAGCTATAGGGTGTGTGCTTAACATGCACGAGGTCTGGGTTCAATTCCCCAGTACCTCCATTTAAATAAATAAGCCTAATTACCACCCCCCAAAAAAACCAAAGAAATACCTTTTATAATAACAAAAAGTAGAGCATTTAGAAATAAATCTTAACAAAAGATGCATAGAATAGTTATTGGGAAAAGTTTGAAATTTTACTGATGTACTTTAAAGAAGATATAATTAAATGGAGCATGTTAATGGAGAGAAACATTCAAAATCAGAAAGAGTCCATTCTCCCCAAAATGATCTATCAAATGCAATTTCAATCAAAATGCTATCAGAGTTTTTTTGATGAACTTGACAAGCTGATCCTAATGTATATAATAGAGGCTAAGATATATATTAAGGCTAAGGTTTGCCCTATCAGATATTACGATGATTATAAGGCTGTTCTAATTAAGATAGTATTATATTGACACAGAGGTAGATTGTCCAGTCTAGGACAGCTGAGAGAGACCAGGGACAAACAGACACGTTACATGAAAATTTGATGTGCGGCTGAGCCAACATGGCAGAGCAGTGGGAAAGGATGGATCTAGTCAGTAACTCATACTGGAACTACCAGTATTCCATGTGGGAAAAATGATATTTGATCCCTGCTGCATGCCATTTACAAAAATACATTTTAAATGGTTTAAGGACTTAAATATAAAAGCTAAAACTTTAAAACTTTTACAAGAAAATATAGGAGAAAATTTTTATCACCAAAGGTAGAGAGGAGAAGGAATAAAGTTTGCTAAGCATAAAACAAAAGATTGATAAGTATGAATACTTTAAAATTAAGAATTTCTGGGGCAGTCTACCCAAGCAATAGAAATAAAAGCAAGAATAAACAAACGGGACCTAATTAAACTTACAAGCTTCCTCACAGCAAAGGAAACCATAAGTAAAACAAAACGACAACCTACGGAATGGGAGAAAATTTTTGCAAATGAAACTGACAAAGGCTTGATCTCCAGAATATATAAACAGCTCATACAACTTAATAAGAAGAAAACAAACAACCCAGTCCCAAAATGGGCAGAAGACCTAAACAAGCAATTCTCCAAGGAAGAAATACAAATGATCGATAGGCACATGAAAAAAATGCTCAATATCACTAATTATCAGAGAAATGCAAATTAAAACTACAATGAGGAATCACCTCACACCAGTCAGAATGGCCATCATTCAGAAGTCCACAAATGACAAATTCTGGAGAGGCTGTGGAGAAAAGGGAACCCTCCTTCACTGCTGGTGGGAATGCAGTTTGGTGCAGCCACTGTGGAGAACAGTATGGAGATTCCTCAAAAGACTAGGAATAGACTTACCATATGACCCAGGAATCCCGCTCCTGGGCATATATCCAGAACCAACCCTACTTCAAAATGACACCTGCACCCCAGTGCTTAGCAGCACTATTTACAATAGCCAAGACATGGAAACAGCCTAAATGTCCATCAACAGATGACTGGATAAAGAAGTGGTGGTATATTTATACAATGGAATACTACTCAGCCATAAAAACCAACAACATAATCCCATTTGCAGCAACATGGATGCTCCTGGAGAATGTCATTCTAAGTGAAGTAAGCCAGAAAGAGAAAGAAAAATACCATATGAGATCACTCATATGTGGAATCTAAAAACAAACAAACAAACAAAGCATAAATACAAAACAAACAGACTCATAGACATAGAATACAAACTTGTGGTTGTCAAGGGGGAGAGGAGTGGGAAGGGATAGACAGAGTTCAAAATTTGTCGATACTGACAGGCATATGTAGAATAGATAAACAAGATTATACTGTATAGCACAGGGAAATATATACAAGATCTTGTGGTAGATCACAGTGAAAAAAAATGGGACAATGGATATATGTATGTTCATGTATAACTGAAAAATTGTGCTCTACACTAGAATTTGACACAACAGTGTAAATTGACTATAACTCAATAAAAAATGTTTTAAAAAAAAGAATTTCTGTTCATCAAAAGACACCATAAAGAAAGTGATAAGACAAATCATAACTGTGTTTACAACTTGTATGACCAGTAAAAAGAATGAGTTGGTGTCCAGAATAAGGAATATAGGAATGCCTGAAACTCAGTTTTTTTTTAAAAAGACGACCTAATTTTGAAATCAATGAAAGATCTGAACAGGCATTTCACAGAAGAGGAACTCTTATGGCAAATAAACAGAAGAAAAATTCTCATTCTTATTAATAATCAGGGAAATACAAATTAAAACAGTTATAGCCCATTTTTATGCCCACTAGTTTGCAAAAAATTAAGAAGTCTCACTATAGTGTTGGCAGTAGCAGAGCATGGAAATTCTTATACAGTGTCAGAAAGAATGTAAATTGGCTCACAACTTATCATTTTGTTGTAAAGTAACATTCACAATACAGTACAATTCAGCAATTCCATTCCTAGGAGAATGTAGCCAGAAAAATTTTTCAAATGTGCACCTGGAGACATACAAGAATTTGAATATTGACATGATTCAAAAAGCCAAAAATTAGATGGACAACTCAAATATCCATTGAATGACATATGAATAAATATTATAAGTTATATTCACAAAGTGGAGTATCATAGTTATAAAAAATGAATGAACCAGAGCTATATATACAATGTAGATGAATCTTCAATACTAAGAAAAAAGCAGATAACAAGGATATTCACAAGATACCTCTTTATAAAGCTCAAGCAAAACTAAAATAGTGAAGTGTTTGTTTAAAATAATAAAACTGCTTTTAAAAGGAATGATTTCTAAAAATTTAGTGCGGCAAAATTTCCCTTAGAGAAGGTCAGGGCACAGCATACACATATCTTAGTAGCACTGATGATCTGTTTCTTAAGTTGAGTAAAGGATTCATGAGAGTTCATTCTGCTCTTAAGCTTCATGGCTTACATATATGTTGCATGTAACTTATTTGCATATAATAAAAATTTTATAATAGCATTCCAAAGAATGGCTAAGTAATAAATATGCCAAAACTAAAACGGCCACTGTGATCAATGCACTTTGGCTTCCAGAAAACATATGTCCAGGTTGACAGCAGGCTGCACTCACTGGGTATGTAAGTCTTTCAACCAGTTACAAATCATCCTAATGATGCTGTCAACCAGGCTCCATTTCTCAGCCTTGTACACAGGGATATCAGGTTCCCTTTCTAAGTGCTCACAAACCATCTGTTTAATATTTCCTCCTAGTCTTTGTCAGGGATCGATGTCAAGCTCTTTTGGAAAGGTATTTTATCCATATGTGTTCTCAGGAAACACCAAATGTTAACAACTCAAACACAGAAGATAAAGATTCATTGTCTCCCAAAGGATTCCAGGAAAAGAAGAAAAAAGAAAAAAAAACAAAAAACAAAACAACCTTTTCTATGATTCATGCTTGTCAGACTCCACATATTGATTTTTCCCCTTTCAGTGTCTTCGAAAGTGACCAGGAAATGCACCTATTCATTGAGTTTGTCTTTGAAAACTGCATTAAAGTCCTACCCCTGTGGCATTAAGACTAAATTAGAACCCCTACTGTATTTACTATCTAAAGACTTTTAACACAGAGAGACATTTGTTTATTTCATTAACAGAAGCCATGGTCTCAGAAAAATGACAACTCTTCCCTTTTTAAAAATAGAATTAAAGAATTTTTTTAGACTATAGTAGAAAATCAAATTATTTGAAAATCAGATTTAAAAATTTTTTTCCTCACCAACTCTTTTGAGGAATAATTTGCCTATTGTAAGTTGCATCCAAAGTGTACAATTCAATGAGTTTTGACAGTTGTGTATGCCCACAAATCATCCCACAGTTGAGATACACACCCCTTCCACCAACCCTAAAAGATTCCTCTAGCCCCTTCACACCCCACCCCGCCCTCCGTCCTTGGCATTTGCCACCTATCTGCTTTGCCCGTAGATTAGTTAGCATTTTATATAAAAGGGATCGTATAAATTGTATGTACTTCTTTTGTATCTGACTTTCTTCATTCAAATTTAAGATTCATCCATGTTGTTTATATCAGTAAATAATTGTTAGTTTCTTTTTATGCCATATATTATTTGACCATTCTCCTGTTAATGGACATTTCAGTTGTTTCCAGTGTTTGACTGTTGTGACTAAAGCTGTACAAACATCTGTACACAAATCTTTGTATGGACGTATGTTTTTATTTCTCATGGGTCTTACCGTGTTTATTGTTAATCCTTTCCCATCCATTTACTTTCAACCTATTTGTGTCTTTATACTTAAAGTGTATCTCTTACAGATAGCATGTAATTGGGTCTCGCTTTTTATCCATTCGGTTCATCTCTGCCCTTTATGGAGCATTAACATTTATCAGAAGTATTGCTGTGGTTGGATTTAGGTCATTCTGTTTTTTGTTTGTGCTCATATTTTCCCTGCTTGCCTGATTTCTTTTAGATTATTAAACATTTTCTGAATTCTATTTCAACTTATCAGTTGTCATTTAGCTACATTTCTTTGCATTGTTTTTTAGTGGCTTCTCTAGGGATTACATTAACCAGTCTTAACTTATATTTAGAGTCAATATAGTACACTTCACATAAAATGTAGAAACCTCAGGACTACAGTTCTTTACATAAAATATAGAAATCTTGAAGGGATTAAAATATATTTTTAAACTTTGTTGCAGTCTACTTAGAATT
Source organism: Vicugna pacos (assembly GCF_048564905.1). Taxonomy (NCBI): domain Eukaryota; kingdom Metazoa; phylum Chordata; class Mammalia; order Artiodactyla; family Camelidae; genus Vicugna; species Vicugna pacos. The sequence continues at coordinate 2,278,076 of NC_133001.1, read as the reverse complement.
AATATAGAACCATGTCATGTAAAATATAGAAACTTTGCACTAGGTCCATTTATCCCCCACTCCACCACACACAACATTGTCTTTTTTTGTAGTTGTCATGTGTATTACATCTTAACAAGACAGTGTTATATTTTTGCTTTAAACAATCATGTGTATATTTTTAAACTAAGAGAAAAATAGACTTTTATATTTATTATTTCCAGTGTTCTTCATTCATTCCTAAAGATCCAGCCAACTTTCCTTTGGGTATCATTTCCTTCAGCTCAGAGAATTTAGTACTTCTTGTAGCATGGTTCTTGTAATGACAAATGCTCTTAGCCGTTATTTATCTGAAAATGTATATTTCACTTTCACTCTTGAAGGATGTTTTTCTTGTATGTAGATGTATGGGTTGACAGGATTCTTTCTTCTTTCAGCACATGAAATGTGTTGCTCCACTGTCTTCCAGCCTTCCATGGTTGCTCAATAAAAGTCACAGTCCTTAAATCACTTTCCCCTTTATGTAAAGGATCATTTTTCTGGATGCTTTCAAGGATTTTCTCTTTATGTTTGTTTTTCAGCAGTTTTACAATGATGTGACTAAGCACAGATTTCTTGTTCGGGCTTCACCGAGCTTCTTTAATCTGTACATTTATATCCATAACCCAGTTTGGGAAATTTGCTGCCATTATTTCCTCAAATATTTTTTTCTGTCTTTTCACTCTCTGGAACTCCAATTACCTACATGTTAAACTTTTTTAAATAGTTCCACAGTTCCCCAAGGCTCTGTGGTTTTCTGCTTGTTTGTTTGGTTTTGTCCAAACTTTTTTCTTTTTATTCTTCAGATTAGATGATCTCTGTTGATCTACCTTTAAATTCACTGACTCTCACCTCTCATCTCCATTATGCTTTTAAGCTCATGTGGTGAATTTTTTGTTCAGATGTTGTATTTTTCAGTTCTAAAATTTCCATTTGGTACTTTTTTATATTTTCTATTTCTCTGTTGGTATTTCTTATCTTTTCATTTATTGTGAACATATTTTCCATTCCTTATTGAGCATAATTTTAATTATGCTGCTTTGAAGTCCTTGTCTGGTGACTCTAACATCTATCTTTGTTATCTTAGGGTCTTTGCATCTATTGATCATATTTTCGTTTGAAACTGAGTCATATTTTCTGACTCTTTGTATGCCAAAAGCTTTTGCATTGTATTTTGTGAATATTATGTTGTATAGACCCTGGATTCTATTATATTGCTCTGTAAAGTGTTTTGTTTTAGCAGACAACTAACTTTGTTAGACTCAGCCTGCAACATTGTGTAGGCCCCTCACTCAAATCTCAGTTCCATTCTTGAAGCCTACACTATGAGCTGCTTTCAGTTTGTCCCACCCAGGGTCAGCTAGGTGCCTGGACTGTTTAAACACATAATTTAAGGCTCTCTGGCTTTGGCTTTTTCCAGGGGCTCTGGTTGCCCTAGGCTTCTTCCCCTGGTAATGCCAGTGAAAGACAGATGCCTGACTATTGAAATTTTAGCTGTCCCTGCACTCCTGTGATGGAGGCCACCCTCAAAGCCAAGGTGCAAAAAATGGGGAACTTATTCCTTGCTGGTGACTAACTCCAAATTTTAGCTTTTCTCACAAATCTTTGTTCAGTCTCCAGAGCCCTTGGGTAGCTGTTTTGTTTTGTTTTTTACTACTATCCTGAGTTTCTAACTATGATTTACAGGAAGATCAGTCTGTTAGGCAGTGGGACCTAACCAGATTGGAAGGCCCTTATTTACTCTTGATCAGTTTACTGCTTTCTTTTTGCCTCCTCTTCCATCTTCTGTTCAGGTCAATAGGCTCAAGTTCTTCATCATTTCCCTCTGTGTCTTTAGGAGATTATGACTTAAAAGTTCTTATTAAATCTCAATTTTTCTTTCCTCCTCTTGTATCCCCCTCATCTACTGTTCTTGGGTCTTGCACAGTTGTTTCTGAGCAAGCTTTGTCTGCTCTGACTATTTAGGCTAGTTGTTAACATCCTGTATTCACAGGCCTAATAGTACTGATTGTAGACTGGCCCAGGGAGGCTAAGATACGATTTCATAGTTTCCATAGTGGTTCTTGACATTTTGAGAATCTGATAAAAACTAAGGGCCTATCCCCTCCCCCCCCACCAAAATATGCCTATACACACACAGATGAAATTATATACAATTTCAGGGGTTCCCAGAACCCCTGAAGCCCATCCATGACACCCAGGTGACATGATGGTCATTTGGAAAGAAATAGGTCTGGACTATAGGTGAAGACTGTGGGACTGGGGAGGATGTGAAGGACCGGCCAGGAGCACCATCTTCCTGGGCCTCTCCTTTAGACAATATATGTCAAGAGAGAAATACAGCCATTGTATATGTGTGTGTGAAAGAGTGAAATTCTCCCATATTAAGTACACTTCAGTTTTGTAGCCATGTTTTAGGGTTGACCTCTGAGACGGGCTGCTTTAGGCATGACCTTATTTTCAATCATTTGGCTTTCTTAGTCTTTTCCATTATTGTGGCCCTTGGAAAAGCTTAAAAAGAGCTCGGTGAAGGGTGTCACTGCTTGTGGCCACAGGGGGGCAGGGTAGGCCCAAAGTCTGAATGTGATTGCTGGCAGCCAGCTAGACTGCAACAGACTAGGCCTTCCTCACTTGTGACGAACGCTCAGATACTCAGAGCCAGCTGCACCTCCACGCCAGTAGCCAATGACCTTTCTAGTTGGTACCCTCAGTGTAACCAGTCTCACTGACTGCCCTGCTCACCAGTCAGTGTGCCGAGCTGTTCTTCAACACTAGAAAAGTGAGAAGTCCCCGCCCCTTCCCCCTAGTTTAGCACATTTTGTTGTATTTGTGAGGAACACAGTACTAGGTCTTGGTGCTCTTATATATGTTGATGGTGAGGGAGGAAGTCACCAAGAGAAGTAATCGGAAGAAAATGAGTTCCAAAAAAGGAAAGCACATTCTTTTCCTTTAAGAGCAAATCGTTTTGTTGATGACAGAAACGGAAGAAAATGCCATTTGTTGGACGACATGCCATTCAGAGCGAATTAGCTCACTTCTTATGCTTCCTATAACTATGAAATAGGTTGTACCATCTCCACTCTGCCCCAAGTCACATAGCTAACAACTTTCAAGCCGCAATTCAAACCCTGGTCTTTCCACTTCGTTCCACCACCCTTCATAAACTCACGACAAGATAAGAAATCCCTTCAGAAGAAACAAAGTAACAAGTGTCATTTGAATTGCCCACACAGAGGGCACAGATACCCAGGGGGTGCTGATTAAAGCCAAAGAAGGGGGTAGGGATGTAATTAAGCATAACTTCCTGGACAGTCCGTTCTGAGTTGAATTCTGGAGGAGCTGAGGCCCTGGATTGACAAGGGTAATAAAAGCACTGAGGAAGGAAGGAAGTCACATGGCAAGGAGGCTAACTTGGTTGAAGCAGAAGAGTTACAGGAAAAAGTAATGAGAGCTGAGGAGCGGGGAGCAGCTGTTTAACTCAACAGGCATTTGCTGAGCTTCAGCACTGCTGAGCTGGGGGCCCGGGGTGGGAGCATAGGCTTTCAGCAGGTGGAGATTGGGGGAAAGGTCTGAGCCACCACGGAACGAGGGGAAATGGGGGGTTTTGAGGAATAAGGAGTAACAAGTGGTACAGGATGAGTGAAGGGAAGAAAGAAGATGACAGTAGGAAGGCGGTGTGTGCATTTTAGCAAAGGAAGGATCTGACAAAGCCATGTTTCAGAGAAACTGACTGGTAAGAAGGATCGGAGGGGAAGGAATGGCATTTGATGGAACAGCCAAGAGGCCACTGCCATAACTCAGGCACAAGGAAATGAAGGACTGGACCAGGGACAAAGAAAACACAAAAGAAGTTCTCTATCAAGAGTGTTCTGGTTTACACATTAGTCTTTAGCTTGTATAATGTGACTGTCCCTGAGAAGGTCCCTGCAAAAGTGAGGACTCAAATCTGAAGCACCTGCATGGCGATTCCCTGAGAATTTTTTCAAAGGAAGACGCTCTGTTCTGTGGCTCTTCCAAGAACCTGTAGGTTAAGAAGTTGGAAAGAACTCCACACCATATACAAAAATAAACTCAAAATGGATTAAAGACTTAAATGCAAGACATGAAACTGTAAACCTTCTAGAAGAAAGCATAGGCAGTAAGCTCTTTGATACCAGTCTTGGCAATATTTTTTTGGATATATCGCCTCAGGCAAGGGAAACAGAAACAAAACTAAATGGGACTACATCTGAAAAGCTTTTGCACAGTGAAGGGAACTACCAACAAAATGAAAAGGCCACCACCCCCTGAATGGGAGAAGATATCTGCAAATGACATATCTGATAAGCAGTTAAATCCAAAATATACCAAGAACCTATAAAAACTCATCATCAAAAACCAAACAACCTGAGTTTAAAAACAGGGCCTAAGTGGACATTTTTCTAGAGAAGACACACAGAGGGTCAACAGGCACATGAAAAGATGCTCAGCATCACTAATCATCAAGGAGATGCAAATCAAAACCACAGTCAGCTCACACCTGTCAGGACAGCTATTATCAAAAAGGCAGTCGCAAGTATTGGCAAGGACGTGGAGAAAAAGGAACCCGTGGGAATGCAAATCGGTGCAGCCACTCTGGAAAACAGTATAGAGGGTCCTCCAAAAATTAAAATAGAGCTACCATATGATCCAGCAATTCCACTCCTGGGCGTTTATCTGAAGAAAACAAAAACACTAATGTGAAAAGATATATGAACCCGTATGTTCGTTGTAGCATTATTTACAGTAGCCAGGGTATGGAAGCAAGTGCCCATCAATAGATGAGTGGATAAAGAAGATGTGGTGTATATATATACAACAGAATACTACACTGCCATAGAAAAAAAGAATGAAATCTTGCCCTTTGCAGCAACATGGATGGATCTAGAAGTTTTAGTCTAAGTGAAATAAGTCAGACAGAGAAAGACAAGTAATGTTAGATTTCACTTATATGTGGAATCTAAAAAAAACAAAACACACAAACTAACTGAACAGAAACAGAGTCACAGAGAACAAACAGGTGGTTGCCACAGAGGAGGAAAGTAGGGCGAGGAGAGACGTAGGTGAGGTAGAGCAAGAGGTACAAACTTTCAGTTACAAAATAAATGGGTCACAGGTATGAAATGTACAGTGTGGGGAAACTAGTCAATAATTATGTAATATCTTTGGTGCCGGATGCTAACTAGTCTTATCATGATGTTCATTTTGAGAGGTATAGAAATATCAAATCACTACAGCGTGTGCCAGGAACTAACATTTAGTTATACTGCACTAAATAGCAACAGGTCATTACACTGCAAAAGCAAACTCACAGAAAAGAGATCAGATTTGTGGTTACCAGAAGTGGGGGCGTGAGGGGGAATTGAAGGAAGGTAGTCCAAAAGTACAAACTTCCAGTTATACAATAAATAACTACTAGTAAATATATTAGTAATATATAGTAAATGTATAGTCCATAACTATTTACTGTAAGATAAATAACTACATACTAATGCACAGCATGATAAATATAATTAGCACTGCTGTACATTACATATAAAAGTTGTTATAGAGTAAATCCTGAGTTCTTATCACAAAGAAAAATTGTCTTCTATTTCTTTAACTTTGTGTCTATATGAGCTGATGGATGTTCACTAACTTATTGTGGTAATCATTTCATGCTGTATGTAAGTCATATCATTATGTTGTACATCTTAAACTTATGTGCTATATGTTAACTATATCTCAATAAAACTGAAAGGAAAAAAAGAAGTTGACAAGAACTTTAGCAACAGTGGTGGAGTGTCTGCAGGAAAGATTGGCAGTTTCCTTCACAGAGGCACCATGTTTCAGGCTTGGTTCTTCAGCTTTGCAGGATGAAAAAGCTGATTTTGTAAGCATCACCTTCTCAAGCTCAAGACTGAAGTATAAGCCAGAATATTTTAGAAGGAGAACCATACATAGCCACTATCATCACCAAGAAGAGCAGAAACCTGACAAACACACCCTGCCGTGGGGACGCATGGAGCCAGCACACCCTCCCCTCTGAGCCCCTCTTGGACGGCACTGCCAGCGTGTGCTGCTGTGGCTCCCTTCCTCTGGGCTCCATTTCTGGCCAATCCTCCTCCCTTCTAATGGTCACATTCCTTCTTTGGATAAGCCAGGACCATCCACAGGCTCCAGCCAAATCTTGCTCTGGTCAGTAAGCCATCCTTCTTTCTTACTGTGACTGTTTTTCATTGGCCTTATCACTCTGTATTAATTTTATCATTTGACCATCTGAGGAAAACCCTCTTTTTCTCATTTCCAGATTCTTAATGGGAGATAACTTTGCTATTGTCCTCATATAATGCCCATGGTAGGAGTCTCTAATCTTCTACCCTTTCCCTGGGGAGAAAAAAAGAAACAATTATTTCTCTTCAAAATTCTGCTTGGACTCAAAGCATTATTAACCTCTCTGCGTTTTGAGATCCTTTGCTCAGTTTCATTTCTTTAGTTCTGTGTCTGCGTCCTTATGCTTTAATGACTATTTTGCCTCCCTGAGAAGCAGCTGTCCAGTCAGTTCCATACTTGTTACTCAGGGTTGAACTCCAGGCTCAGAAAAATTACTTCTTGTTTTGCCTGTGACAAAAGATGATTCACACTATTAAGAAGAACATTTCTCTCCACTTACGAGGAATGTTCCTTTGACAATGACCTCACGTTTATCACTGTAGTGCTTGAAAACATGGTGGGGCAGATGAAAGTTTAAGGAGGAATGGTCAAGAAAAACGTTGCTTGGGGGAGGGTATAGCTCAAGTGGTAGAGCACATGCTTCGCATGCACAGGGTCTTGGGTTCAATCCTCAGGACTGCCTAAAAATAAATAAATAGATAAACCCAATACCCCCCAAAATTTTTTTTAAATAATAATGTTGTTTTGTAAACTCTGTAAGTGCAAAGAGTATCATATATCTTTGTACAGTATTTCATCTTCTGTGTGATACATAATTACTATTAGTCCGTGTTGGAATAAATGAAATGACTAGTTACCTAATGAATCCTTGTGACTATTCACAAAAGATGGTAGAGTTTTAGTAATACTAGTCGAAGAGAAAGGCATTTGGTGCCCCTTATCAGCCACAGAATAAGTCGTGAAATGTGACATGAAGTCATCTAAGTCTCGCCACACCTCCCCTGTGTGGGTGCCAACACTTTGGACTGAAGCCCTTTGTCCCTTGTGGAGAGCATGCCACCTCTGCAGACTTGTCCTCAGGAATGTCGTTCTAGAAATAAACCAGCTTTCTCCCCGGGATCCATGAGTCATACATAGAAGTTAATTCATTGGAGCAACTGACTTTTCTTAGGCCCTTTGTGGAAGTATTTCAGAGAGTCCCTCATGGTGAGGCAAAAAAAAAGTCGGGTTCCTCCTCGGTTTCCTCCCAGATCTTGTCTCATTTCCTGTCTCTCACCTTATATTTGGCTTTTACTGACAAACTTTACCTTCACACCCAAACCCCAATTCCTGAGCTAGTGTTGCCTGAGGAAGGAAGTAGGCTAGCAAAGGCTACCTGCCTACCTAGTTTCATTCATTCAGGTTTGGAGTCAAATCGCACTTCACCAGGCCACCCCGTCTTCTTGGCTGCTGACCATACTTGTGTGATTTAGTAAGTCAGCAGCAAACTTGTATCGTCTGTATCAGAAGGTGGAGCTCAGGAATTCATCTTTTTTTTTTTCTATGAGTCTTTTTAAAATTTAATTTTTATAACAGCAGTAATAGTTGAATACATTTTCACTGTGAAACAACAACATAAAACTGAAGGCCCCCTTGTTAATTGTCTTTAATTTGCATTGCTATATTATTTGGGGGCTGTTTTTGTACCCTAAAGTGGGTTTTTTTTGCTAATATTTTTTAAATTTATTGAGTTATATAGTCAGTTTACAATTTTGCATCAATTTCTGGTGTACAGCACAATTCTTCAGTTATACATGAATACACATATATTCATTTTCATATTCTTTTTCACCATGAGCTACTACAAGATATTGAATATATTTCCCTGTGTTATACAGTATAAACTTATCTATTTTATATATACCAGTCAGTATCTGCAAATCTCAAACTCCCAGCTTACCCCTTTAACCTTGTCCCCACTGGCAACCACAAGTCTGTATTCTATGGCTGAGTCTGTTTCTGTAAAATGTTTTTTACATGTTTTCTGTAGAATGTTTTACTCCTGTCCGCTATTAACACTTTGATGGTAGCCTTCCAGAGCTTTGTAAAAGGCATTTCCATACATATGTATGTACTCAGGCCAATAGTTTTATTTTTCTATAAATAGGCTCATACTATACATCTTCTTCTAGAACTTTCTTTATTCACATACTATCTCCTGACTCTCCACGTCAGTACATTTAGCTTTACTTTGTTTGTTAACAATAGCTTAATACTCCATCATTTGTGCCATAATGTATTTCAACATTCCCCTAATGATGGGCATTTGATTTGCTTCCTGTTTGGAATTTTGATTATCTGTTTTTATTACAATGCTGTACCGGACGCCTTCGCATGAGTCTGTGTGTGTGCTATCCAAGAATGTCTCTAGGCTGGATATCTAGAGGTAAAAGTTGATGGGTACAAAAGATGGGTGCATTTAAATTTTTATATTTTTCAAAATTTACAGTTAAACAGTCAAACACTTTAACCACTGCGTCCCTTTCTTCTGCAGAGAATTCTGTCTTGGGAACTGACATTGACCTTCAGACTGTAGACAATGATGTTGTCAGCATGGAGATGTTCTTCAAAGCCTGGCTACATAACAGTGGAACAGACCAAGAACACGTCCACCTTCTTCTTCCTTCACGGTGTCTCAGCAACATTTCCAGAGCCGGAGATAATCCAAGTACACACCCCCACAAAAGACGTATTACATAGATTATGGTTATCCCAGTCTACAATTAGGACTCTAGATTGGTAGATCCCCAGGATACAGAGTAGTTGAAGTTTAGGGGTTGGAGGAGAATTGGATGAGGCTGTCCAGTGTAGGCATTGAGGAGTAAGAAGAGTAGTTCTAAAAAGTGACCACAGTTACAAAACTGAACTTAAGTAAGCCCAGACAGCAAGGGCTAGTTAGTTTCAGCGTAAAGACTGAAATACCCCAATAACAGGGCATCAGCTACACTGCATAAGCACACAATGAGTCCTATATTTTCTCAGTCTTTCACTTTTGATGCAGCAGACATTATCGACATTATAATTAGAGGTAAGGTGGTACCTCGGCAATATCAACAGGGCCCGTGAGGAGAGGAAAAGAACCAAAGGTAAGTGGAGATTAAATCGAGGACTTTTCAATAGGGAGACACCAAACTGAGGGGAACCGAAGCACCTGCAGAGGCAAAGCCCGAGGCCAGCGAGGTCCTGGCTGTTGCTCTGGCTGGCAGTGATGCTTAGTTCAGGTCCCACCAGACCATAGGACAAAGCCATTTCTAGAGTTCACCCCCTTTCGTGGTCGGCTTAGGGCCCAGCTCCAAAGAGAAGACTTAAATTGTGTCTTCCCCTTTAGGAGGGGGCGCTCAATGAGAAAAAGGGGTATAGACTTCCACCCCCAAAGGAAAGACGTATCTTGGCGCTTGCTTTCTGGGGATAGCCTTCTGGCTCTTTCTCTCCCTCCCTCCCCACCCCCACCCTTCACCCCACCCCACCCTTGCCCCACTTTCAGTCTAGGGCCCCGGATGCATTTAGCAACTTAACCTTGATTTTACTGTCTTCAAGGCCAATAGTACCAATTGCTCCTAGTCGCATCCTCTGGAATTCACTTATCTATTTTCTTCCAGCCACTGTGTTAATTCCTTTCCCTGCATTATCCCATTTCAGCTTCATAACAACATGAGACAGGTACTGTAACCATATGTCATTGAATCTAAGATGCTATTAATGAAAAGATACACCATTATTTTATGTACCACTAAGAAAGAAAAACGCTGCCAATTAAATGTGACACAGTGCTTTTTTATCACTTATAAATATATTTTATCCTTACTGAGTGAGTAGAGTAGTAAGACGAAGATTATCTGCCCAGTCAATGGTGATTAAGAGATACATACAGAGATGTTAGTTAGAAAAAGGAAGTCTTAAAAACCAATAAAAGTAATATTATCCCAGTTTTACAGAGAAAATTGAAACTTAGAGAAATTAAACATTTCCCCCAGGGCTGCACAGAAAATTCTTAGCCAAGCCAGAATTCGAAGCCAGTCAACTCCAGAACCCATTCTTAACCCCTAGGACTAGAAATCTGTATTTTGTGCATTTTGTGCATTTGACTACTCTTCAGTCCAGAGGACATTCATCAAACTCAGGTCTGTCACCTCCAGAGCCTGGGTCCTTACCAGCTACACAGCCTGCCTTGTGCGGGACAATTTTGAACCAAGAGTCTGCCTCCTGCTGGGCACTTATCTCATTAGGAGGGCTGGGGCCATCAAAAGCCAGGAACTCCTGCCACTAGCCTTCTTCCACTGTTGCATGGCGTTTGCCCATGGTACTGTTGAGAATTTCTTTGCTTTGCCCTCTATTTTTCCATGGCTTTCAGCACCAGCCAGAGCCAGAATGTTTATCTGCAGTCATTTTTCAGAAATCCACAGGTCTTCAGGGTGGGTGGTAGAACTTAGATCTGGACTTTTCTGCCCAGGAGGTCTTCACTGGAATCCAGATGCTCAGGCACAGGTGGAATGAGATCCAGGGAAGCAGGCCTCCTCTGGGGTGGGTGGGACACACACGCGAGTTTATACGAGCACAATAAAGATCATACTATAGCTATCCATTGTTTAAAAAAACTGATGCACAATGGATTTCTAGAAATGTGACTCCCTACAGGAAAAACATAACAAAATACAACAAAACCCCTGAAGTCTCCTACTTTAGAATCTTTTGAGGACTGCTCCTCAGATGTTCACTTTGACTTCTCCTTATAAGGGTCTCCATCCAACACCACCTGCTTCTGTAGCTGCCTCAGGCCCTTAACCCGCTCTCTAGGGACTTCCCTCAGAGGCCTCTTTCTGACAGAGTGCACAGTCTGCCCCACATGAGTGTCTTGTGTTACCTCTTTGAGTTTGGGACCTGCCACCTCTGCACATGGGTTCTGCGTGGTGAGAAGCATACATGGTTCTAGACTCATTCCCTGCCTGCTAAAACATCTTTCCCAGCTTTGGGGACACTGCTGAGATTACAGTTCCAGGAGTTCTCAGCCCTAGCTGCAGGAAGAATCACATGAGGAACTTTTAAAAACACCGAAAACAGCTCCAGTCCCAAAGATCCCTGTTTCGTTGTTGTGAGTAGGGCCCAGACCTCAGTACCTTTGACAAGCCCACTAGGTGATTCTTACTGCAAGCAGAGTTGAGAGCCTCAGCCAGATGAACACAGCTGTCTGGTTCTAAAGCCCAGGGACCCAACAACCGAGAAGTCAGGCACAGAGGAAATGAGGGGCAGCTGGAGTCCTAGGCAGATCCCCTCCTGCTGACTGCCACTCCAAGAGCCAAGAGCTGTCTCACCCCGAATTCATGTCTAGGTCTGATTGCTGCTCCCAGGAGGGCCAGCAAGAGCTGATATCTATTCTGACATCCTATTTTTTCCCCTACATTATTTCTACTTCTGTTTTTACTTCATGTTGCACTTACTACAGTCATTTCATAAATCACTGACATCAACCTCTAGCCTTCTCGCAAGTACTCAACTTTCATACATTCCTAGTTTAATAGTATTCATATCTGATACATATTTTATTAAAGACCTTCGTAGTATCAAGGATTCAAGCCTAGCACAACAGAACATCATACACAGTGATGTGAATACACCTGTTGGAGCTGAAGCTTAATACAAGAGTACAAATCCTCCGTGAATAACCCACACATAGTTGAAGCCCCCCCAGAACTACTTACTGTCTGTTGCCACGGTGATGCTCCAAGGCCCAGAAGTTTCCATTCATTTGGGGAATTAAACCTAAGCTATTTCAGGAACTTACCCCTCCCCTCCCCCTCCCCCCGAACGTCCCTAGAAGTGCTCACACAGAAACGGTAGCTATCAGCTGACCACCTGACTTCTGCTTCTCTGCTCTTCCCTCGTCTAACCTGAAGTCTTGCCAAAGCTGAGCCACAGGGAAGCAGCAGAGGCAAAATTTCCTTCTGTGATTACCAGAAGGCCCTGCCTGTTGCAGTGTTAGCTGCCCCTACCGCGGAGGACACGTGTTCCTCCCAGACTCCATCACAAGCCAGATCTTTCACCATGAGCTGCTCAGCCAACCCAGAAGTAAAACATAAGAATCATGTCGGACCCAGAAAATAAGTCTCCTATTGTGTAGAGCAATACTGTTCCAGACCTGCTCTGCCTTCCCAAACCAATTGTACTTTCCTCTCTCCCCTCCCAGCCGCTACTTGCCTGGTGAGGGCAGAATGTGTGGCAGGTGTTCTCTCTTAACCGTATATATAGCCTCAGGTTACCTGGGACAAACAGTCTCTCCCCCAGTACTGCTTTTCATTGCAGTGTGCCTGAAATGTGATCTCCAAGAGCGACTTCTCAGCCCGTCCCTGCTCCCTGGCACAGCTGGTGGCTCCCTGCGGATGGATGACCCAAAAGGAGACTTCATCACACTCTACCAGATGGCTTCCCAGTCGTCAGCGTCTCGTTACAAGCTCCGGGTGATCAAGTATGTTCCATTCCATGCAAATGCTTATTCTTATGGGTTCCAGAACTAGGAAGTCCAGAGATAGAGGGCATCCCCAGGTGTCGGGCAACAGGAGGTCAGTTCCAAAGCAGCAACGGCGGGTATGGGTATGAAAGAGCAAGGTCAGTCTGCTCAGTGTGTGGAGTTGAATGAGGAGATGGTGGGAGATGTGCCTCAGTAGGACATTCTGAGGTCTGGATGAGGACTGAAAATCCAGAAAGTCTCTGAATGCAGAGAAAAACAAGATCAGCAGAAAGATGTTTATCCATTCAGTAAGTGCTATTGAGTACCTACTTTGTTTAGACATCAGGACAGAGATCTGACCCTCAAGGAGCAAGTGGTACATAAGATCTACTCCACCTTCCCATTTCTTTAAGTACTAGAATTCCTGCTTCCAAGAGAATAAATGCCAGGGTGGAATTAGCAAGGATGGCAAAGACCACTTTCACTGTTTCCTAGATCCTATCACATGCCCATGTACAGGTACCTGAGTAAGCTTGACCATGAATGCTGCTGGGGAACCTTCTTAAGTGCATCCTTTTCTGAAATGCATCTTCTGTCAGCATTTTGCCACAAAAAAGCCAGGTCTGGGATGCAGATGGTTAACATACTGCTGTGTAATACGGTTGCTGCAGCAGGAGTGAATGGAACAGAATGAGCTCAGGAGAGGCAACACCCATCAGAGTCATGAAACCTCATGATGGCTGCGCCATTTAACAGGCTCTGAGACCCTGCTGTGGGCCAGAGACCTTGCTAGGTGCTGGCCATACTAAGCTGAGTAATTCACAGGCCCCAACCTAAAGGACTTCACAGTAGGGTCTTGGACTTAAGCTGAATTTAAGTGGATCTGGGTCAAGGTTCTGGATATCACTGAGGAGACTTTCACTGCCATTGTCTTTTCCCAGGGCTCTGAAATCCAGTGGGGTCTGCGAATCACTGACATATGGACTCCCATTCATCCTCAGACCCACCAGCTGTTGGCAGCTGGACTGGGATGAGCTGGAGACAAACCAGCAGCATTTCCATGCTCTGTGTCACAGCCTGCTGGTGAGTACCCATGTCACCAGGTGAGGAAGAGGGCAAGTGTTAAAGCACCACAGAAAAGCAGCTAACTCAAGCCTGCCCTGATCCCAAACCTGCCCCAGTCCACAAGAGGACAGGAAAATTGGACGTCCTCTGAAACGTGGACGAAATATGAGTTGCCTTTGTTGGTTTCACGCTACCGTGAATAATTCCTGAAGTCAGTTATATGACACTAAACTTGAAAATCCCTAATTTTGTATATTTAAATGGCAACCAGAAATTTTCCATGAGTAACTATATTTTAAACCCTATTTTCTTCCTATCATCATGCTGGACATTATGGTTTATTTCAATGAAGGGCACTTGGGCCAGACGTTGTGCCAAGCCCTAGATAGTCAGTCTATTACGATACACATTATCTACGGTCTCAAGAAATTTACTCTCTAATGGCAGAGGCGGGATTAAACATATATATTCTTAATCGTGAGAAGTTTATGAAGGAAAAAAAGAGGCTGCTATAAATAAGTGAAGGTGACATTGAAACTGAGATCTGCCAGGTGAAATGGGAATTAGAAAGGTGAAGGGCGGCAAGAAGAGCATCCCAGGTGCCGAGAAGGGCATGTGCAGAGACCCCGAGTCTGGAAAGAGCTGGTCCTCGAATCTAGAATGGGGAGGGCTGCTTGAAGCTCGTGTCTGACATCAGCCCTGGATGGTAGAGCTTCTTGCTGATCTTGACCTTGTATCCGAGTTAGCTCTTCCCTCGGTATATGTTTAATACCCTGTGCTTATCTTTGACTTAAACCCCTGTTTACATGTGGCTCTCACTTGTAGTGTCTGAGGTAAGAACAAGTTTGTGAAAGAGAAATCCATTGGCTTGATGCGAATCCTGGAGACCCCAAGTCTCTTGATCTGTGTAGGGTATTAACATGTAAGAACCGCCGATTCCAGGATTTCTCTAGAAGCTGCAGGAGTCCTGAACCATTGTCATTTCTGTCTCGCCGACCTGACGGGCTTGGGAAGGTCCGAGCCTTACGACCCACTTTCCTTTCTTACCCGATGTTTTCCCGCCAGGACACCGAGGGTTGTTACTTGCCTTGAGTTGGAAAACAGTTTACATTCACACATGTAAATTTATTCATCCTGTTAATTTATGTAAGGTTTTTGTACGCAATTCTCAATTCTTTAAGAGATGACAAACAGATTTTGGTTTTCTTTTGTCATGTGAGAACATGAGGCCTCAGCAACACGTCATTATGAGGAAATAAGAGTGCTGCAGTAAATAGATCGGGAAAAAAAGAATGGGGAGGATTCTGGGGAGGGTATGGCTCAAGTGACAGAGCACACGCTTAACGTGCATGACGTTCTGTATTCGATCCCCAGTACTTCCCCTAAGAATAAATAAATAAATAAGTGAACCTAATTACCTCCCCCCACCAAAAAAAATTCTAAAAGAAATAATAAAAAATTAAAAAAGAATGGAAGGACCATTGTGACTGAAACAAAAAAAGCCAGGAAAGAGAGCCAAAAGATGGGGAGCCAAAAGTGAGCAGGGGTCGAATCACACAAAGCTTTGTAGGCCACATTAAGGACTATTGGACATTAAGTACAGAAAGAAATCGTTAGAAAGGACATCATCCATTTAAGTTTTGAAGCTAGTAATTGTGCCAATATTTGGAAATGAACTTTCAGACGCAAGAATGAAAACAAGAAAAATGAGGTAGGAGGGCACTTACAGGAGTCTAGACAAGAGATGGTTGTGGCTTGGACTTGGATGTGGGAAGTCAAGATGAGAAAAGTAAAACACATGTTTTAGAGAAAGAACTTGAAGGATTGGACGGTAGGGAGTGAGGAAGAGGAACGTATCAAATAATGGCCTGATTTCTGATTTAGCATTTCCTGAAATGGAAAAACTAAAAGAGCTTATACATGAAACAGAAAATTTACACTCCATCTAGCAGTGTATTAAAACACAAATGTTTATTAAAAAAATTTTTTAATTAAAAAAATATAAAAAATTAAAAATAAAAAATAAATAAAACACAAATGTTTAAATGCAAAATAAAACACCTGCAAATACAATCCAAAGATTGTATAAGTGCTAACTGGGTGTGGAATAACAGTTTGACCCGGTAGGATATGGGAGATCAGGGCAGCACGGTAATGCATCTCTTTCACTATCAGAAACAGACTTCTTTTTTCCTGTTTCAAAGCCCACACTCCCTTTTAGCCCAGACGCCGCCCACTGAGTTCCTGTTTCCTATCTGAAGAACACGCATCTGTCTTTACAGAGCAGAGACCATAGATACCTCCTCACTGCTAAAGCCCAGCGGTTCCATTTCCTATGCCCAATTCTGCTTAATCCCTCAGGGTCTTGGGGAGCCCCTCGGGAGAAATTTCTCTCAAGGGACTTCAATACATTTTTAATTTATTTTTTCATTGAAGTATAGTCAGTTTGCAATGTTGTGTCAAAAAATACGGAACGCTTCACGAATCTGCCTGTCATCCTTGCTCAGGGGCCATGCTAATCTTCTCTGTGTCATTTCCATTTTAGTACACGCACTGCTGAAGTAAGCACCAATACATTCTTATAGTACGTGATATTTTAAACACGTGCATTTTAATACGCTGCTAGATGGAGTGTAAATTTTCTGGAAAATGGCACCCTTCAACACTTCAATTCCAATGTTGAGAATATAACAGCCCAAGAAAACTATCAGAAATGGGAGCAAAGGTCTATATACCAGCATGCTTATCTCAGTGTTATTTACAATGGTAAAAAAAAAAAAAATTGGAGGGTATGGTTAAATAGAGAAGTGGTAAAATTGAAATAGGGGAAAGGTAAAGGGAACAGTAATTCAGCCAAACAATGAATACTGTGTAACCATAATAGTTCACAATAAGGATGGGCAAGAGTATTCTCTTCCGTCTGGCTTATGTTAGGTAAGATCAGAGTCTCTCTGCTTCTGAACTCGGGGTTTGAGAATCTATAGTTATTTATTCAACAAATATTTATTGAGCACTGTGTGCCAGGTACTGTGCTAGGGGCCAGAGAGACCTCTTCTTGATCACTCCTCTCATGTGGAAACTCACAAGATGCAGTTGACCCATCACTAATAGATAACCCATTTTTTGTAGCACTTGCTAAGCGCTAGTCACTCAACCAAGCTCTTTGAGTACTTTACCTCATTTAATCCTCGAGATAATTATGTGAGATAGAGATGGTTGTCCCCATTTTTACAGATGAAGAAGACTGAAGTCTGGAGAAATCAAGTAACTTGCAAAAGGTTACACAGCCACTGAAGTGGGCAAGTCAGAATTTGAGTGCAATTCAGTTGCCTGTATTAATTCATGCTTTGAACTCCTTGGCTAAATGCCCTTCTCCAGGTGTAGCCAGGTAAACACAGGCCACCACAGTGAGGGTCATTCTCCCTTCATGTACCACCCCACGCGTCTGTACTTCCCTGGGCTCAAATTCACTTAAACTGATACTAGGTACTTGCTCCTTGCCCGTCTTGTGCTACTGTCCTCTCTACTCTGTGTTTGTTCCACCTCATTCAGATCCAAGACCAACACTCCTTTTCTGGGAAAGGGGGAGAAGCAAAATGGTGTTTGAATGGCTCTTCCTTCTTGCTTCTCACATGACATCTCTAAGCACCAACATTATGGAGGGAAGCATTCTTCACAAGCTTCTGCTCATTCATTCAACAGCAAATATTTTTGGAGTCCTTACTATGTGACAAGACTTATTTAGAGACCTTCTTGGTCCTGTTATTACAAGTTTTCAGCACTTCCTTAACTCCCTCCTTGGTTCTGTATTCTTTCCTACACCTTTGTCATATGTCATCAGCTCCCCGCTTGAATCTCTTGACTTCTGTTCCTCTTCATGATGGTGTGATGTTCCCCTCCAGCTAATTTCTCATTCTGACTTCTGTCTTTCTGTTAATAGCAGCACCACCATTGTCTACTCACCCAGGCTTGAAACCTCAGTCACTTTCAGCCTTCTCAGCCTTTACACCCACTTCATCAGTAAGTCATATCAATTTTTTTCTCATGATGTGAATTGTAACTGTCCTTTCCTTCCCATCCCCACTGCTTGTTCTTACCAAGACTTCTTCAGTAAACTCCCAACTGGCTTCCCTATCTCTGATCGCTCCCTCTTCTGACTTGCACTGCGCATTAGACCAGATTAACCCTGTTGGAGCATCCCCCATCACATATTGTTCTGTGACGCCAGAACTCCATGACTCAAGGCTTGCCTGCTCTAACCCCATAGCATCTACTGTGTATGTTTTGCCCTCTTCATTTTTATTATCACTCTCCTAGTTCAAGCCCCTTTTTACCTCTTTCCTTTAATACTGCGATAATCTCGTAATTTGTCTTAGTCTCTTTAGTGTTTCCCCTTCCCAATCCACTTTCCATACTGCCACCAGACTAATCCTATTGAAACACAGCACTGAACCTGCCACTCTTCAGCTTAAACCTATTTTGTGACTTACTATTAATTATACTTTAAAGTCTATATTCCTTACTCAGGTATTCAGACTCCAGCCTTATCTCCCATTATTTCCCTCCCTGTATCATATAGTCCATCCAAATTAACATACAAACTTTAAATCGTCCTGTCTTTGAACTTACATTCAACTTGGCCTTTGTCCTATCTCCATCTGTTCAAATCCCACCCCGTTCTGAAAGACTCAGCTCAGATGGGGCTTCTACAATGAGGCCTTCCTGGATGCCTATATTTATCATTAGACCTTTGTATGTTCTATTTCTTTTGAGAGAAAAGCATATTTTAATTAGTTTTTTAAATATATATCCTATGATTTGAGTTAAAGTCTATGATATGAATTTGACTACCCAGATTCCGGGATAACCTGGTTGCCTTTTCCTAGAGTTTCTACCATGTCTCCATTTTACCAGCTAATTCCTCCACCTTAGTCAAATTTAGGTTTAGAGTAGAAATTCTCCCTTTGTTATCTCTCTTTTTGGGGAGTCAAGGCAAGGCAGTTTTCTAATCTGTCTTGGTAAAGTATAATTTGTATTGTTCATGAAAAGCATCAGCTTCAGGCTTAGATGGCCCTAGATCCTGACAGCTTCACTATTTCCCAATTGTGTGAACTTTAGGCAACATACCTAACCTCTCTAAGCATCAGTGTATTTATCTATTTGTAACCCTAAGAAATCTAGTGGCTCCATGTGGTTTAGTCTCTGCATAAATAATGTATACAGAAGCACTACCTAAATGACAAAAAGTAATTTTTAGCACATGAAAAAATGCTCAATATCACTAATTATCAGAGAAATGCAAATCAAAACTATAATGAGGTATCATCTCACACCAGTCAGAATGGCCATCATTCAAAAGTCCACCAGTGACAAATGCTGGAGAGGCTGTGGAGGAAAGCGAACCCTCCTACACAGCTGGTGGGAATGCATTTTGGTGCAGCCACTGTGGAGAACAGTATGGAGATTCCTCAAAAGACTAGGAATAGACTTACCGTATGACCCAGGAATCCCGCTCCTGGGCATATATCCAGAAGGAACCCTACTTCAAAATGACACCTGCACCCCAATGTTCATAGCAGCACTATTTACAATAGCCAAGACATGGAAACAGCCTAAATGTCCATCGACAGATAACTGGATAAAGAAGAGGTGGTATATTTATACAATGGAATACTACTCAGCCGTAAAAACCGACAACATAACGCCATTTGCAGCAACTTGGATGCTCCTGGAGAATGTCATTCTAAGTGAAGTAAGCCAGAAAGAGAAAGAAAAATACCATATGAGATCGCTCATATGTGGAATCTAAAACAAAACAAAACATAAATACAAAACAGAAACAGACTCATAGACATAGAATACAAACTTGTGGTTGCCAAGGGGGCGGGGGTGGGAAGGGACAGACTGGGATTTCAAAACATAGAATAGATCAACAAGATTATACTGCATAGCACAGGGAAATATACACAAGATCTTGTGGTAGCTCACAGAGAAAAAAATGTGACAATGAATATATGTATGTTCATGTATAACTGAAAAATTGTGCTCTACACTGGAATTTGACACAACATTGTAAAATGACTATAAAAAATATTTTTTAAAAGTAATTTTTAAATTAACTTATATGTGCTTCCAAAGAACACCAAAGAGGAAATGGTTCTTTACCCACAATGATAGATCTCAAATTTTCTTTCTCCCCTCCTCAATTATATCTAACCTGAGATGTTCCAAGAGCCTTTCGCACACACATGCACACAGAAACTAAAGCTCTTTCTACATCCCCACTCCAGGGACACCACTGTCCTCGTCTCTCTCGTAGACTGACTGAGCCTCTCTGACACAGTCCCCTCCCTCTGAGGTCCTGTCTCTCTCTGCCTATATAAAGTATCCAAGAACAGAACCACAAAGCTTCTCCTTTCATGAGTAGACGTGGAGTGGGAGAGAAGGCAAAAAGGGAGATGTGTGACACACACATATTAGTGACCCTTGTCCCTCTCACGTGTGAAATAGAGACGGTAAAATATACCTCGTGTGGTTTTTAAAATGATTAAGTACTATTGCGTGTGTGAAGCACCTAGCGTATGTCTGGCATGTGATTTGGACATAGTGGTTGGTTAGTAGGTCTGCAAATTCCATCTGTTGCTTTTTTATGGATTCTAATTCTCTGGAGAAGTTCTCCATATTTTCATCTATTTTCTTGAACAAATTAATCATAGTTATTTTAAGGTACTTACCTGCTAACCTCAACACCTGGATCGCCTGTGGCCTTGTGTCTATTCTTTTTCTTCATTTGGTTTTCAGACATGTTGGTCCTGCCTTTTGGTTCACCTGGTAGTATTTTAATGAAAGATGCTGATTGTGCCTAAATAAATTGTAGAGGCTCCAGTTAGTGTTGGCTTCCTCTGGAGAGGGTTCATCCTGCCCTGCATGAAGCAGATAGAATGTTGGCAGATCACCCTTTTCCACCCAGGAGCTGTGCGGAGCCAAGACTGGACTGCAGTTCTGCTAAGGCTCAGTCTGCCCCTGGGTTGCTCCTGGCCCTGTGTATTGTGAGCGTCCCCTTCCCTTGAACGATCCCAACTCTAACCACTCTGTCCCAAGTCTGCTAGAACACTCCACTCCCAGAGGCTTTCTCTTTGGGTGTTTTTGCCCCCCTGCTCCATGCAGCCCCAGTATTTGGCAAATGTGCTGAGTGAGAAATCGGCCTGAGCACCCACCCAAGCCCTGCCAAGTCTCCACCAAAAGATTTGCTAGTTTTTTCTGTCCACTTGCAAGTGCCTTAGCAGGTGCAAATCCTAGATTCTCAGTTCCCACCCCACTCCCTCCAACTCAGAATCAACATATGCCCTCAGGACAAAAGAGGTTTCATTAACTCCCTCATCTCTCTGAGACTCAGCTACCTCTCCTTTTCATCGTCTCAGCACCTTCTCCCTGCATTCAGACAAATGGTGTCTGTATATTATTCAGTGTTCCTGATGGTTCTAGGCAGGAGAACCAGTCTTCCTCTGGCCATTCCAACCCACTCAGATGTAGAAGTAGATGCTCATTAAATGTTCATTTATTTATTCCCCCTTTGCATCCTTTATCTGATCAGACAGCCTATAGTACATTTTCTGGTCCACCCTCAGTTAGTTGGCTTGGCTCCACCACGTTCTCATTTTCAGGTTCCTGCATCTCCTTACAAGTATAAGCATAGCTCAGCTCATTCAGTGCTATCTCCTCCTCCACCCTCCTTTCAGAGCAGTTCTTCTGAACAGAGTGCACACTGCCGTAATTAAATTCAAAGCGACAGCCCCACCAGACCTCATCAGCTCTAAATGTCGTGTGCCCTCTCAAAATGCACTTTAAGAAACTGCAGCCTTAAATGTCATTCCATTCTCTGGTTTTTCACTTGAAAATTGAAAGTTGGATTTTTATGTCCTCCTCACAAATTATTTTGTTTTATTTAAGTATTTTATATTTCAATTCCCTTTCCTCAGAAGAGTATCACTTTATCAGATAGCCAAGGCTCTTGATAATCCCATTTTCCTAGTCTTTTCCTGAAAAATATGTATCTACCCATTTCTATAAATTTCACTTTTAGTTCAATCCAGATCACAAGAGAGCCATGTATTTTAACTGCATTCTTCAAATTTTCATGGACGTTTATCTAAGAATTATTAAATGATTTCAAATTTAACAAACATTATCTAATAATTATTAAATTTTAAAAGTTAACACTTCATGGTGCTTACTGTGTGCCTGAAACAGTTCTAAACACTTCATGAACATTAATTTATATTATCTCCATAACCATCCTATAAGGTAGGAATTATCTCTGTTTTACAGATGAGGTGGTTGAGGCCCAGAGAGGTTAAGTACTTTCCCAAGTTCACACAGCTAGTAATGGTAGAGCCAGGATTTAACCCAGAAAGATTGGCTGTAGGACCCAACTCTTAACTACTCTATAGCATAAGAAATTCATGATCATATTGACTGCAGGAGCTCTCTGAGATACATTCACTGCTCAGTAAGGACCCACAAGATAGCTTTTTCCAGACTTTATGCCTGGAAAAGCGGTGGGACTCCCTTCCAGGAAAAGTGGGTGGCTTACATTTTTATGATCTTGTCTAATCTTGGCTCTGTTATTGCCCTACCCTTATTTTTCCTTTGCCTGGATCACCTAAGCCCCCTAATTATTTTATATTTTTTTGTTGTTGCATTTTTCTAAACTTGGATTACTACTTTCTGGAATGTGGTAAGGAGTTTTATGTATATGTAATTTTTCCAAGTATGTATTAGATGAATTTATTCATCACCAGGAAAACATCATTTCAATTACCAAATCATCCTGCATAGTCTCAGTTATGTAGCGAGTGACTCACTTTCCACATCCTCATTTCTCCTACAAAGTCATGTCTGTATGAACTAGAAAAAGAAATGAAAATACCACCTAGGTCTTTCAATTTCCTACTTAAAATGTCAGAGTCTCTGGACACACATTCCAGAGATTTACGGGCCATGTCTGCCCTAATTGGCCACAGAACTGACAGAATTCAAGCCAAGATGTGTCCAGCAGGAGTCTGAGTACACAGGCAATGACCTGGTTGGGCTGTAAATGGGTGGGGAAATGGAAAGTCCTTGGTTATATTAGGCAAATATTCAAGAGCAAGAATCCAAGCTGAGAGTGGGGTGATGGCAGGTCAGGAGACTTTAAAAAAATGATCAGAATGAAGTTAGAATGTACAGTCTGCAGGGCATATAGACAGGGGTTAGGAAAGCAGGAGGGCAGCGGGCTTCCTGTAACCTAGCCTTGTCTGTTTCCCTTGCTGCATCTCTCACCACGCCCCTTCCATCCTCCACTCCAGCCACACTAATAAATTAGTAAATGTTTCCCAAATATGGTAAACTGTTTCATACTTCCACACTTTGTTTCATGCTGTTCTCTTCACCTTCCCTCTATCCACCTGACTAATTTCCAGTTTTTCCAGATTCTGCTTAAATACCTTCACTATGAAGTTTTTCCTGCTTCCATCACAGCCTGCCTGCCCCCACTCATCATTTTTGCCCCTTCCCCACCCATGTACCTATTGCTGTATTTATTTTGACCTTCACAGAACTGATAAGCGGTATGAGTATGCACCTAGCTCTGTAAGAAATGTCACATCATTATATTTTTCTAAACCAAATTTTTTAAATATTAGTCCCCAAGCACTAGAATGGTGAAACACTCAGTATCTTTATGAGTGCCTCTCTAGGGTCATGCTCAGAATCCTAGTGGGGCTAACAGTCCAAAAAATGTGGCAAATGGCCCTTTGGTCTTCAGTACACCTCCAGTCCATCACTGAGTAGAAGCAACAGGGGCAGACATCTTTGTCTTGTTCCTAATCTTAGGGAGAAATCACCCAGTCTTTGACCACTACCTGTAGGCTTTTTAAGAGGCCTTTGTTAGGTTGAGGAAGTTCCACTCTAATCCTAGTTTTTTTTAATGTTTTTAACCATGAATTTTATCAAATGCTTTTTCTGCATCTATTGAGATGATTATATAGTTTTGTCCTTTATTCTATTAATGCAGTGTATCACATTGCTCGATTTTTGGATATTAAACCAACCTTGTATTCCTAGGATAAATCCCACTTGTAGTGTGTAATTCTTTTTATACATTGCTGGATTTGGTTGGCTGGTATGTTGCTGAGAATTTTTACATCTATATTCATAAGGGGTATTGGCCTGTAATTTTCTTTTCTTGTGATGTCTTTGTCTGGTTTAGTATCAGGGTAATACTGGCCTCATAGATGAGTTGCAAAGTTTTCCTTCATCTTCTATTTTTTGGGAAGAATTTGTGAAAGATTAATGTTTTTTTTTAAAGGTTTGATAGAATTCTACAGTGAAACTATCTGGGCCTTGACTTTTTTGGTGGAAAATTTTCTGATTGCTAATTCTGTATCTTTACTTGTTGTGCAAAAAAAAAGTTAATATAGCAACCCTTAGATTCCTTTCCTTAGAAATTCCTGCTTGCAAGATGGACCCTTGGCTGGCATCTGGAAATTTGGATTTAGGGAGTGTTCCCCACCATTCCCTAAATAATGAGTGCCTAAACTGTGCAAAAATATGTGCTGACAACTGCTTTTCTTCTAGGAGTCTAGAATTTTGGTATGTACTAGTTACAGGGTGCCTACATGACCAGCCCTCCCAAAATGTTGGGCACTGAGTCTGTAATGACTTCTTCTGGGAGGCAGTATTTTACAGATGCTGTCACAATTCAGTGCTAGAGGAATTAAGTACATTCTGTGTGACTCATAGGTAGAGGACTCTTAGAAGCTTGCACCTTGTTTCCTATGCTGATTTTCCCTTGTACCCTTTTGCTGTAATTAGTCATATTTACGAGTATGACTATATGTTGAGTCCTGCTATTCCTCTCAGTGAATCACTGAACCTGGGAGTGGTCGTGGGGACCCCTGACACAGAATTATCCAGACTTTCTATTTTCTTTTGAATCAGTCTCAGCAGTTTGTGCCTTTCTAGGAATATGTCCATTTCATCTAAGTTACCTAATTTGTTATCACATAATTGTTTATAATATTCCCTTATAATCTTTTTAATTTCTGTTAGGTGAGTAGTGATGCCCCTCTTTTATTTTGATCTTAGTAACTTGGGTATTTTCTCTTTTTGCTTTGATCAGTCTAGCTACAAGTTTGTTGATTTAATTGATCTTTTCAAAGAATCAGCTTTTGGTTCCACTGATTTTCTCTATTATCTTTCTATTCTATATTTCACTTCTTTCTAATCCAGTATTTATTTTTTAATGGTGGTACTGGGGATTGAACCCAGGACCTTGTGCATGCTAAACACACTCTACCACTGAGCTATACCCTCCCTCCTGATCCAGTATTTTTTTTTCTTTCTTCTGTTTGCTTTAGGTTTAGTTTGGTCTTTTTCTAGCTTCTTAAGATGGAAGGTTAACTTATTGATTTGAGATCTTTCTTCTTTTTATTTTAATAGAGGCACTATCAGCTATAAATTTCCCTCTGAGCACTGCTTTAGTTGTATTTCATTAGTTTTGGTATGTTGTGTTTTTACTTACCCTCATCTCAAATTATTTTCTTATTTTCCTGGTGATGCCTTCTTTGATCTCTTGATTATTTAGGAATTTATTATTTAATTTCCACATATTTATTAATTTCCCAAACATCCTTTCCTTCTTGATTTCTAATTTCATTCCACTATGGTCAGAGAAGATGCTTTGGAAGATTTTAATCTTTCTAAATGTATTGTAGCTTGTCTTATGGCCTATCACATGGTCTCTTCTGGAGACCGTCCATGTTCACTTGGGAAGAATGTAATATAATCTGATGTTTTGGAGTTTGAAGTCTCTTTTACCGCCTCCCCTTTGTCTCCTTCACGGAAGCCGGTGTGAGAGTAGTGCAGAAGAGGATGTTGCTGCTGCTTTTTCTTGCCCGGCCTTCTGGAGTGAGAGAATAAGCAAATAGTGCCGAGTTCACCTAATTGATTCCTGATGCCCTTCCAGTTTCCAAGACCCTCAGATACGCTTGGCTTCTCCATAACTAGCTGTGATTTCTCTTCCTAGATGCTTATGACAGTGAAATGTGTTTCTTCCCACAAGCGAAGCAAAGTGAGAGCTCTTGCTCTTCCCTACTCTGAGTGGTCCCCCCAGGAGCACTCCCACTTAGGAGCCGGTCAGAGCTTCTTTAATGGCTGAATTTGGTCCCAAGCCATCATACTGATGACAACCCAAAGGAGTGCTGGTTTGGTGAGATTAGAGCTTCTACCTGCTATAATAAATTCCCACTTGCCTTTCTGGCAAGGCCTACACCAACATCATTAAAGTTGTCCTTTCTACTCCTGTTTCCCCGTATACCCGGAAGTAAGTTACCACATCCTCTTCCTTCTTTTTGAAATCTGTAAAGGATTCTTTTGGCTGCAGCTAACAGAAAACCATCCCAACCGTACATTGAGTAATTAAGAGTTTATGTTCCTCATGTAACAAAGACTGTGGGGACAGACAGTTCTGGGGCTGGTGCAGTTGATCGCTGATCCGCCCCAGGACCCAGGCTGTTTGTATTTTCCCACTGCAGTATCCATAGCAAGTGTATTTCCTTCTTATGCCTGCGGCCACATGGTCACAAGGTGGCTGCAGCACCTTAAGACCAAGTCTTGAACTAGGGAGAAATGGTAGGGAGCAGAGCCAAGCTAGCATATTACAAAGCTTTTCCAGAAGCCCCACCCAGCAACTTCCACTGATGTCTCATTATTTAAGCTTACATCACATATCACCCCAGGCCAACCACTGAAAGACTGAGAAAAGGGTAGAAAAAAGGGAGAAATGTAGGGGAGAGAGGGAGCAGTGGCCAGTCAACCAGCAGTGTTAAAGTGGTAAGTGGTAAAGCCTTAAAAATCAGAAGTAAGGGCAGGGGTAGGGGAGGATGACTTTAGTCAGACTGAGCTTGAAGTATGACATGCCATTCAATTCTGTCCCTGTCACACCTGTTCTAGTAAGAGTCAACCCCTGCCTTCTAAAATCTAACCTCCCTGGCACCTTCTGTACCAAAGTCACTAGCCACAATGTAAATATAGACACCTTGCCACCCGCCTTCTGCTGAATTCAGCATCCAACTCATGCTCCTTTCTTTAGAATTAGCAGAAGCATATTCTAAAGTACTTAGCTGTCATCTCCAGTCATTAAACACTGTTCAATTTGAGGACCCCAAAGGTTAGTCTTCTGAGACATCCCCATGCCACTGCCTTTTCTCAGCCTCAGATACCTGCTTTGTCATTTACCCATTTCCATCGAGTACATTTTCCTCTCTTCCTTCCAGAGCCTTCTGCCAACCTCTCTGTAAATCAGCCCAGAAATTTTAAAGCATTCTCTAAAAACCTTTCAACTCAGTCTCATCCTAGCCCTCTGACAGGTCCCACATCAGGAGTTACCTTTGAGAGACCACACCCCTTTCTGCGTACCTGTTCTCTAACAGAATCTTAGCTATTGTCTCAAAATCAATAGACTCAAACTCCAGGGAATCATAATTTTTCTGTGTGTCACATTCAAAGTTTCTTAGTAATCCCAGGATGTAGCAGTTGTGAATTTGTCCCAAAACCCTGAAGTACAAGAAATGTCACATTGCCATAGTCTCAGCCCCCAGGGAGTTGCCACAGTGGCAAGATCCTCTGTTCTCTACTTTGTCTTAGGAAAGTGACCAACTGCCCCCGTTCGCCCAGGACTGAGGGGTTTTGGGGGATGCAGGACTTTCAGTGCTAAAAGTGGGCAAATTGGAACCACTGGTCATCCTAAGTCTTGGACAAACATTAGTTTACAAGCCTTCTGCTTATTATATAGTATAAGCTCTAAGAGGGCAAGGAACATGTCTAATGAATTTCTTTATATTCATGCCTAGTACTTGGGACATAATAGGCATTCAATCAATTTTTAATAAACAATTTACAAACAAATGCATGAACCAGGATAAAAATAGAAGATTAAAATAATAATAATCCAAAGCCTGTGCCACATCAGAAGTTACCTGTGCCAACTGAAATGGAGGGAGCTGTAACTTCCTAATACCTCTTCCAGAGGCTTAAAGAGGCCACGTCCTCAGAGCAGGGCAAATTCTCCCCACGCACACATACCCCAAGACTTCTCTATCATTTATTTCCGGTTTGATGTGTTTGAGAAGCATCAGGTAGCTCTCTCATACGTTTTGGATCTGTTCTTCAGAAATCAGCGAATCTCCAGATATAAGCCACAATGTTAAGAAAGCATGAATTTCTGAAAGTATCTACCCCCTGCCTGGCTTACCAGACCTTCTCAGAGTTCTGTGCTGCCCAGAATGATGACACTGCTCTAATTAAAGTGTCCAGAATCTTCCCCACCACCGCCACCCCAGCACGTGCGCTCTGGGGTATAATTCTGATGCCACAGCAGGTTTTTTCTGCTTCACGGTGTCGCTTTCCACTTGTCTTCCACAAGACACTGATACTTACTCTATCCCCTGAAGATTTCTTTCTCCTCTTTGCCTTTCCTCCTGTGTTATTTCTTCCAACTTTTCATGTAAGTCAGAGTGGGCAGAGCGAGTGTGCTTGCTTTCACCTTATGTAGCAAAGACGCTGTTATGTACCAGCTGTAACTGATGACCACCTCAAGCAAAAGGTAACAATTTAAAGATCATTGTAACAGTTCTGACCGGATAGCTCCTGGAGTTTTGAGATGTTCCTTGAAAAACAACCACAGAAAATTGCCTCATTTCTATGCCTGGCTTAAAAGGGTGCAAAGTGTCACCCCTCTGTTCTGCAGTGCCCTTCACTCAGAGTTGCTCCCCCCCCCCGAATTCTAACCCCTTTTTTCCTTCATCCTGTGACTGGCTGAGTTGATCTCAAGGGCCCTGTCCGTATCCACCTCCCTGTTGTACCAAAGCTTTCCTCTCCCTTCTGTCTCCTCCTGTCTTCGCAAGTGACTTTGACCACCTTCTTCATAAGCCCTCTCTGGGCGTTCCAGGGACATTGAGCAATCAGCCCACTCTAACCCCAGCTGTGCAACACAACCAGCCTTCATCACCAGCAAAATAAGACCTGAATTTTCACAACACTCCACAAAAGTCTGTTACAAGACTCTGCTTTTAAGAATTACAGTTCTTAAAACTCCATATTTACCATTGAGTAATGCCTTAGTGCCCTCTAGAGTGAACACCTGCTTCATTTCATCCCTGCATTGTTAACCCTTTTGTGTATATCCCCAACCTGGGAGTTAAGAGCTGGACCTTGGGGCACTGATGATTCAGAGACAAAGTCCCCCCGCCCCCCCAGGGCCAGGGGGAAATGGGCCAGCCCTTCCCACTGCCCCTAGAGGGACGCTGGGAGCCTTGACTGGGGCCGATCTTCACATGTGCCAGAGACCAAAGATGAACCTGAGTTTACGTACGTCTGTTTCAGAAAAGAGAGTGGCTGCTGTTGGCCAAAGGGGAGCCCCCAAGCCGAGGCCACAGCCTGAGGGAGGCCGCCAGCACCTTCTACGTGATCCTGCCGTCATGCTCTGCCACTCTGCTGGTGAGGGCGGTGGCCACCCGGGAGCTGCTGCTGCCCAGCTCTTTCCCCTTGCTGCCTGAGGACCTGCCTGCTGACAGCCTCAGGACTGTGGAGGCAAGTGGGCCCAGATCTCATGGCTTAGAGGGGGAGAGAAGAAACAGGAGTTTGAGAAACAGATGAGGGAGAGGAGTGAGCCAGTGAGGGAAAGCACAGGGGAGCAGAGAGAAAAGTGGTTCCCCAGGGGAAGAGGGGCAGAGAAGAAAGCAAGGGTAGGAACTGAGGCCAGATGGAGGGAGGCAAGTGTGTTCTCACGGGTCTTTCTCTGCAATACGTGTACGCATGTGAGTGTACCTTTGTTTGTGTGCATCTGTTTCTGTTTTGTAAAGAGGAAAAGGCAGCCAATGCAGGTGCCAAGAATAGGAAGGGCTTTAAAATGAGACTCCGATGTAAAGGAGGGAACAGCTCTGAAGGCCATTTTCTCCTCCTCTTTCATGCTGGATCTGGATTCTGGATTTCCTCTGCCAGACTCCCCAGGCTGAGGATGGGTCGAGGGGTGCTCTGGGCAGGAAGAACTGGAACCAGGTCGTTGCTTCTGGGCTGCTGGCTTACAGGCAGAGAGGACAGAGCCTGGGATTGTGCTGTTGGCTTGGCGGCCGCAGGGATGCAGAGAGAGGTGGGCACGAGTAGCTATGGCTCACTCGGCGTCTCACTTCAGGGCCAGTGGTTCCTGGCACAGGATGTTGTGGCCGGAAAACCTGACAGCTCAGGAATGCTGTGCTCGCGTGTCCTCCAGTTACACTCACCTCACAGGCTGAGGACTCTGTGTACTTGCTCTGCAGATGTGAGCACCGGCACACCCTCCCTCACAGCCTTGCACACTGGATCCCTTGTAACCCTCACAGCACACTGGTCCCTCGTAGGATCCCGTGACACAGTTCCTGGGGCCAGAGTGTTCAGTGCTCCTAACCACCTGGAGTTGCTCCTGTTTCTTGTACCCTGCCTGACACTTACCGCACAAGCACTCAGACCTGGGGGCCAGAACACCCAGCAGGACACGCATCTGTTTTACAACCTTCAGTGAAGCCCTGGGTCATCACACCTCCCCTGGCTTCCCACACTCAGGGGTCTCCGCCGGGCATCTTGTTTTCTGTGACCTCAAGTTCCCCAGTGAGGCTCCTCCTCTCTCTTCCTCAGAGCATGCTGGACGACCTGGAGCTAGAACCCACCTACAACCCCTTGCAGGTTTGGAGCCACCTCTACCCACACCTGAGCAGCACGTTTGCCAAGCCTCAGGGCCAGCTCCACCCAAGCTGGGAGAGCCGGGGCCTGAGAAAGGTACTTCCCTCTCCCCTCTTTATGCCCAGAATCCCAGAGAGTCCTCCTCCCCTGTCTCCAAACCCTCCCTCCCCATCCCAGGGAGCATCGTCCCTGGATCTCCTCCTGCAGAGGGGAGAAGAATGAGGCCTGCAGGGAGGAGGAAAGAGCAGCGCTCTAACCTAGGCAAAGAAATTTATACCCCCACCTGGTAAAGGGGCTTCCTCTTGCTCGGATATTTACATATGGTAATGTTTAGGTATCTTAATTGCAGTGTTTATGATATCTCATTAGTCATTCAACAGACCATCCATTGTTCCACTAAGCAAACTGGCTGCACTGGAACTAAAACCACAGGTCTCTGCTGAAAGAAAAGAGTGTAGGGAAGGTGGGGAAAGAAATGCCTGAGGAAAAGGAAATTAGCATTTGCTGAGCCCAATCATTTGCCAGGTTTTATGACACGTGCCCTCACATATATTTTTCTCATTTAATCCTCACAGCATCCCTGCAAGGTGAGTGTTATGATCATTTTACCGATGAGGAAAGGGAAGCTGGCCAAGGTTCATAGCTTGGAGATAGGGCTCTAGTGACAAGGGATGAAGAGAGAGAAATGGAAGGAGGAATTTATTTTCCTGAAATCCGTGTTCTAAAATGTTTGGGCTTCCTTCTGCACCCTTATTAATCTTTTCCTTGTTTCTCAGTAACAGAGCCTATAGAAAAACTCCCGCTTTGTCTTAGCTGAAGTTACAAGAGAAAAATGTCTCCAAACTGCAGTCGATTTAGCAATGGGAATAGAGCTTACCACAAGTTAGCTGATGGGCAAGCAAAGAGAGGGGGACACTCAGCCTGGAGACAGCCACTGGAGAGGCTGGAGCCCAGGGGACTCCACTGCCCTGGGCCTTTAAGCTGTCACTCTGGGGATGGGACACATGAAGGAGTTAGGACAGGAGGTCTGGCAGGGAGGGGGACGGGAGGTCAGAAACTCTGTCTGGTCCGCAGACAAAGCTCTGCTTGCTTTCTCAGCAGGCTGGGCAGTTGCAGATAAATCGAGTTCGAGCCAGAGTCACCCCCCTGCCTATGACTCCAGCCCCTGGCAGAGCCCCCAAGATGCCAGCAGCCAGCAAAGCTTCCTCAGGAGTCTTCTTCCCGCCTTCCGCGGAGGAGGAGGAGGAAATGGAGGAGGAGGAATGTCCCTCAGGGCCCTAAGCCACCAGCACTAGAGCCCAGCTGCTCTGCTCAACCACATCCATGCCAAGGCTCACATAATGGCTTTCTGTGGCCAAACGTGCTTCTTACCCACCTGGGCCTGTGAGCTCCAGGTGACTGGGAAACAGAGCGTTCCCCTCCTCTGTCCTCAGTGCCGCCACCACCCCGCTCCTCAGACCAGGAAGCTCCCCCACACCATGAGCTTTTTCTTTCTCCATGCAAGGATTCATTTTCTTTTGGATCATTTGATATCATTAACAACAAACGAAGATTAAATACCCAGTAAGCCTCCACCATTGTTAGGAGCGTTCCCGGCCCGAATTTCTCCTTGTATTCTGTGTGAGCAGGTGGGTAAAGTCAGGTCACCTTTAGGAATCTGGAGCTCAGGAGACAAGAATAACGTTTTCAGAGCTCATGAAAAAGTAAGATTGAAAGCAAAGCTTCATTCCAAAGTCCATGCCCCTCCCAGTATACCCACCACGCTGCAGTTCCCTTCAGCCTCCAAACAAAAGGGGCTAGTCTTCAGTCCCTACAGGCCAAGTCTGTGTGTGTGGTCAGGTGCTGAGGGGAGTGGGGGACATCCTATAGCTGAGAACAGGGGAGAGGATGGTGTGAAAAAGACCTCTCCCCTTCCAAGCCCCCTCTGCTCACACCTGCCCAGTAGCGCTTCTCCATCCACAGAATAACTATCACTTATTTATAAAAAGCATACTCTGCACTTCAAATTGCATTAAGTACTCGAGAAATTTAATTCCTCTCATACAAACAACCCTGTGAGGTAAAACCAGTAATTAAATGTTCCCATTTTACAGAGGGGCAGTGGGGGAAACTGAGGGTTATGGATGATACACCCAGGGTCGCAGAGACAGGGTGGGCCTGACTGGACCACCCAGGCTCTGAGAGATCACACTGCTTGGCTCCCCTCCCAAGGGGCCCTTTCTTTCTTCAATGGCCCCCAACGCATTCCTGGTTCTCCTCCTGATCCCCTCCACAGCCACTCAGCATATCCTGCCACTCTGTTCCCTCTGGGACTATTCACACACGTAGACCTCTTAAACCCAAACTGACTTTAATGAGAATAAAACTTTTTTAAAAATATATATCTGGCAAACAACAGTGCAGGGGGAAGGATCCAGTCACAGCCCAGTGTCTCCCTATAGCCTCTATTCAGGACCTTCAAACTGCACCTTTTCTGACCAAACACCTCTTTCCATAGGCTGGTCCAGCAGCTATCCCTTCCTTTGGCGGGAATGACTTAGGGGTGCTGGCCTCCCCCATATCTCATCACTGAGCCTCTGCCAACTGTTCGACTTCCGTAACTTCTTGGACAGATCATCCTTCCCTTGACTCCCCTTGTTTCCTGGTCTCACGCAGGCCCTTCTGGTTACTGCTGGTTCTAATAGGTTTCTTTGTCCCCCAGTGCCACCTCCCCATGGTCCTCCAATCAGCAACCCCAGCCTTGCCCCTATGTCTCATGTGGAGCCCTCGGACTTGACCCCAGTCCTGTCAGTCGCTGCTCTAGAGAGCCCAGAGTCTCAGCTCCCTGAGGCCCCACTCTTCTGGACCTGGCTGTACAGGGCAGTGTCTGAGCTATCTTTGCTGCCATTGCCAGCTGCAGCACCAGATTCAGAGAAGGCCGGGCCCTGGGGCTTGGGGGCTGGGAAGGGCTTTGTGCTCCGAGGGGGTGGCACAGCATAGTCATCAGTGGCAGGGTTGTAGGGGAGCTCGTAGCCCTCCTCCTTCACCCGAGCCTGGCGCCACCATGCATCCTTGGGCTCCTGAGGCAGATCATAAAGGCCCCTGAGAGCAGCTGAGGCCAGACCCTCAGGTTCATCATAGATGGGGTCTTCTTTGGGGTCTGTTAGCTTGGCTTTCAGCAACTGCTGCTGCACATGCTCATACAAGTCCCAGTAGAGCGGTTTCTTTAATTGTACCCCCTCCTGAGCAGCAGTGCTGTCCAGGGGGTCTGAGTACAGGGAATCCTGGGAAGGGCCCGGAGGAACACGCAGGGAGTCTAAGGGTTCAGCATACAGCACTGGAGGGCTGCCTGGGAGCTTCTGGGGGCCAGGGTGGGAAGCCACCTTCCCCTCTGCCACTTCTTCATGGGAATCGGTTCTGAGAACACCCTGCCCCTGGCCAGCCTTTCCTTGGGCCTTCTGCCGGTGGATAGCAGTCTCAACCGCCTGAAAGATGTCATTTCCCTGTGCTGTCTGGAAGGTGAAGGTTCCAGGGCCGGAGGGGCAGCGGCGGCCAGCCTCAAAAGAGAACATGACCTAAAGAGGGTGTGGAGGGAAACACATTACCAGGAGCCACCAGAGGTGAGCCACGGGGCCTCAACCAGTTAGGGGGATCTACAAAGACAAGACCATCTGGGGAGGGAGGCTGGGGTCATGGGCTGGCAAGAAAGGGTTATCCAGAGGGCAGATCTTCCTACCTTCCTGTCCTGCCCAACCCATCCCACAGCTGCCCAACCCAGGGAGCCTGCCCTCCTTGACAACACCGCACCTTGTCGCGGCCATAGCGTCGCAACAGAGTGTAGGGCCAGTAAAGGAGCGGCTCCAGTATCTGGCTCTGGGCCCCCACAGTCAGGAGAGTCAGCCTCTCAGCCTCCACTCTCAGCACAAAGGAGCCATGCAAGCCACAGCGCTCGGCGGCTTCAGTCCTCTGCACGGTCACCCAGAACTGGGATCCTGGAAGGAATACACCATCAGACTGGCACCTGGCCGGGTCTGGGGTGGGGAAAGGGAGCAGGTTGTCCGAGCACACGCTTGAAAGCCAGTGCTCAGGAACTTCCTACTTCCCCTTGTAGCTATCACCGCCTTCCCGAGGACACCCTTCCCCACCCCCCTCCCTGCTGGGGCTTCTCAGGCATCTACCTTCCCACGTGGGGCTATACAGCGAGTTCTCCAGCATCTCCAGGGCGGAAAGATTGGGTGGGTTCTCGGCGGGCGCCAGAGCCCAGCTGCCTTTCTGGTGTCAAGAGACAGAGTACGGAGGAGACTGTCATTCCCTCAACGCTGTTCCCGGGGTCTGAGCCATCCCAGTTCCTCTCCCGCTGTAACAGCTCCCACCCCACACATCTCCTCTTGGGCCCAGTGCGGCACGCCCCCAGCCCCTCGCCGGCAGTCCCGGTCCCCCTCACCGGAAAGGCGTTTCTGCACAGCGTCTGCACCCAGGCGGCGCTGGACGGCGCGTCGGCCGCCAGCAGGTGGGAGCGCTGGGCGGTGTCCAGGCGGAAGGCTGCGGCGCCAGGCTCCGGAGGACTCTCCACCGACACGGGGGCCACGCTCACGCACTCCGCCAGGCGGATCACCTTACAATCCAGGCGGCGCGAGCCCCCTCGACCCCCTCCGGAGCTCGACCCCTTGTGGTCAAAGAACTCCAGCCGCGCGACGCCGTGGGGGCTGGCCGGGTAGAGCACCGCCCAGGTCTTCCTCCACCGCTGGGGAGAGAGAGCGAAGAGACTCGGGAGGGAGCGGGCAACCACCGGCGGCCCGGGCCCCGACGGGGAAGGAGAGACCGGCGCGGCCGATTTCAGGTTGAGGCCTCCCGACAGCGGGCGAAGTTTCCCAAGGCGGATGCCGCTCAGCTCCCCTGGACCAGAAAGGGAGCACCCGGAGGCCGGCAGACGCTTCTCCGGAGTGTGAGCAAACGACCTCAGCGGGAACGTCACGGGGCGCTCCAGCCCCGGGCGACGCGCTCCAACCCGCTGCCCGCCCCCTCCCTCCTTCTGGGCTCTACCGCCCACCCGTAGCTCTGATGGGGTTCGGCAACCCCTGCCCAGACTACCTTAGTACCGAAACGGTGACTCTGTAAGAAGAGCGGCCCTTCCATCACGGCCCCGTCCATGGCCCCCGGCGGTTCCTTCCGCGCTTCCTGGCCCGGCGGGCCCGAGGCGGGGCGGGGCCGGGAGGAGGCGTTCCGGTCCCTCCCCGACCCCCACCCCTCCAACCCCGACCGCGAAAAGAGTGGAAGGAGAGTAGTGAGAAGGAAGAGGGGGGCGGTACCCAGATAAGCTGGGTGGTGCACCACCTTCAGGCCCCCACGCCCAGCCCTGTGGCTCCACCAAGAGAAATCTCGTGGTTTCAGTCAGAGAACTCAGGCGCCCGGGCTTGGGGCTGCGTGCGACATCAGATGCTCAACGTGACTTAAGAGTGAAGGCCGTGACGTCACCTCAAAAATGCTGACGGGCACCCTCGGGCCCCGGAGGGACCACGTGGCCCTCGTGGCCTCAGTTCCCCCGACCAGACCCGCCCCCAGCCGGGCCTGAGCTGGGCTGTTTACGATCCGCGGAGCCGGGGACGAGGGGGAAGGGCTGGGGGCTGGGGACTGGAAGCCTTCCCGGGGCCCAGAGTCCAGCTGCCACACGGGCCTCAGCCCGGTATGGTGTGTAGCCCCGGGGCCTCTTGCGTGCCGGGCTCTTTGGCCGCAGCTGCCCGGCATCCAAGCCGCGGGAAAAGAAAGCTTTATTAAGCAAGCTAGGAGGGGCGGGGAGAGGGGCGGGAGGAAGGTGGAGCGGCGGCCGCGGCCAGCTCCGAGCAGGAGGGGAGGAGAAAAGGAGGGAACTGGCCGGGGAGGGATCGAGGGAGCAGGCGGAATGTGGGAGGGCTCAAAGGGACGTGGGAGGAACGAAAGGAGAGGGGGGAGGGAGGTGGGGGTCCAGTCTCTGTTGGCCGAGCACTTTTTTTGGAAGTCCTAGGACTGATCTCCAGGACCAGAACTCTTCTCCCAGCCCCTAGGGCCCCACTCAGCCAAAGGTAGGGAGGGGGTGGGGCGGTGGTCACGCTGCCGGCAGCGAGAGGAAGGGGAGTTATGGATGGAGAGGATGGTGGAGGGACCAGGGAAAAGGGGTGATTTGGGATAGGGTCAAAGGGAAGCCAACCTACTGAGGGTTTAATTATTGTCAAAGAAGAGTGAGACATGAGAACGGTAGAGAAAGGAAGCAGATATTGAGGGTTGGGGGCTGCAGGGTATTACAAATCGGGCAGCTGAGAAGGCCCTGAGGCTGAGGGCTCCTCTGTGAGGCCGTACCCCTGGGTCCCCAAGCCAAAATGTTCCCAGAACAAAGCTGTTCTGTTGGTTTGTTTGTCTGAGTTGGGGGAAGCATGTTGGGGGTGGGGTAGCTCACTGTAGAGGGGCTGTTCTCCGCCCCAGACAGTGGGAAGGCCTTGGCTAAGGAACTGATTGGTGCCCTGGCCTCCGGTAGCTCCGTGACAGTGATGGCGGTGTCGGCAGGAGGCTTGGACAGCCCCCCTTCCCCACTTGAAGCCCGGCCCTCCTGGGCCCCTTGACCCTACAGGGCATGTAGGGTGTGCAGCGAGCTCCCCAATGCATTCCAGTCTCTGCCTTCTTTGCCTGGAATCTACCCACAAAGGACTCTTGGCTTAGCTCCCATTAAGGGGAACCAAGATCCGAGGGGCTCCCTGAGTCCCTCCTTGCCTGCTTCTCTCCACAATCAGTAGCTATCTTTCCCCTTACTGGCTGAATGGGGTCATCTGGGTCCCTCCTGCCTCTGCCCCCTCTCTCCTGTCAGCCCCTCTCCTCACCTATTGTCTGCCTGTCTCAGTTGCTCCCCAATTCTGTGTGCAGGCTCTCTCCTGATCCCTTTCTATCCATCTTCAAATTGTCTCTCTCCACTGTCTCTATGTGGTCCCTTTCATTCCCACAGTTTCCCTTCCTCTCACATCCTGTCTGTCTGGGTCTTCCTCTCCGTGCCTCTTGCTCAGTCTCTATCTCTTTATCTTAACCATTGTCTGACTCTTGGTCTCTAATCCCTGTCTTTTGATCACTGGGTCTTCTAGACTGGTGAGTGGGGATTTGGTGGTGATGATGGCAGAACTAGGGGAGGACACTGTGAGGCATAACAGCTAATAATCTGAGTTTATTCTTTGCAAAAGGGAGGGAGAGCCTCTCTATCTCTGTCTCTGTCTCCTCTTCCCCCCTCCCTAATCTGGGTCTCTCAGGCTGTGCCTCTTTGATTCTGCATTTCTGCTCTTATTTAGTGTGTGTTTCTTTCTCACTGTGTCTCTTAGTCCCTGGGTCCCTCTCTTTTTCCTCTGGTCTTAACCACTGTCCTTTTTCCTCTTGTGACCTCTCTCTCTCTCTCTCAGACCTGGGCCTGGCTCGATTCCAGCATCCCTCACATACTCTCTCTCTCTGGGGCACCCAGCCCGTCCCTGCCATGTGGCCTGTCAGTGTCTGGCAGTGGAGCCCGTGGGGGCTGCTCCTCTTCCTGCTGTACAGCTTGTGTGTGGGATCTCCATCCCCATCCACGGCCCCCGAGAAGAAGGACGGGAGCCAGGGGCTGCGGTTCCGGCTGGCCGGCTTCCCCAGGAAGCCCTTCGAGGGCCGCGTGGAGATACAGCGAGCTGGCGAATGGGGCACCATCTGCGATGATGACTTCACGCTGCAGGCTGCCCATGTCCTGTGCCGGGAGCTGGGCTTCACCGAGGCCACAGGCTGGACCCACAGCGCCAAATATGGCCCTGGAACAGGTGAGTGATGCTCCAGGCACAGCCTAGGTATTGCCGAATCGTAGCGAGAGGGGACACCAGGATAGCACAGCCACAGGGACACAGAACGCCAAGATCAGCCAGTGTCAAGTACACCCACGGAGGACAAACCAACCAGCAGTCACTTCTCAGAGCTGTATGAACTGAGGCTGTTCGGTGCCTTCTTCTGGACCTCAGATGCCCCACGTAGAAAATGACTAGATGATCTCTAAGTTCCTTTCTGCTGCAACAGCATGACTCCATAAAGTCACGTGTAAGGACAGCCCTGACACAGGTGATCCCTGTATGATTAAAGTACAGCTGGTTTCATGGGCAGCTGAAAGGGGGTAAATGATGTCTGGATGTCCCAAAGCCAGAACGGATCACAGACACTACAACCAACAAAAATCAGATTACAAGCCAGGGCTGAAACCTCAGGCTGGAACTTATGAAAGACAAGTACAAACTCTAGAACAAATATGAATGTCAGAGGAGGAAAGGTATAGCTCAGTGGTAGAGTGCATGTCTAGCATGCACAGGGTCCTGGGTTCAGTCCCCAGTACTCCTGTTTAAATAAATAAACCTAATTACCTGCCACCCTCCCCCAAAAAACAAATATGAATGTCAGTAGCAGGGGCATGGGGCAATTCTAACTGAGATTTCAGGGTGCTTGTACTATATGAGCTCACAGTGGGACTGAAGGGCAGAAGCTGGTGCAGTCTGCAGATGATCCTCCGAACCCACTGTCTAGGCCACTTCTAGAATGAGGTTTAGATG
Organism: Vicugna pacos; assembly: GCF_048564905.1. Lineage (NCBI taxonomy): Eukaryota > Metazoa > Chordata > Mammalia > Artiodactyla > Camelidae > Vicugna > Vicugna pacos. Next base: position 2,239,037 of record NC_133001.1, on the reverse strand, counting down.
CCAGATTTTAAAAGAGACAGTAGAAAATGGAAAAACACTTTCAGAAGGGAGCTGCCCAGATGTGAAAGATTGGAAATCAAGTTTCAGGGAGGAAAAGCTGGAAAAACCAGGGATATTTGGCATGAAAAGAAAAAGCTCTGGATAACAAGTACATGATAGTTGTCTTCAAATGTGAGGACAGTCATTCGACTGAGGGATTTTTCTGCATGGCATCAAAAGACTGAATCAGACCTGGTGGGGGAAAGTCATAGAGTCACAAGGACTTTGCAATGGTTCCAGCAGCCTGGTGGGGCAGGAGTAGGTGTCCCAGCAGATGCTGGATAAGTTCTGTCAGGATGTACATGAAGGGTCCCTGCATATTGGCTGGGACCAGCATTTAAGGGGCAACATGGTGGCACAGACAGGGCAGGCGCATGGGAGAATGTGAGGCTGAGGTGAAAGGATCTTAGATTTCCAAATCTCACAAATGGCTCAAACCCCTAAGACCCCATGTATTGGCTGTGTGGTCTTAGGCAAGTTATTTAACTTCTCTGAACCCCAATTTCTTTATACAAAATGGTGATAATACCTTCTGACACTTCTGTTCTAAGGATGATCATGTATGGGTAGACCCTGGCAGAGCACCTAACACACAGTAGGTACTCAATTAATTGCAGCTATCATTGAATGGGTATGGACTGATCATAACTTCAGTGTTGACTCTTGGCTTTTTATTCACCCTATCAAATTCTTGAGTATCCCCCGATCACTACCAACCCTCCCTCAATCCTTATGCTCCCTTTCCTATTCCTTCTAGGGTCCCCTGTCCCTTCTCCACCCATTATCTCACCAGAAAAAAATGGGATCATCATGGCCAGGTGTGAGGCCTCGGTACTCACGGTCACCAACATCCATATCACTTCCCTCATGCTACCTCCCCAAGCCTCTATCCCCTCATCTGCCCCCTCCACAGGCCGCATCTGGCTGGACAACCTGAGCTGCAGTGGGACTGAGCGGAGTGTGACTGAATGTGCCTCCCGGGGCTGGGGGAACAGTGACTGTACCCACGATGAGGACGCCGGGGTCATTTGCAAGGACGAGCGCCTCCCCGGCTTCTCGGATTCCAATGTCATTGAGGTCTGTAACTCACAAACACACACACCACCCAGGGTGGTGAGACAAAGAGGGCTGTGGGGTGGTTATATGTGGTTAGATGAGATAGTAGAAGGTAGGGGGTCATCACATATGCCCAGTGGGGTCATTTGGGTTGATGGGATGCTTGCAGGGGCAAAATGATGGAGCTCCAAGACACCGTAAAGCTCAGTTCTGTTTTAGCATTAGTGTTCAAGTTGCAAGGCTTGGCATAAGCCTCTGCAACTTCATCTCTGGTCTCCAGGGCATCCTGTGCCCTCCCTCACCTCAGATGTTCCTGCTCTCCTGGAACATCTCCCTTCTTACTTTTCCCCCTGCCTTCAATGCCACTTCCTCTGTGAAGTGCTCCCTCAGGCTCCCAGGCAGAGTTAGATGCTCCTTCCTCAGCTTCTTCAGGACCCTTAGTTATTTCTCAGAGCACAGCATGTCCTTCCACTCTCCTGACTGCAGGAGAGTTCACACACCCACACACCCCAATCAATACCTCTTAGAGGGCAGGCATGCCTCTCAGCCCCCTCTCAGCCTGGACCGCTGGCTTTACAGCAAGCATACTCAATCAGGGTTCTTTAAGGGTGGCAGGATATATGAAAGGTGCTACTGGGGATTCCTTCCTTTGCTTGTGGTCCCATCCCCAGGTAGAGCATCACCTGCAAGTGGAGGAGGTGCGACTTCGACCAGCGGTAGGGCGGGGCAGACGGCCCCTGCCCGTGACTGAGGGACTGGTCGAAGTCAGGCTTCCAGACGGCTGGTCCCAAGTGTGTGACAAAGGCTGGAGTGCCCACAACAGCCACGTGGTCTGCGGGATGCTGGGCTTCCCTAACGAAAAGAGAGTCAACGTGGCCTTCTACAGGTGAAGGACACGGGCGCTGAGTGGAGCGGACTGGGGTTGAAGGGTGCTTACTAAGGAATGGGGTTGAGAGACCTCCGAGAGGATTTGGGGCACTGGGAGAACCCGGGGCTGTGGAATAGTGGGAAGATACGGAGGCCTCTGCGAAACTGGAAAGTTGAGAAACCTTGTAGGACCATGAAGAGGTCCCCGAGGCAGGTCTAACACGGGACCAGTAAAGCTCTTGTGGCCGGAGCCAGGGCGGGGCGAGCGGCGGCTGGTGGCGCGCCAGTGTCCTAGACGCCAACGATCGGCAGGCGGCGTCTCGGGCGAGCGCGGGTCCTTGCCAGGCCCCGCCCGGCCCCGCCAGACCCCGCCCAGCCCCGCCAGGCCGCGCCCGGTAGCCGGCCGGCTGGAGATTGAGGTTGAGGTTGCGGCGCCGGCGCAGCCCGGGAGCCTGTGGGTTGGAGTTGGGGGAGGTCCGGGCGCGGCTGGGCTCCGGGAGTCCGACAGTGACAGGCTGGGGGCGCACGCGGGGCGGCGTGTCCCCGCCGGAGCGCCAAAACCTGAAAGGCCGGAGGGCGCCGGCAGAGGCCGCGCCCCGCCCTGGGTTCAGGCCGCCCACGAGGCGCGTTGGTGAGTGCGCGAGCCCTCAGGACTCCTAGGATACTTCGGCCCAGGCCCTCTCCACCTGCCCTGGAGCCCTGGTGTACGCGCCGGCTTCGGCTTCGGGGGAAGGAATCACACTGCTGAACGGCCCTGTGCTTACAGCGTCTTGCTTCCCTGGAGAATCTAACTTGGTCATTTTGAGAAAATCGGAAATCTCTCTGTAATCTAAACACTTATTTTCTTCAGCTCTTCCTTAAATCAGTTCCTCAGAAAGACCTCTTGACATCCGGGTAGCCTTCCACTGGGCACACTACTTCAGATGGGTCTGATCAGGGCAGGGTACAGCGAAAACACTCATCTTTAATGACAGCATGTCTAGACTTTGCATTGCCTTTCTGTTGAGGCAGCAGCCCACTCATGTTGACCTTGTGACCACCTAAATCCAAGTCTTTCCTCATTCTTGATGCTGATGGACCAGCCTGTCTGAACCTAAATCTGTTGAGTTTAACCTATTAAATTAGTTTGATATATCATTTAAAAGCCACTAAAACACCATGATGATCCCATGAGATTATCTTGAATCTTGACCTCGTTTTTACATTTTGTCATCCCTCCCGGCCTCCTCTGTTCAATAGATGTGATAGCTATGCCTTCTGATCCAAAGGACTATTAAAATTTTTGAAATGTTTGGAACCAAAGTCCAACTCTTTCTATGAATCCTGCAGATTTACATCAAACCTTCAAGCATTAGTTGTGAAACTTTTTTTCCCAACCAGTTGGGAACAAACTGAACACTACAATGAGGTAGCCAAAATTTCACCATCTTATCTATAATTATGTATAGAAATCATGGGAGCTTTTGTTAGTCTTTGCCAAAATCCAGTTACACTATGTTCACAGCCATTCTGCCACCTTCTAATTTAGTAATCTTATCAAAAAAGGAAATCATGGTGGTATGACTGAGCTAATTTTTACTGAAATGCTTTTAGATTTCTAAGGATCACCATATTTTTTTTTCTTCGATGCTCACAAACTTTCTACTTAATAACTTATTCTAGAATTAGTAATTATCTGTAGATTGAGAAATCCTTTTCCTTCTTTTTAGAAGTCAGTATATTATCCAACCTCTAGTCTTCTCCATACTTGCTTACATTTTCCTTGCCTTATCTGTGAGACACATGTGAAAGTTCTTTGAGTCCCAGGGAACATACTTTATCTGGTATAGAGACTCAAACGGCTTTTAAATATCTCTCTGCTCTGTTCCTTTACTGTTATCTATCTTGGGGCTATATTTCTTCCCCTGTCTATGTTCTTTACCTTTTCTAATCCAGACACCAGGTTCTGAAAGATGAGTACGATTTAAATAGAAGGCATTTCAAGTGAAAAGAGTAGCATGAACAAAAGTGTGGAGATTCACTTATTCTCTGTTTATTTACTGAGTGCCTACTGTGTGCCAGGGATTATTGTAGACACTAGGGATTCAACAATGAACAAAGCAAACAAAAAGCCCTGTTCTCATGGACTAGAGAAGAATCAAAATAAGTAAAATCACAAAATGTAAAGATGGCAAAGAATGTAATAGACAGAAATAAAGCAGGAAGGGGATGGGAAGTGGGGCCAGCATTACACAGGTTTAAATAGGTCAGAGGAGGCTGCTTTGAGAAGGCATCATTTGAGAAAAGATTTAAGGAGGTGAGGGGCACAAGCTTTGCAAAAACCTAGAGGAGCATTTCTAGGAAGAGGCACCAGAAATGAGAAGCCCCTGAAGAGTGTGGTGTGTGTGTGTGTGTGTGTGTGTGTGTGTGTGTATCAGGGCAGTGGGGTGAGGAGGTGGGGAGGGATGATTTTTATCATGCTCCAGGAGGCCGTTGGGGCTGGAGCTAAGTGAATAAGGGAAAAAATGATAGGAGATGTGATGTAGGAGGAGACAGGAAAAGAATGGGGAGCCAGACCCTGTAGGGCCACTTGAGAGACTGGTTTTTCACTCTGTGCTAAATAAGGTTTTGAGCAGAGGTGTGACATCTGACTTCCCCTTTTTTAAAGTATTATTTGGGCTGGTTTGTTAAGAATAGCTTCAAGGGATGCCATATAATCAAGGAGGCAGGGAGATAGTGAGGAGGTTACTGTCTCCTGAAGGCCAAGTAAAGAAAGTGACAGGTGATGGTGACCAGTGAAAGTGGTGAAAAATGATCCAATTCTGTGTCAAAGGTAGAGTTAAAGGTAGCGTCAACAGGACTTGCTGATGGATTCAGTGTGGTGTGATGGAAGAAGAGGAATTAAGGATCATTCCAAGGGTTTTGGCCCGAGCTAGGTACAGAGGTGGCTTCATTTGATAAGGAAGACAGTAAGTGGGGAGGGTGTAGCTCAAGTGGTAGGTTGCATGCTTAGCATGCACAAGGTCCTGGGTTCAATCCCTACTACCTATTCCAAAAATTAATAAACCTAATTACCTCCCCTCACCAAAAAAAAAAAAGAAGAATAAGATGAAAAAGATAAGGAAGACAATGTGTGGGGATGGGAGAGTGGGGGTTAAATTTGAGGTACTTTACGACATTGAAATGGTGAAGCTGAGTAGGCAGTTGGGTATATGACTCTAGAATTCAATTGAATACAAGTATTTAAAGCTCAGAAACTGGACAACATCACCAACGGAGTGAGTGTAAATAGGAAAAAAGAGGTCCAGGCACTGGACCTTGGGGAGCTTAAATATTATGAGGTCAGGAAGATAAGGCAAAATGCAAGCAGTGAGGTGAAGTAGAAAGAAGAGTGTGGCGGCCTGGAAGCCAAGTAAAGTGCTTCATGGAGGAGAGGGCTGACCTGAGTCAGCACCGCTGATCGGTCTAAACATATGAGGACTGAAAAACCAGCACTGGATGTAGCAACATGGAAGTCATTTTTGACCCCGACAGAGATGAAAATGGATATATTTGAAAGACAGGTGACTAGAGTAGGTTTGTGCTGAGGAATAATGGAAGATCTGAATGGATAAAGTAAGGCTACAAAATGGGACAGTTTTAATGCCAGATTGGAGAGTTTTACCTTTATTTTGTGGAAAATTTTAAAAATCAAAATATTTGTATGGGACAGTGATAAAATAAGGCCAGCGTTTTCTAAAGTTTTCCTGATGGTAGTGAATTAGAAGAGGTGCTTGATGCAGTGAGACTACTTAGGAGTTATCAAAATGAAGCCGATTAGGAGGGTGACAACAAGGAGAGAGGGAAATGAAGAGATGCAGGATGACTGATGGAATACAGGAAATAAGAGAAGCGATAACTCAAATGATTCTGAAGGGAGAGGGGAGGATGGTGCCCATCAAGCATCTCTGGACTTCAAGTTCATACAAATTAACTTTAGAATTGGGCCATCCCTGGGAATTCTGAGACCCAGGAATTGTCCCTAAGTATGCACAGCTTTGAGTAATTTTCAGGAATCAGGAACATTTGTGTACATACTGGAATCTCTTACTGAGTCTGGGATATGAAGGCTGGAGAAGGGGATAAACTAAATCCACAGGTCATTCTTAGTGGGGAAGGAGATTACAGGAGTCCTGGGAGATTCTGTGATGAGGAATGACATAGAGACTCTTTCACAGGTCAGGTCAGACAGGGAGAATCCTCACAGCTAATACAATGATAAAGGCTAGGCAAGATCGTTAAAAAAAAAACAGCTCCATATGCCTTAGAGAAAGAAGACGCGTGTGCTAGCTTTTAGAGAAGTTGATAGGATTTGGGGAATAAGGAAATCGGAATATGATATATTTACCATTTTTAAATTTGGTTTGGTGGTTCCACCCTAGAATATGTGAAAGTTGTAGAATTTTACAAGAGGAAAAGAATGTGTAGATAATTGAACCATTTACTGCCCTTTTGCTGGCAAAGAAATTGGGGTTTGAGGAGCTTAAGGGCTGTTTAAGAGGTCACTCTTCTAGTTCATTTCCGTTTGACAGATATTTATTGAACTCCTACTATTTGCCAAGCACTGTGCAAGGTGCTGAGAATACAGAGGTGATGAGAGAGGTAATTAGGCACCAGATCATAGAAGACCTTATAGGCTATGGTAAGGATTTAGATCTTTATGATACAAGAAATTGGAAATCATTGAGGTGTTTTTATGAGAGGACATGACCAGGCTTGTAGCTCCAAGAGATCACTTTGTCTGCATTTCTGATAATGGTTTAGAGGAGAGCAAGAGTGAATGGATTAGACAGACCTTTAGGAAGTAACACTGACAGGACTTGGTTATGGATTGACTTTGGGAGCCAAAGAAGAGAGAAGTGTTAAGGTTGACTCCTTGGTTTCTGGAGTAGATTTTGCTGAATTATGAGGTTTTTTTTTTTTTGGACCCACATTACATTTTAGATAACTTTAAGATATCTAAGTAGAAACATCAAGAAGCAATGGAATATACAAGGTTAGTTGTGAATGAAAACATATAGAGAGGCTATGGAATGAGAAGAGAAGAAAGCCTCAGACAGCGCTCCCAAAATTTAAATGACTAGACAGAGGAGGAGCCTGCAAAGAAGACCAAGAAAGAACAACCAGAATTAGAAATCAAACCAGGCTTGTAGGGTTGTGACAGCCCAGGAGGGAGAGAGAGAGAACAGGAGTGTCAGATGCCACCAAGAATCAATAGGATGAGGTGGGGAGGGTATAGCTCAAGTGGTAGAGCACATGCTTAGCATGCATGAGGTCCTGGGTTCAATTCCCAGTACTTCTATTGAAAAACCAAATAAATAAATAAACCTAATTATCTTCCCTCTGCGGAAAAGAAGAAAAAAAAAGAATCAATAGGATGAAGACTAAAAAAGTGTCTATCTGATGTATTGTTGCAGAGTGAAGGGTGGGGAAAAACCAGAAAGGAGATGGTTAAAGAATGAGTGGGGAGAGAAGGTATTGAAATGATGAGTGTTGACAACCACTGAAAAGTTTCTCTATGAAGAGGGAGAAAGATGTGGTGTGTGTGCGAAAGAGGGAGGGAGACTTGAACTTGTTTAAAAGTATTCAATTGAGTAGGAGGGGTTATGTGCAACTTCTCGATTGAGGAGAGAAAGGATCATAGCGGAAGGAATTCAGAAGTGTTTGGAGGCTGTGGCCTTGGATTAGAGAATGTGGAATGTAGGCAGGTTTTTATGTTTGATGGTTGAAGGAATAAATGATAGGGAAAACAAACACATCTGTGAATGAAGAAATGTGAGTCAAGACAAACATAAGTACTGGTCCTAGGTAAGTACCAGGTCCTTAATATAACCTATATTATATCTTATAATATGTATATAATTATATATACCATATAATATATAATATAAAGACATTATAAGATCCTTAAATAACTAGAGGAGTACCACTTCTAAGTTTCGAGATCACACTGCATTTTTCTGAGTACTACTCTGCAGATCAAGAGGACCTCTCTGGGTTACTGGTGGAAGAAAGTTCCAAGTATATTTCATTTTAGACATGTTCGAGAAAAAGACGTTTGGAGAAAAAGTTTCACACTATGCTTATGGTGAAAGGGTCTAAAGTTTCAGTAGTGCCTCAGGAAAGGGACCTGAGAGTTATGTAGACTCTTTACTGGGAATGCTGGACATGTTGCATGTTTTTGCGAAAAACCAACTAAGCATATCGTCAGGAAGAAGCCAGGGCGGGAAATGCCAAGCAGCTTCAGCCCCGTTTAAAGTCTATATGTTAAAATCCTAGCCCATCTGCACGTAGTATACTCAGTCCAAAGGTGACTCTTCAGGAGAAACAGCAGGGCAGGAAAGTGTTCAAAGAAAGGATAACTCAGAGAATAACAGGGAATTCCCTAAGTTTATGAGGACAGACAGGCAAGACCTGCATTCATCCATGCATAGTTGAACAGGGAAACTAGGGAGCAAAATTGAAGCCTTTGAAATCAAAGGGAGGGGGAGGGTGTAGCTCAAGTGGTAGAGCGCATGTTTAGCAATAACAAGGTCCTGGGTTCAATCCCCAGTCCCTCCTCCAAAAATAAATAAACCTAATTACCTCCCCTCCCCCACCAAAAAAGTTAATAATGCAATAATACATACATAAAATATTTTTAAAAATAAAAAAATATGAAGTCAAAAGGAGAATGAGAGGAGAAACAGACCCAGGTTCCATACATTAGACTTAAGGCAACCTCTTGAGGAATAAAATAAGTCAAATATTAAGGCCAATTAAAAATAAATAAGGCTTAGAATTTATTTCCCCGGAAGTAAGTTGGGGAGATGAGCTCAGCTTAGAATGACTAAAGCATATGGGGTTTAACTTAGGCAAGAAGGGTGCTGTCATCCTGGGCAGGCTGGCCTCATGCTCCCCAGCCAGGCCAAGTTAGCGTCCCTTGGTCCTGGTTCCCTGACCCCAGGCCTGGACATGCCAGAAGCCGGAGAACATCCAAGAGAAAAAGACACAGTCAGCCTCCCTGGGCGTTACCAGGCCAGTTCTCTTTCCTCGCCTGGTCGGTCTGGTGATCCCAACACCCTTCTGCTACGCCCTTCCCCCTGCCCTCCCCTCGGGTTTAGATCAGCCCTTATTCCCCATCTGCCTTGGCCTGATTTCTGTGGGTCCTGATATAGTGTCTTTATCGGTCTGAGGCCACGTTCTTCACTGCTGCTCACCCGGCTGGCCGTGTGCTTATAAGGCCAAACAGCTGTGCAGGGTGGAGCCTTGGGTGGATCTCGTGTCATCCTGCCACAAGGAACCCTTCTGACCGTTTGAAAAGAAATCTTGCCCCTGGTCCCAGTGGCACCAGTTCCTTCCACTTGGTTCTAGACTGACCCTGTCTCTGCTATTGTCTTATCCTCACAGAAAGTTGAGGAAGCGAGCGGCCAAAACCTCGGCCCGACGCTCCAAGCCCCTTGGAAGGTAATGGGGCAAGAGCCCCGGGACCTCCTGCTCACCACGGTGGCCCCAGGAGGTGGATGGATGGATGGAAGGCAGCCTATCCATGTCCATCCCAGAACCCAAGCCCATGAATTAGGGCTACGACTGGGAAATGGCCATTCCAGCGGGGAGGGGAGGGGAGGCAGGCATGGGGATGGGTAAGCTTTGATCTTAGGAAGCACAAGGAGGAAATAATGTCGGAATGTCTGAGGAGGAGCCCCTGCATCTTTATACTTCCCCCAGATAGCTTGGACTCCAGCCTCAGCCACCTGCATGCTTCCTCCTTCGCCCGCCTACTCCTGACCTCCCTTAATTCACCTACGTTCCCATTCTTTCTCCTCCCACTACTATTTCTCTATCTCGTTTCCCCTCATCACCTGGATTGACATACTAGACTTCTCATCACTGTTGCTAAATCCAGAGAGCGGCACAAGTTCCCAAAATACACTCAAGTGGTATGCAGCATCAGTGTCTGTGGACACCCTGACCACCTTCGCTTTACCGCTTCCCATGCTCTGCATGAAGGGGCCTTCCTAGAAACAGAGAAAAAGAAAGAAAGAACCCCCTACCTTTCCTGGTAGTGTAACTGACCGCTGCCTCCACTAACTTCTTTCTCCTTTTTTCAGACAAGTCACCAAGCTTAAAGTCAAACCCAAACCCCGAGTGGGCAGGGGGCCAGTCAAGAGGTAAACAAAGTTCAGGCTGGGTGGAGAGGAGAGGGGTGCCAAGTGGTGAGTCGGGGGCATCGGGCTGTGGTGAGGAAGGGGTCCAGAGAGGCCTCTGCCAAGAGGTGGGGGAGCAGCAGCAAGGATTACAAGCCACCTTCCAGATGGTTCCCTGAAATGTAAAGTAAAGCTGGCCCTCATGTCGTTCTCTGAGGAGTTAAGCTTGTCACGGGAATTTTTGAAATCTCAACAGAAGCTCATCCACTGACTGCCCTTGTTCCATGTGCTTATTTATCTTTCCGCAGTGGATTTTAGCAGGTACTCTGGCCCTTTGGTCTTTCACATGCCATGCTTGCCTCTCCCCTAAGAAGTCACGTTTGCCTAAGGGACCAGTGTTCCCATCCTACATTTATTTGATTAATTTTTTTTTAAATAAGTGCTACCGACTTGGAAGTAAGACTCGGGATCCCCTCTGGAACCTTTACCAGGGATGGAGTCAGATGACAGTCCTGTCTCTCTGGCCCAGTTTCCACAATGAGGCTCCCAGTTCCATAATTTTCCTCCTGGGTTCCTTCAGAGCCCCAGGGAGTGGAAAGCTTCCAGTCCCAGTGATTACGTCTCACTTGGCTTCCAAAGGCAGTTTGAACATGAAAATCTCCCTGATAGCTTCTTTAGCCGTGGCTGAGATGTAGAGAACCCATCCCTTTCTCTTGTCTCCTCCTCCCTGCAGAGCATCCCAGGATCACTCAGTGGTCCCTCCTCCAGTACCCCTCATTCCCCAGCTCCTCCTTCTGTGGCTTCAGAGGGGCTTGGAATTTGGGGGTATTCTTGTCCTGCCCTTCTAGCTTAGGGTCGTGTTGTCCAACATGGCCATACTCTGGCCTTCCCTAACCCCTAAACTAAAGTTCACAGTGTCATTTTTACTTTGTTAGCTGGGGGGAAGGGCTTTGTTAGTTGCAGGGAAGGGGAGGAGGGAGTTTAGAAGACAGATGCCTTTTTCCTATGATGGCCTCTTTGATTTTATTTTCAGGCAGACAGGGCTTTGGGAGACAACCTGGGCTCTTTGAGCTTCAGAATCCACTTATTGTGAGCTTCTAAAGGTATTCTGTAAAGTCTCCAGGCTTCCTTTGTCTGTTTTGTTGATAACCTTTCCATCTCTCTGTGTCTTACCAGCCAATGACTTCAAATTGTCATATTCCCTCCTTCCTCTGACATTAAGTCGTGGAGCACGTTACTGCAATAGCTCACCACCTAACCAGCCTCCCAGGCCAACTCTGCCAACACCAGGCCTCCTCTGGTTCCTTCCCAGCTGTTCTGGGAAGAAAGTGCTTCTCTCATTCCAGGCTTCACTGCAGTATCTCATTCTGTTGGTGTCGATAAACAAGTCCCCTCGTTCTTCCTAGCGTCTCTCTGCAGTGTTTCCAGGTCTTAAAACCTCTAGTTTAGTCCCGTTTTCCTGCTCCATGGCTACAGAACATTCTCTCTGTTACGTTTGAGTTGCAGAAGCGTGGACTACTTCATTAAAGATGCATACAGTTCAGCTCAGGTCTGGGGCTACGTCTACCCTTCTGTGTTCATATTCGCTCTCCTTCTCCGCTCATGTGGGCCCTGTAACTTTTGGCTGTCTTGCATTTATACATTTTCATCCCTCCATACGCCATCTCCAGACTTTCCTGTGTCCACCACCCGGTCTGTTCTTCACGTAACTGCCCAGCATCCTCTGGCCTCTAGGAAGCCACGTAGACCCAGACTTACTCCTTTGCATCCGGACTCATTCAGTCATTTCAGTCTCAGTGTAACAGAAGGATCTGCTCGCTCTGGCTACTTAGGCTTCCTGTTTGTGTCAGCTGCTCCTTCCTGCCTGTCTCCTCCAGCTGGGCAGCCCTGGCTTCCTTTTCTTTTTACACAGCAGCCTCAGCCTCCATTAGGGCCAGCATCCTGAAACCATATGGGACAAGGTTTTGTCTGGCAAGTCAAGACCCATAGGGTTCTTCTGCTGCACAAGGTCCCCAGCAAATCCCACCCACCCCCATCCCCGCTGTCCGGTTAACCTAGGCTCTTTCAGCCTAGAACTACTCACCGTTACCTTTGTCTCTTTGCAGAGAAGAGGGGAAGAAGCCCAATGTGGCCACGAAGGGTCAGGGGTGGTGGAGGGATGGAGTGGGAGGAGGGATGTGGGCGAAGAGGCAGGAGCATTGTTTTACCGTACTGCACCCTACTCCTGTCCCCCCAGGCTGCTGGCCCAGCGGCAGCAACACTCCTTTGGTCTGCATGGGGTGGACTGCGTGGGCACGGAAGCCCACCTCTCCCTCTGCTCCTTGGAGTTCTATCGTGCCAATGACACCGCCAGGTGCCCTGGGGGGTCCCCTGCGGTGGTGAGCTGTGTGCCAAGCCCTCTCTATGCAGCAGCGTCCAGTGGCCAGAAGAAGCAACAGTCGAAGCCTCAGGGGGAGGTGTGTGAGACAGTGACTCTGACCTTCCCCATCCCAGGTGGAGAACCCCCTAGCCTGGCCACACCCTGTCTAAGCACAGCCCTGACCTTTGAGGACAGAGAGGAGCCTTCCAGGGGGTGGGCCACAGACCTGAGACTGCCCCCTCCCTCCCAGCAGAATCTCATTTATCTCCCAGGTCTGTTAGCCCTCTCTGTGCTGAGGTCCCCATTCACGGCTGGTGGGTACCTCTCTCTCCTCTACAGGCCCGAGTGCGTCTAAAGGGCGGAGCCCACCCAGGAGAGGGCCGGGTAGAAGTCCTGAAGGCTGGCACGTGGGGTACAGTCTGTGACCGCAAGTGGGACCTGCAGGCAGCCAGCGTGGTGTGTCGGGAGCTGGGCTTCGGGAGCGCCCGAGAGGCGCTGAGTGGTGCCCGCATGGGGCAGGGTAAGGGGTGCAGGTGGGAGGGGGAAGGAGGAGGTACACACTTCCGGTGGGTACATTCCTTGGGAAGGAGACCCCTGGGCAGACAACGAAGGTCTAGCTACAACCTCCTGGTCTTTGACCTGTGACCTTAGGCATGGGTGCCATCCACTTGAGTGAAGTTCGATGCTCTGGACAGGAACCCTCCCTCTGGAACTGCCCCCACAAGAACATCACAGCTGAGGACTGTTCCCATAGCCGGGATGCTGGAGTCCGATGTAACCTGCCCTACACTGGGGTAGAGACCAAGGTCAGTCCCTCTTTGCACCTTGGTTCAGGTGTTTCACGTCCTATCCAGTCTTGGTCATGATCCACCAGTCTGATGGCCCTGCTGCCCACTGCCCCACTATCCAGTAGCTCTCACCTGATGCCACCACTTGCTGGCCCTTTAAGTGCCTCAGGCTCGCTGTTCAGCCCAGGTCTGCTGCAGGCTCCCTCCACTCCACCCCAAAAGCTTTCCCAGCACTTCTGTTGTGTCACTACAGATCCGACTCAGTGGGGGCCGCAGCCGACATGAGGGACGAGTCGAGGTGCAAATAGGGGGACCTGGGTCCGTTCGCTGGGGCCTCATCTGTGGGGATGACTGGGGGACACTGGAGGCCATGGTGGCCTGTAGGCAGCTTGGACTGGGCTATGCCAGCCATGGCCTGCAGGTGAGTGCGCAGGAGAGGGGAACCAAGGCCCTTGCCTCCCAGGGCTGTTTGGGGCAGAGGACTGTGGAAATGAGTCCCTTGGTCCGGGAGGCTAATGGGGGGACCTCACATAAACACCTCGATATGTCCCCAGGAGACCTGGTACTGGGACTCAGGGAATATAACAGAGGTGGTGATGAGTGGAGTGCGCTGCGCAGGGACTGAGCTGTCCCTGGACCAGTGTGCTCATCATGGCACCCACGTCACCTGCAAGAGGACAGGAACCCGCTTCACTGCTGGAGTCATTTGTTCTGAGAGTGAGTGAAGGGCGGGGTGACGCAAGCCTGGGAAGGGAGGCCCTGGGCCACCCTTTTGCAGGGAAAGAGGGCTGTCATCTGCAGGGGTATGCCTTCCAGGTGGAAAACCAGAGCTCTGCGGGAGGGGGGTGCAGCGGTCCTGTCTGGCCCCGCCCCTCAGCTGTAACTAACACTCTCCGTTCTTTCTGGGGTGCAGCCGCGTCAGACCTGCTGCTGCACTCAGCGCTGGTGCAGGAGACGGCCTACATCGAGGACCGGCCCCTGCACATGCTGTACTGCGCTGCCGAGGAGAACTGCCTGGCCAGCTCGGCCCGCTCAGCCAACTGGCCTTACGGCCACCGGCGTCTGCTCCGATTCTCCTCCCAGATCCACAACCTGGGACGTGCTGACTTCAGGCCCAAGGCGGGGCGCCACTCCTGGGTGTGGCATGAGTGTCATGGGTGAGAGGGGCGAGTAGAAGGGCAAGGCCACCGGGGTTAGGGCAGGCTTGCGGGGGGGCAGGGAAGGAAACAGGGGTTCCTTTATCCCCACAGGCATTACCACAGCATGGACATCTTCACTCACTACGATATCCTGACCCCCAACGGCACCAAGGTGGCTGAGGGCCACAAAGCTAGTTTCTGTCTAGAAGACACAGAGTGTCAGGAGGGTGAGTTGGGGCTTAGACGACAGTATCCCCATCCCGCAGACTTGCCTCACACTGACATATGCTGATCTCTTCAGATGTCTCCAAGAGGTATGAGTGTGCCAACTTTGGAGAGCAGGGCATCACCGTGGGTTGCTGGGATCTCTACCGGCATGACATTGACTGTCAGTGGATTGACATCACAGATGTGAAGCCAGGAAACTACATTCTACAGGTGCCTGGGGTCTGAGATTTCCAGCTGTCAAGTGGGAGGAGCTTTTATTAAAGCACCTTTGATCTGATTTGAAGGCTGCAGCTGGCTGACTTCCTTCCACTCACAGGTGGTCATCAACCCTAACTTTGAAGTGGCAGAGAGTGACTTCACCAACAACGCAATGAAATGTAACTGCAAATATGATGGACATCGCATCTGGGTGCACAACTGTCACATTGGTATTTGGTGGGAAGAGTAGCCAGAAAGACTGGGGGATGGGAGGGAGAAGAATGAATTCTCTGCTCCCTAAGTTGTTCCTCTGGATCTCCCAGTCTCTCCACTTCTACCTGCCCTTCCCCACAGTGGGTCTGTTTTCCTGCCCAAACCACCCGTTCACCTTGCAGGTGATGCCTTCAGTGAAGAGGCCAACCAGAGGTTTGAACGCTACCCTGGCCAGACCAGCAACCAGATCATCTAAGGTGCCACCACCCTCCTCTGCACACCACCACTGGCCCCCAGTGGCAGGGGTCTGAGGCTGCCATTACCTCAGGAGCTTACCAAGGAAGAATCCCTGACGTCAGCAGGCCCACAGCACTCATCCAGTGTGCGCTGTGGGTGTGGAACTGTCAAGCGGAAGTGATCGCCCTTCTTAGGCCAGCTGTCCGGATCTATGGCCACACAGGGGGCACTTTTGCTCCCAGGCCCAGCACCAAGCCAAGTACGCCACAAAGAGGAGCACCTGATTAACTGCCCAGAACAAAAGACAGCCAGCAGCTCGTTTTCTTCAAGAGGGAGGTCAGAATGGTCAACTCCAGTATCTCCCCTCAGTTCAAGGAGATACAGCTTTACCTCTAACCTTTTAGTGGGGGGACAGAGCAGTGTGCTACCCTCCCCCTCATTTTTCAGTATAACATGTTGCTAGGTATAATTTTATTTTATATAAAAAGTGTTTTTGTGATTCGTTAGAGCTCAGGCATTGGTGCTGGTGGTTGGAGGGACCTGCCTCCAACTGGTTCATTTAATCCTCTGTCCAGGTGCCCTCAGAGCCTAAGCCAGGAAAGCCAGGTGGAAATCAGAGCAGAAAGAAGCCTCCTACTCTTGCTGATCCATTCATTCTGTGACTTCAGGGGTCACATACAAGGTCAATGTTTCCGGTCCCCGCCGGATCCGCACTGCCAGCTGGGACTGGGTTCGAACAGCTTCATAAATATCCTCAGCATTTTGTACCAGCTGCTCCCCAATGGCCACGATTACATCACCCGGCCGTAGACCACCCCTATGGCAAAAGATAGAGTTAAAGGAGGCAACAGACAGCTCAGTTCAAGGGCACATGCACACCTCACTGGTCTCCACCTCCCAGGGCAGTCTCTCCCTCACCGGTGTGCAGGGGAGTCCAGGATGACTTTATGGATGAGCACACCATGCTGAACATCAGGAAAGCTTGGTTCTCGAAGCTGTAGTTCAGCAAGGATGCTGAAAGGACACAGGTCACCCTCTTAACACACCAAGGCACTCTCCCCATTTTGGGTTCACCTCAAATCTCTCATCAACACAGACAACTGTATGGACAGGGCATGCAGCAAGAACTCCCGATACAAACCAATTCACTTTCTGCTTTCTAGCAATTAGGAAGTGGGACATGAATAGAAAGGGTGAGTAATGCCAAATGACACACAGTGTTAAATCAATAGCACTAATGTCATTCTAGAATCCTAAGAGAAGCTTTATGGAGGAAATATAACTTAAGCTGAACCTCGAAGGATGGGTCTGATATTTAACTATATAAAGTAAGAACAATATAAATAAAAACATGATACTAGGAAATGAGAATATACAGAATGTACTCATGTAAGGAAGCCAGGTCTGGGGGGTTGAGCTGAATATGATGGCCCCTAAACACCAGGTTAATGGACTGAAAGTTTACTCAAAGCAATAATGGGATGAAAAATCTGGTGGGAGGTGTACAAAATGGAGGGGGGTGGGTGGGTGGTGAGAAAATCAAGAATGACGAGAGGGGACAGCTCTTCCGATGGCACCAAGCATAAAGCAACTCATCTGAGATTCAGACAGAATTGAGAACAAAGCTCAACAGAAGTGCCAGTTGCCCACCACTGATTACCCTGACGGTCCTACACGTCACTACCCCTAAAGCTCGTACCTGGGAGTTAGGGTCAGCATCATCACCCCAATGTAGCGGCGCTGGGACCCACTGATTCCAGAGCAGGAATCTGTAATGGAGGGACAAATGAGCCCAACTCAGCTACATCCTTTCCCTCCTTCTCCTCCCGGCAGACCCCTCTCCAGCAAGGCCCAATGAATGCCCCTCCCACAACTTAAAGGAACCCCTATCCCTCCAAACCAGTCTTACTCTTCTTTTCCCCACGATGCAGAAACTCTCGAAGGCGATCAGAAGGGATGGCAAAGGAGATTCCAGCTGTGACCTTCATGGTATTCACCCCAATCACCTCCCCATCCTGCAGGGACAGAGCCCACTATTCTCCAGCCCAAACAAACAGTAGGAGATAGGGGTACCTGAGCAAGAGTAGTAGGAAGTGTTGGGGAGCTGGGGAGACCCGGTGGGATTCTGAGAAATAGCCAACAAGAAACTGCTCAGAAATTTGACCAACCTAATTGTTGAATTAGGGAAAACCCATCCCTTCCCACACTGACCTGGGGCAGCGATTCTTGGAAAGAAGGGTGTCCCACTCACCAGGTTAACCAGGGGACCTCCAGAGTTTCCAAACTGCAAAACAAGGAGAAAATATGGAAAAGACCCAGGGACTCTACTCCTGGGGCCATAACCAGGATGTAGGCACTTTCTCCAAATTCTCTCCTTTCCCAGTCCATGATCAAGTCGTCACATTTTTGCAGCCCATCCACTACCTATCATAGTTGGTGCCTGCACCACACAGCCTCTACCCGCTCCCCCACCTAGTCTGTCATTTCTCTCATATCAGGACTCACATCGATAGCTGCATCGGTCTGGATGTATTCCACATTGGTTTGGGGGAGGCCCAGGTCTCTGGCGGGACGCTGAGCAGAGCTGACAATGCCGGATGTGATCGTGTTCTGCAGTGCAAAGGGGCTTCCCATGGCAACAACAAACTCCCCTTGCCGGACATCGGCTGAGCGTCCCAGGGGCAACGTGGGGAGAGGCTCCTAAGGGAGAATGGGTACAAGAGACCTGTCATCTGGAGACGTGAGCAAATTCACAACCCCAACCAGACATGGCCTGCCCCGACCCCCACCTTGGTCTGAATCCTCAGCGTGGCGATGTCTGCCACGGGATCCACAGCTGTGACCACAGCCTCATACGTGTCACCGCTAGGTAGCCTCACACGGACTCGGCGCCGATCAGCCACCACATGGGCGTTGGTAACGATGAGCCCGTCGGCAGCTACCACGAATCCTGAGCCATTCGAGATAGGTACTTCGCGGCCCGAGAAAGGGTGCCTGGGATGAGGGAGAAAGCACGGATATGAGAAGGCTCGGACCCCTCCTTCTCGCCCGCCCTCCTAGCCCGTGGCTTCGGTGCCTCCGGGTGTACCCCACTGTTACCGGCCCAAGATCTCGATATAAACCACAGCAGGGGCCGTCTTCTCCACCACGTCCGCGATGAAGTTGTACTGGCGCCGGGGAGAGGTGGGTGGCGACCCAAGGACCGAGGCGAGGACGGCCGGGGGACCCCGCCCCCCGCCCCACAACAACAATAGCACTGCCCCCCCAGCGCCCAGCGCCACCGCCAGCCACACACGCGGACGGGTTCCAGAGGTCCCTGAGTCTTCCCGGGCCCGGGGATCTGGGGTCCCCGCAATTAGCCGTGCTCGGGGATCCAAAGTCTCCGACTTCAGACATGTCCGTGGTTCAGGGACCCTCAGAGACAGCCAGGCCCGGGACTGGGGACTGGGGGTCCCATAAGTCACTCCAGCCCGAGGGTCAGGAGCTCCTGACGTCAACAGGGCCCGGAAGTCAGGAGTCAACAGTGATCCCTTACCCCAGCGAACCCCCCGCCAAGCCCGCCATCCCCAGAGGCTCCAGCCTGCACCCCGCCCCGCCCTCAGTGCAGCCATCAGCTCCGCCTTGGTTGCCTCCTCGCCCGCCCTACACAGAGGAGGCGCTCTGGACGCGAGAGGGAGGACTGCAGGACGCGGGGCACGCCGGTACCTGAAGTCTCCAGAAGTGCACGCCGGGACCCAGGATTCCGGGAGGCCGACTCCGCCCCCGCCCTGCGAATGCCGGGAATTGTGGTCCCCGCGGGACGCGAGTTCTGAGGTGGCCCAAGGGCCCGCAAGGCATGCTGGGACCGCTAGCCCTTCCGGGGCGCATCAGGGTTTCGGCTCCCGGCACCCTGGGCGGATGCCCAGAGACTCCGCCTTCCCAGGAGGCCCTGCGACGGGGAGCGAAGATGGCGGCGGAGGCTGTGGCCCGACAGCCCTAAAGCAGCAGTTATGGAGCCTCCCCCGGTGCCGGGGCCGGAGCGGCTCTTTGATTCGCACCGGTAAGAGCCCCGGCGGGAAGAGGCCAGTTCCCGCGTCCGCTTGGCCTTCTGCGCGCGATCATCCCGCCTCTCGCCCCCAGGCTCCCGGGTGACGGCTTCCTACTCTTCGCGCTGCTGCTCTACGCTCCAGTAGGGTTCTGCCTTCTCGTCCTGCGCCTCTTTCTTGGGATCCACGTCTTCCTGGTCAGCTGCGCGCTACCGGACAGCGTTCTTCGCAGGTTCCGACCCGGGCGCTAGAGGAGGGTCAGGGCTGGACCCGGCCCGAGGCCGCGCAGTCACCGCTGCCTGCATCCCTAGGTTCGTGGTGCGGACCATGTGTGCAGTGCTGGGACTCGTGGCCCGGCAGGAGGACTCTGGACTCCGGGATCACCGCGTCAGGGTCCTCATTTCCAACCACGTGACACCTTTCGACCACAACATAGTCAACCTGCTTACCAGCTGTAGCACCGTGAGTTGGGGACGAAGTCGAGAGCGCCGCGGGGTGGTTCCCGGGGCCCAGCTCAAGGCTCCCTTCTCCACGTCCGGGTTTCCTCTGGGGACTCAAGATACCGACCCTTACCCCAGACCCCGCCTTTCTACTCCATATGTTAATTTTTCTCTCTTAACAACATTCTTTTCTTCTTACTTTCTCTCCTCCCCCACCCCAGCCTCTACTCAATAGTCCCCCAAGCTTCGTGTGCTGGTCTCGGGGCTTCATGGAGATGGATGGGCGGGAGGAGTTGGTGGAGTCACTCAAGAGATTCTGTGCTTCCACGAGGCTTCCCCCTACCCCTCTGCTGCTGTTCCCCGAAGAAGAGGCCACCAATGGCCGGGAGGGGCTCCTGCGCTTCAGGTGGGTGAGCACAGGTATCTGTCTCCAAACTGGGTAGGTGGTCAGGCTTGGGGGCCCTTGGGTTTTCACAGCCTTTTTCCACCCTGCTCCTTCCATTCCTAGCTCATGACCTTTTTAGTTCTTTTTCTTGAATCCCTATATTCCCCACTTTTCTACGGTCCAGTTTGACAGTGTTCTGTTCAAAGTCAGGTATGAGCTGCTGACTGGGCTGGCTGAAATCCCATACTCTCTCTTCCCCTTTCTAGTTCCTGGCCATTTTCTATCCAGGATGTGGTACAGCCTCTTACCCTGCGAGTCCAGAGACCCCTAGTCTCTGTGGTGAGTGTGTGCTGGACGGAGATTCTCTGGGCTTGGAGGGGACATTTCCCAGTCCTGGCCCTGGCTTAGACCTCACTCATGCCCTCCCTTCAGACGGTGTCAGATGCCTCCTGGGTCTCAGAACTGCTGTGGTCACTTTTCGTCCCTTTCACGATGTATCAAGTAAGGTATTAACTGTCCTCACTTTTTGGTGGCTGGGAGAAACTCACCTCAAGGTCAAGGAAGTAGCTGTCTCTGCCCTGTCCATTTGCAGATCTTTTAATGTCAAGTTCCCACCACAGAGGCAATATGAAGTATTGAGTATCTCCCCACTGTCACCACCACTGTTCCAAGAAAAGAGGTATCGGAGTGGAGAGAGGGTACCCCCAACATGGTCCTGGATTGTTTTTGCAGGTGGCTCCGTCCTGTTCATCGCCAGCTGGGGGAGGGGAATGAGGAGTTTGCCCTCCGTGTACAACAGGTGACAGGGGACCCGGGCAGGATGGAGGTGGGGGTCTTCCCTCAGGGGGAAGGAGACGAAGGCTTGAGAACCTTCCAATCTTCCAATTCTCCCTAGTTGGTGGCCAAAGAATTGGGCCAGACAGGGACACGACTCACTCCAGCAGACAAAGCAGAGCACATGAAGCGACAGAGACACCCCAGGTTGCGTCCCCAGTCAGGTGTGTAGTCCCTGTACACAAAGCTTCACAGCCATTTTTTTCAGCCTGTTGTGGTTTCCTCCCTGTTCCTGTACTAGTCAGCCTCTTCTTCCGCCTAGTTCTCCACTCACCATATTTCGGATTTCTTTTTTGCAGCCCAGTCTTCTTTCCCTCCCGCCCCCGGCCCTTCTCCTGATGTGCAGCTGGCAGCTCTGGCTCAGAGAGTCAAGGAGGTTTTACCCCACGTGCCACTGGGCGTCATCCAGAGAGACCTGGGTATGGGGAAGGGTGGCCTCACGCAAGGAGACAGGCACAGGGAAGAAAAGTGGGTGGTGAAGGGAGAAGGTGAACAAAGAAACAGACTCTCCTCTCCTCTCTTCCCTTCTCCCCAGCCAGGACTGGCTGTGTAGACTTGACCATCACTAATTTGCTTGAGGGGGCCGTAGCTTTCATGCCTGAAGACGTCACTGAAGAGACCCAGTCCCTTCCCACAGCCTCCACCCCCAAGGTGAGACCCCAGAAATGGTCAGGTCCAAGACTTGGGGTGGGATGGGGCAGTCTGCACATTCTCTGTCCCTGACATCTCTTTTTTTGATCCTGAGACCCTAGCATAGTGCCTCTCTTGCAAAGTAGGCATTCGATGGGTGTTTAATGATGACTTCGCAAGCCCTCTGACATTGTGATCACCTCAGTTCCCCAGCTCTGGCCCAGCGACCCCTCAGCCCACAGCCCTAACATTTGCCAAGTCCTCCTGGGCCCGGCAGGAGAGTCTACAAGAGCGCAAGCAGGCGCTGTATGAGTACGCGAGAAGGTGAGGGGTTTGGAGAACGATGAAAAGGACAGGTTGGAAAAGGGAGCTCTTCATGGAAATAATACAGCAAAGCCCGTTCAATGTCTTCTCCTTATGTCCTGCAGGAGATTCACAGAGAGGCAGGCCCAGGAGGCTGACTGAGTACAGGATGGCGCCCAGAGCCGCAGGACGGAGACTGGGGGCAGCTCTCACCCAACTCACAACAGGCCGGATGGGTGGGTGGTAAAAAGGGAGGCATGGGGCTCCCCCCAATATCACATTAAATTCAGGGTTTTCACTCAAGGTCTCTGTTGCCTCTCTGGGTCTCAAAAATCCCCCTAGCAGTTTCCTTTTCCCCTGGTTGTGGGGCTCAGGGATCAGGGCCTCCTTGTGGGTTTGTGGGATTGGTCAGAATGGAACTGTCTGCAGTCACCTCCGCATGCCAGGAGATGAGCAATATGGAAGGTGTAACTGAACTGAAGACCCAGCAGCAACTGGATCCTAGCTAGGGTGTTCAGCCAAGGTATGTGAAGAAACAGCTGCAAAACTACAAGTCCCAGGATGCCTTTCGGTAATGAGTACAGTGCACAGAGTTCACACATGATGGGTGTGGTGGCTGGAGCCTGTGAAGCAGAGCAAATGGCCCCACCCCCAAACCAGTCTATAGAGTTTGTGTTTGAGCCAAGCCCTAGGGTGGAACCGGAATTTACCTTTGTACTTGACACTGGTCAGGGTTAGTGGTGACTGGCTGGGTGGGTCTGGAACTGGCTGCCATCCTGACAACATCTCAGAGCTGCAAGCAGGTTTGAATCCAGGATTCTTGTGGCCCTTCCCCTGGATTCCTAACCCCCGCTCCTCCTCTTACTCTTTATTCTTTTCCCCTGGAAACCTTCCCACAGGTTACCAGGTCTCATACAAATTCTGCTGCCCCTGAGGGCCCCTGTGTCAGTCACAGGATTTTTACTACCTGACTACAGGGTAATAGTCCGCTTTTGATAGTCCCTTACTTGGAGACTCAACTACTGTTTCCCGGCAGGCAAGAAATACTGGGAAGAAGGGACCCCAGGGCATTATCACCTGAGGGTACAGGTTAGGGATTGGGAAGATGGTGTCAGTCACCAAATACGAAGCCTTGATGGCGGCCCTGCCTTCTATAGGTCCTGCCAGACAGCCACCATGGCCTCTCAGCTTCTCGGGCTGGAAGAAGAGTCTGGCCCAAACCCTGGGGAGTCTGAACTGGCTGTGAACCCCTTTGACGGGCTCCCCTTCTCTTCCCGCTACTACGAGCTGCTTGAGCAGCGCAGAGCCTTGCCTATCTGGGCTGCCCGCTTTATCTTCTTGGAGCAGTTGGAGAGTAGCCCCAGCGGAGTGGTGCTGGTGTCTGGAGAGCCTGGCTCTGGCAAGAGCACCCAGGTGGGGAGAGATTCTGGGAGTGAACAAAGGGAGGGGCTGGGGAACTGGCTTTTCCCTGGACGAGTTGGGGGGAGTGGGAGGGGCGCTATGTGAAGTAATAGAAAATGTGGGCAAAGGGAGATTGGTTAGGCTGGCCCCAGGGTGGCTGGTGAAGGACCGGGAGACTCCCCAAATAGAGATTAAATTGGCTGCAGCTTCCCCTATGTCTCGCTGACTGGTTTTCCTTCCTTACCCCTACCCCAGATCCCACAGTGGTGTGCAGAGTTTGCACTGGCCAGGGGGTTCCAGAAGGGCTGGGTAACTGTGACTCAGCCCTACCCTCTGGCAGCCCTGAGCTTGGCCCTGAGAGTTGCTGATGAGATGGACTTGACCCTGGGTCATGAGGTTGGATACAGCATCCCCCAGGAGGACTGCACTGGGCCTGACACGCTGCTCAGGTGTGGTCTCCTGCAGGCCTGACCCAAATCTAACTCCCCTCACTGGGTAGAAATAAGCCCAGTCTTCTGACATCTCACCATACCCTCCCTCAGCCCAGCTCACTCTTTAAATTAGGAATAATGAAACTGCTGAATTAAGCCCTTTAACCCCAACTGGGGACATTCAGACATTCAGCCTCCCCACCCCCATCACAAAAAGTCTCACTCTCCTAACTGCAGTACAGCTTGTGAACAGTGTCATCAGTGGGGTTGTGGGTCCATGGGCTCAGAAGTCAGTCACAGGGTCTTTTACTGAACTTCACTATTAAAATCTAAGCCCTGGGGAGAATTCTGGACTTCTGGGGCTGGGCAGTGTCCACATGGACTCCTCTGCCCACTGCCAATGTCAACAGGTTCTGCTGGGACAGGCTGCTCCTGCAGGAGTTGGCCTCCACCCGGGGCACCGGAGGCTGGGGCGTGCTGGTGCTGGATGAGGCTCAGGAGCGGTCAGTGGCCTCAGATCTGCTCCAGGGGCTTCTGCGAGATGCCAGGCTTGGAAACCTTCCAGGGGACCCCAGACTGGTTGTAGTTACTGACCCAGCCCTTGAACCTAAGCTCCAAGCTTTCTGGGGCAACCCTCCCATTGTGCACGTGCCCAGAGAGCCTGGCAGGTGTCCCACTCCCGTCTACAGGGACACTGTCCCTACTGACCGAGTGGAAGCTGCCTGCCAAGCTGTGCTTGAATTGTGTCGGAAGGAGGCTCCGGGAGATGTGCTAGTGTACCTGCCCAGTGAGGAGGTAAAAAAATGGGATGCAAAAGGAGGTGTTCCGGGAGGAATGGGAGCGATGCTTGGTAGGGACATTGGAGTTGTGGTATTTACTCTCCTTAGGGGTCCTGAGGAAAAACTCCGGGTTTTCATGGTAAAGAGGTCTACCAATCTCTTTTTGATTCCATACAATATAGAGGTTTGTGGTTCAACGAACTCCTGAAATTATAGCACCCCGACTTTATGAGTATGTGCATTTTTTCAGAGTGAAGGGCCATAGCTTTCGTCAGGTTTTCAAAGGGGTCTGTGACCCCAAAAGGTGAGAACTGCCCTAATGCCCCACCCGTCTCCCCAGGAAATTTCCCTGTGCTGTGAGTCATTGTCCAGGGAGGTGGGGCCCTTGGTTCCCCAAGGGCCCCCACTACGGGTGCTGCCCCTTCACCCAGGCCGTGGACAAGCTGTGCAGGCAGTGTACCAGGACACAGACTTGGGTGCCCGGAAGGTGATAGTCACTCACTGGCTGGCTGACTTCTCCTTCTCCCTCCCTTCCATCCGACATGTCATTGACTCAGGACTGGAGCTTCGAAGTGTGAGTGAAAGAGAAATGAGGGCATATGGGGGCTAAAGACAGAAATAGCCCACTCTCGGTGGGGAGGGTATAGTTCAAATGGTAGAGTGCATGCTTAACATGCACAAGGTCCTAGGTTCAATCCCCAGTAAATCGATCCATTTTAAAAAAATAATAAATAAATCTAATCACCCCACCACTACCCCTCCGAAAAAAGAAATAGCCCACTCTCATCAGTCTTGGCCTTGGCTGGGGGGCGGTGGCAGGTTTACAATCCTCAGATCCGAGCAGAATCTCAAGTGTTGAGACCAATCAGCAAGTGTCAGGCAGAGGCAAGACGACTGCGGGCAGGAGGGGTCCCACCAGGTAAGAGCCTTTGCCCTCAGTGAGATCCAACATGAAAAGAGTCTCCAGCACGTGAGCCCTGAGGAATCTACAGTGGTCTTCTTCCCCAGGTCTTTCTCCCCTCAGGATCCTGTCTCTGCCTGTATCCTAAGTCCTTCCTAGAACTAGAGGCTCCCCCACTGCCCCAACCCAGGGTGTGTGAGGAGAATCTGAGCCCCCTGGTCTTACTACTCAAGAGGAGACAGATTGCAGAGCCAGGGGAGTGTCACTTCCTGGACCGGCCTGGTGAGCACCCCTCCTGCCCAAGTCCTGCTGTCCGACCACCAGGCTCTGAGAACCCCTGCCCTGTAAGCCTTGTGCCATCCCCAGCTCCAGAGGCGCTGATGCAGGCCTTGGAGGACTTAGACTATCTGGCAGCGCTGGATGATGATGGGGACCTGTCAGACCTGGGAGTCATCCTGTCAGAGTTCCCTCTGGCCCCTGAGCTTGCCAAAGCCCTGCTGGCCTCGTGCGAATTCGACTGTGTGGACGAGATGCTCACCCTGGCTGCCATGCTCACTGGTAAAATCATCTTCTCTCTCTGACTCTCACGGCCACTTCAGCCCTTCCGTTTGGCGTTCTGGTGCCCCTGAAGCTTGCCCATTCCCCCATGCTCCAGTTCCCAGCTGTACCCTGTGTAAAGAACGAGGCTTCATCATTTAGCCCTCTCCTGTCTCTCTGTTGGGTCTTGTCCCTTAACATGCTTAAATATCTTCTACTTGTTATTTCTAAAACTTTACAGCCCTCTTCCTCAACCCTATACTCAGCTGTACAGAATACTCTCTATCCTGTTCAATCCAGGGTATTTCTGGCCCACTGCATTCCAGCATCAGGCCCACCACAACCCTGATGCAGCCTTCTGCTCACCAGTGACCTCCTAGAGACCTAATCCAGTGAATGCTTGTGAGCCCTTATTCGTGACTTTCTTTTGACACTTGAGAATGCCCACCGCTCTCACCTTGAAACTGCCCCCTCGTTTAGCTTCTGTGACCCACCCCTCGTGGTTTACATCCTACCTCTCTGACCATTCCTTCATCTCTTGCTTGAGCTGCTCTTCCTCTGCTTCGTCCTCTGCTCCTCCACTGTAAGTTGGACTTCAGGATTTTATCGTTGCCCCTTTCATCTTCTCACTCCCCGAATTCTAAGCAAGTTCGTTCACACCCACGGTCTGAACTGGCACACCACCATCCTCCTGAATCTTAGACTTACCCACCTGACTCCTGAGGGGTGTTTCCTCGGAATGGTCCACAGGACTTCAACGCTCCCCATCACGGCTCAGGTGGATTCCCTTTGTGGCCTAACTAGTCATGTGAACTTTTTCCAGACACGTGGACTCTCTTACTTAAAAAACTCTTCTTTACCAGCTATTCTTTACCTTTCAAGCAGAATGTAAATTCATTTGTACATCACATCTGGTCTCTCTTAACCTGGCCCATACCTACCTCTCCGGCTTTACCTCCTGCCACCCTACCACACCCGCTGTTCCCCCCACTCATAATCCTAGGTGCTTGCAGTTCTCAAAATATGCCATCCCCATAGTCTAGAATACTCCTCCCGCCCCTTCTCCACTGCACTGATTCCTACTCAAAGTTCAAATATTGGCCCCCACACCTACTGAGTTTATTAAGTTTGCTTATCTGGTGGTCTCTCCCACCAGACTCTGTGCTTCTTGAGAGCAGAGACTTTTACACTGATTCATCTTCAATGCCTAATAAAGGGCATAGTGTCTAGAAGTCATTTGAATAAAGTTCCCAAAGTGACAGTCCTACCTTTTCGGTATACCGCTATCCTTTCTCATTCTCCAAAACAAACTTCCTCTCTTCTGCCTCCAGCTGCCCCTGGGTTTACTCGTCCTCCCGTCTGCGCAGAAGAAGCTGCCCTGCGTCGGGCCCTAGAACACGTGGATGGTGATCACAGCTCTCTGATACAGGTGTATGAAGCCTTTATACAGAGTGAGTGGCCCACTCGGCATCCTCTTACAGAATCCCAGATTTGCCAGAGGGATGCGGTGTGCAACCAGCTGACAGATCTCTGTTCTGAAGAAGAGGAGGGGTTGGGTTCTCTTGGGGGATTCAAGGACTTTAGGTGCAGATGGTCCCTTTCCTCTCCTAGGTGGAGCAGACAAGGCGTGGTGCCAGGCTCGGGGTCTAAATTGGGCAGCACTGTGCCAAGCCCGTAAACTTCGGGGAGAACTCCTAGAACTCATGCAACGGATTGAACTTCCCTTATCCCAGCCAGCCTTTGGCTCTGAGCAGAATCGCAGAGACCTCCAGAAAGCACTGGTGTCGGGGTACTTCCTTAAGGTTAGGGGAAGGAGCTGGGGTGAGGGTCATACAAGGAGCAGAAGGTAGAGGGAGCAAAGATTGGTATGTGTCACGTCTGAAATTGGGGTCCAGGTGACCATTCAAAGGATTCTTTAGAACCAGGAGAAACTTCTCCTTTGAGGAATGTGTGGCTGTGGAAATGCCATACTGTATGGTCGTAAGGTAGGGCTATGACAGTCTGCTAATTCTCATCACCCTTGCTAATTCTTTCTCAACCTCCTTTTCTTTCTTCTACTGACCCTTCACTCTCACTTATTCCTTCAATATCTTTGCCTTTCAATGAGGTGGCCCGAGACACAGATGGGACTGGAAATTACCTGCTCCTGACCCATAAGCATGTGGCCCAGCTCTCCCCAAACTGCTGCTACCGAAGCCGCAGGGCTCCCGCCAGACCGCCACCGTGGGTGCTTTACTATAATTTCTCCATTTCCAAAGACAACTGCCTCTCCATTGTTTCTGAGATTCAACCACAAATGTGAGTTCCCTGACACCACACCCCAAACAACACTGCCCATTCCTCTTCCTGGGGTCAAAATTACAGCTGGGGAGTTAGAGAGCCTTACAAAGAGAAAGGGATCTTACTGTTTGTAGTAACATATGATTTGAGGAGACAGGGTTTGTAGAAGGGGCAGTGAGAAATTTAACAACCTGCATTATAAGAGAAGATACAGAAAAATCATCTAATTATGACTCTCTCTGTCAGACTGGTGGAATTGGCCCCTCCATACTTCCTGAGTAACTTGCCCCCTAGTGAGAGCAGAGACCTCCTGAACCAGCTGAGGGAAGAAATGGCAGATTCTTCAACAGGACATGAATCTCCCTCCACCCAAGAACTTGGAGATGCCTGTGTCCTGCAGTGACCTGTCTACGGAGTGAAGCTGAGCTCATCTCATCACACTAGATCCTCCCTCAGGCTAGCACCTAGGCAGCCAGTCAGATTTAAAAGCCCAGAGTTAAGGGTCAAATGTAAATACTGGAACCTGAGTCCCAAGAAATGGTAGGCCAGGAGTAGAGAGAATTGGGTAAGCCACAGTCTGTACAGGGTAGGACCACTTCCTTAGCCTTCTATTTATTTGAGAGGAACTGATATGCCTCCATATCCCCAACTTATGCCAAACCCATCCTATGCTCCCTTTTGGTCTATAAAAGTTCTTTTTCTATGGTGCCCAACTTGAGTTTGGTTTTGCAGCAGCATTTATAATATCTATGAGTTAGAGATGACACAGTACAAAAGACTTAGGGTCAACTGCAACAGTGATGTCCTCTTGCCTGGTTCCCATCCCTGGTTAAGCCTTTGTGCTATGACTGACCTAGCTGTCATTAACATGGAACATGAGTAGTTTGACTACAGTTGGCCTCTGACCCTGCCTAAAGCTCACTCCCCTCTATCATACTGCTCTTGCCTACAGGGGAGGCAGACAAAATCTTCCCTCTTGTCTTCATACAACTTCAGTCCTCTCCTTCCTAAACCTCAGGGCTATGGCAACTATACCCAGCCTCTCAACTTTCCATCAACAGGCTTCCCGGCAGCGCCTGGCCCACCGAACCAGCTCAAGTTTTTCTAACAACTCCAGGGACATCATGCTTTTCTCTTTCCAGCTGGGTTATTCCTTTCCCTTTTCTTCCCTCGGACTAGTGACTTTGATATCCTCAATCATCTTGCATGTTGTAAATGTGTTTATAAAAATTGGTGGAAAGAAACATTTAATCCTTAGAACTCTGCTTTTCTTCTCAGAATTTCCTCCCTTAGACATTCTGTCTGTTCTCATCATTCCATCTAACTATGCCTCTATGTGGATGTCGGCATTTTTCCAGAATTTACTCTCTAGGTCTAACATTTAGTTTTGCCTGCAGAGTTCATCTTGATCCTATCTTCCCAATTTCCCCTTCATCATACACAACATCGTTGATTTCTTGATCCTTTACATTTCCAACCTTGTAATTATCTTTGATTATTTTTAGGCCTGTCACTTCCTAATTACTTGCCGAATTCGGCTCACCCTAACACCACTGGGCCCATTAACTTTGTCCATTGCTTTCCGCCCCGCCTTCCCTCTCTGTCTCCGAGGGACACCAGAGCCAGATTAGTGTTCCTAGATTTTCTCTTCATTGGGTGTCTAAGTATCCGTCTCGCCTGCCACCCAGGCGCACTGTTAGGCCCAAGTGGGAGGACATAGTCAGCAGGTTAAACACACATGGACAACATGAGGCTCAAAGTCCAGAAGGAATCCTTAGCGATTATTTAACAGTTGATGGATGGATGCCCAGCGTGGATAACTCTCTGGTTCCTGTCAGTCAGTCAGACTGTCGGTCTCCAGCACCTCCTCCATTACTCTGCTGTTGTTGGCGTCTTCCTTCCTTCCTTTACGATCTGGTACAGTCCCAGCCCGCGGGGGCTGCAGCCGCCCCATCCCAGCGGTGCGTGTAACCTGCTCCAGCCCTCCGAACTCCAGCTCCGACCCACCCACAGAAGGAGCCGGAGTCCCTCGAGAGAGAGCAGCCATTGGCCAGCCTACCCCACCTCCCCGCACCTCATTGGCTGCCGTACTTCAGGTCCCGCCCCCTCAGCGGGTTCCAGCAGCCGGGCCGACAGTGGAAGTGAAAAATGGCGGGAAAGGCCGCGTTTCTGCGCTCCAGGTAACGGCTCAATGCTGGCCTGGGAGCCCGCGGTGGCTGAGGAGCCCTCGACGGTAGCCTCAAGGCCAGCTCCTCCTCACACGCTCCACTGCCGCGGGACCGCCACGTGGGCGGCCGTGCGCTCCAAGGCCCTGGGCCCGGCGCTCCACGCCGCGCCTCGGTCCGGAAAAGAGCGCTCGGCCGGTCAGTCAGTCAGGCGTCGCTCACACCACCGAGGCGAGCCCGGACACGGAAGCCACCTTGTTGTCCTCGGCCCAGGGCTGCAGGTTCTGCAGCGCGAAGAGCGACGAGTTGTGCAGGCAGAGCGGGTCCGGGGGCAGCGGCGGCCGCAGCGGTCGCGGTAGCGCGTCCTGCTGCAGGTGCAGAAGCAGCCGGCCCGCGCGGTGCCGCTCCGCCTCGCGCTCCTCGGCCGTCTGGCGCCTGGGCGGGCGGAGACGCGGGGTCAGCGAGGCCGGCCCTCGCCCGCCCCGCGCCGCGCCGCGCCGCGCCGCGCCTCACCGCCACTTGGCCCGGCCCGGTCCCTCGCCCACCCCGCGCCTCACCGCCACTTGGTGCGCCGGTTCTGGAACCACGTCTTGACCTGCGCGTCAGTCATGCGCAGGGCCTTGGCCAGCGCCGCCCTCTCGGCCGAGGCCAGGTACTTCTGGCGCAGGAAGCGCCGCTCCAGCTCCAGCACCTGCGAGCGGGAGAAAGACGTGCGCGGCTTCTTCCGCTTCGGGGGCGTCCGGTTTTGGTAGGGGTGACCTATACGGCGCGTCCCGGAGAAGGGCGAGAGCGCGGCTACAGGGAGGAAGAAAGCAAGGCAGGGTTTTCGGGGCGGCCCGAGGTGTCACTGAGACGAGAGCATGGCTGCGCAGGCCGCAGAGCTCCCGCACCGCGTCCCTACCCCTGCCCCAAGCTCGGCCCCCCGAATCAGTAGAGGCTTCCAGATGAGAAAGGGCCTCGGAAACGCCCCCCACCTTGGGTGAGGGAGAGACGTCCCGGTAACTTCACCCTGCCCTCCCGGCGGTGTGGACAGCGGACTGCAGAGGAGGGCGCGGGTGTCGACGGCAGCTACCTCCCCAGCGCCTCTCAGCAGTGGGACCAAGAGATACAAGTTGAGGGAAGATCCCCTGGGATGAGGAGCGGAGGGTATGAAAGGGGACCTTGAGTTGGAGCAGAAGGATCAAAGATGAGGAAACCGGGTCAGTGTGGGCAGGATGCTGGAGGGATTGGGCAACCTTACCCGTGAGCCGGTCCTTGGCATAGCGGCGGCCGCTGTCCATCCAAGGAAAGGTGAGTCCCGCTAGGCCCCCGGCGCCGCCCAAGCCTGAGGGCCCAGGAACCGCAGGCGCGCCTCCCGCGGGCGGCTGCACTGGCAGCGGGCGGTGCGCTGGGACGCGGATCACGCCTCCCGGGCCCACACCAGAGCTGCCTGGTAGCGGGGTCAGCGAGCCCGCGGGGCCGTAGCTCGAGGCTCCGTGAAATCCACCCGAGAACGCCGCACTCTCCCCATGGCCCTGGCCGGCGCGACCCAGGCCTAGGCCGCTCCCGGGGGGTTCCGGGCAGCTCAGGATCTGATCGATGCCGAAGCTGATTGGCTCGTGGTGAGGGAGGTTGTGCGATGCCAGCACCGCCGGCTCCATGGGTCCGGGTCAAGGAGGACTGCAAGAGGTTTGGCGGTTGGGGACTGCGCCCAAACAGCTCTGGTGCCCAGCAGCGGAGCTCTCCGGGCGGTGGCCTCAGGGGCCCGCGGGACTGGCCGCGGAGAGGCGCCGGGGCCCCCAGGACATCTTCATCCCTGTGTGCTGGGAGTTACCGCGCCCGTGCCGGCCTCTGCCGGGCGTCGGCTGAGGAACTCGCATCCCGGGGGAGCGCGACTGACCGGGGCCCCAGGAGCGCCCTTCCTAGCTTTGAAGTGAAGGTGGACGCTGGGCTGCTGGGGCCTCTGCCCGAGTCCGAGGTGGAGAGGGTTAGCCGGCTCCGGCTGGGGCTGTGACTGACAGATCAGCCTTGGGTGGGCAGTCGGGGCTGGGGGTAGGGCAGGGGCGGGGCCGGTCCCGTTAAAGGGGAAGAGACTCCTGTTTGCGCCCAGCGCGGGGAAGACTGGCCCGCGGGAACGGTGGGAGTGTTGTGGGGGGGAGGTGGCGATGGTGTTTTGAACCAGGCTATGCACGGGAGGGGCCCGAGCTTGGGCCATTGAGCGCTGAGTCAGCCGAGATGCGCAAGGCAACTCCATCCTCGCTGGCTTCTGTCTTTGGGCTTCCTCGGCCTCACCGACTTCAGCAGGTGCCTCGTCCCACTGCCCCCACTCTTCGCCTCCCGATGGGTCCTGCCTGACGACTCTCAGATTCGTTGTGGCCCCCGCCTAAACGCTCTTGGAGACTAAATCTCGTTGTGACTTTCTGGCTGCGATGGAAAGTGGCTAGGGAACGGCACCGGCGAGTTGGAGGCCCGGAAAGAGGACAAGTGTGGGAAGGCGGTGGCAGAGCGTCTGGTGGGCTAGGGCGGGGAACAACTGCTCTGAGCCAGTGATCCTGGTGCACATCCCGGCCTCTCCCGTAGGGCCCCTAGCTCCTTACGGGAGCGTCAGTAATGGGTGCCCAGTGTTTCTTAGAATTTTGATTTTCTGAAATCGGTGTAAAAAGGACCAGTGGCTGAACCGGGTCAACTCATGTCGGTGAGGACTTGGGGCTGGCGTTCAGCCCCCGAATGGGGACGACCAACGCAAGACTCTGCCCCTGTGCCTAGGAAGTCTATTTTCACACACTCTGGCCCCTCCAAAGACGGGAGGACGAAATCGCCACAGGCGACATGTGGGACCTCACCGAAGTCTTCAGAGGATCCCAACCGCCTCATTTAGCATAGATGCTTCACCCCACCCAAGCCCAGGAAACCGTGCCTGGAGCGTGTCAGAGAAGGGAGGTAGGGAAAGACGAAGCCGCTCGGTGACCTTGTGACCTCTGGCTGCGGACCCAGGAGCTGAGAGTGTGTGAACTCTGCATCCTTCCCCGGAATGGGACCCCGGGCCGGCCGGGCCCCTGCGCCTTAGACCCGCCCCTGCCGCCACCCGGCCCGGTGCAGGCCGCCATAATCGGGTTAGCTGGGTCGGAATTACATTACCTTCCCCGGCCCGCCCCGGCCCTGGGATGGGGGGTTGGGGGGGCTGGCGCCTCCGAGCCGGTGAGACTGGGCGCCTGGAGGGGGATGTTCCTACCATCCCTTGGAGGGTGGGCACCGAGGAGCAGCTTGGCCTGCGTCAGACACGTGGTTCCCAAAGGACCCCCGCCCCTGTGCCAGCCCTAGCCCCTCAACCCCAACCCACTCTGGTGCCGTGGTCCAGGCTGCCCGATACCCTTGTGAGCCAAAATGCCTTCTGAGGCTAGTGGATAGGTCTCCCTGGGAGCACGGATCTTCCGGTTCATTCTCCAGGGTTTCCCAGGAAAAACTCTGCCCCTCCTTTCTCCCCAGCAGATGGGCTGGCAGCCTGGCGCCTAGGGCAGTGTAAGGGGTCTTTTCTCTCCAGGGAACCAAGAATGATATTTGGGCATCTGGGCAGGAAGAAAGAGAAGAGAAAGAAGGCAGTGGGGTTTCTCCCCACACAAAGCCAGCAGTCCCTCAGTGTTCTCAGAAGCTTCAGTTTGAAGGGGGTGAATGATGGGGGAGGGAGGGGTGAACATTAATAATATGTGACATCCTCCCCCAACCTTGTCCACCTCCATCATCCAGTTTCTCCAGCCCTTTCCCCTTCCTACCAATAGCCACCTTCTGAAAGGGGTGGGGGTCCTACCACGTTGGCAGCTGTTTTTGGTGAAGAAGATGTCTCCTCCCCTAAGCCTTCACAGAACTCCAAGCACCTTTTCTTTGCAGCAGTGGAGGGGCTGAGGCTACTAGGGAGCATGAGTCCCCTGCCGCTCAGGTAAACACTTCGGAGGTATCATGGGCTAGATTCCCCCAGATGAGACCAGAGAGCCTAGGAAGACAGTGAAGTAAATAAAGTATCCGAAGAGGGGCTGGCCTGCATGTTAGGAGTTTGCCATTCCCTTTTCCCACTCTAGCGGTGGGCCTCTGGTTAGACAGATTGGAGGCACTCATGTGTCTCCAATCAAGCTGAATAAATCCTTCTCAAATGAATCAGTGACTGAACCAATGAAGGGGAAAAAGGCAGCATCGTGCAGACCTGTATGTCTGCTTACTGTACATCCTACCTTTCGAGGTCAGCACAGATGGCACTGCCACCCAGAGATTGCCCAAATGATTGATTCCTGGAGGAGAATGGTCACAAACCCAGTAATACACATCTTCTGAGGAATATATATATATATATACATTGCTCCACTTCAAGGCCAAAAGGTATCCAGTTCTGTCAACCACAGTCCTAGGAATTTCTCTGCTTGCCTCTTCCTTGATGATTTCCTGATTCTCTGAAAAGGATGGTTCCTGCTAGTTTATGTTGATGATGGAGGCTCTGGGGTCAGCACCATCACCTCCCATACACACTGCCTTGGATCCATCTCACTATATCCTTCCTACATGCACATGGCCACTCAAGTCGTCAAGTTTTCATGCCTTCAAACCGCAGCTTCACAGGGAGAGGCCATGTTCCCAGCCTGTGCTCCCGCATCTTCTCTTCCTTTCTGCTCTTGGTCTGGTGTCTTTCCCTCGAGATGGTCCCAATTCTTGTATCATCATTTCTTTCATCAACTTAGTCCTTCCTACCCACAACTGTTTTAGGTCTATATTATCTGAACAAAGTCTTTGCCTAACTCTTTAAGAGAAATTATTTTTTTCTTTTTCCCTTTTACTGCCCATACCCACGGCCTCCCTTTCCTCATTATTTATTCTTTTCACCCACTGCAAGCTGGCTTCACTACGTGGACCCTTTCTCAGAGAGCTCCAGTGTCCGGTGTCTATTATCCGGAACTTCTCTGAAACAGTTTTTGTTGTTGCTGACCATCAACTATTTCTTAAAATGTCCCTTCTTTTAGCTTCTGTAATATTTGTCTTATTCTACATCTTTAGACATTTACAGTCAATGCTTATGTTTTCCCTCCAGTGACTTTTCTTCCACTGAAGACTGTGAACATTCTTCAGAGCTCAGACTTCAGCTTTACCCATCTCTACATCCGTTCAGGTTTCACCCACTCCAATAGTTCCATCTATTACATTTACCCACAAAACTCTCAGACCTCTGTCCCTGGTTCTGACATTTGCTGTACTCCACCCCACCATTCTTGTTTTCAGGCCAGCTCCATCTGCTTTTGCTGTAGCCACCTTAAGTGCAAAAGGCTGGAGGACATGCTTCCCCTCAAGCTCCTTATTCACCTCCTCTTATTATTCTTTTCTTTGAAATGTTTCATCTGTAGCCCTTCCTTTCCATTTCCAGAGATAAAAAGGCTAATGTAGGCCATCATTACCACCATCACCTACATGCATATATTCATCCAGAAAATTTTGATTGAACACCTACTTTGTGCCTGGCACTGGAGATACAGCTGTAAATGCAACAACAATCACTGCCATTGAGCAGTTTACATTCTAGTGGGGAAGGCAGGTGAAAAACAAGAAAATATATAAAACATGCTTAATAATAAAAATGCTAATAAAAAAATAAAGCAAGGAAGGGGAAGAAGAAGTGTAAGAGTGGGGAATTATGATTTATCTAGACTGATCACAGAAGGCCTCATGGAGTAAAAACCAAAAGGAAGAAAATGACCATTTGGATATCTGAGCATTTCAAGTTGGAGACACAGTGGGAATATATCCTAGTGTATCTGTGGGACAAACAGTGAGGGATCCAGTGTGGCTGGAGAGACGCAGTGACTGCAAGAGACCATGAAAGGCCTTGACCGCTGTAAGGAGTTGGGTTTTTATTCTAATTGAAAAGGGAAGCTATTGCAAGGTTTTAAACAGAAAAGTAAGGCAACTTATTTTCAAATTTTATTTTAAACAGCTTCCTTAAGGTAAAATACATACAATAATCTATATATATTTAAAGTGTACAGTTTGATAAGTTGACATGTTTACACCCATGAAGTCATCAACATAATCAAGATAATAAATATCCATCAACTGAAAAGCTTTCCTTGTATCCTTTTTTATATGTTTTTACCAGAATCACTCTGAGCTGCTACGTTGAGTATAAGCTAAAGAGGGGTAAAAAAGAAGGCAAGATGCCACTGTAATTATCCAGAAGAGAGGTGATGGCATCTCGGACCAGGGAGATAAGCAGTGGCTATAGTGAGAAGTAGCTGATTAAAAACTCACTAAACTCGTAACTTCCTGCTGCTTATCCACTCTAATTCACTCTGAAGACAAACGAACAAATATGTTTCTTTCATAGGATAACTCCCTCCCTACAAAAACGTATTTTAGTTACATAGTGCCCTGAGGCTATAGTCCCAATTCCATTAGGCCCTGCTGCTTCGATCCCTACTCTCAAATCTACATCTTGGCCTCCTTATATTCCCGCTCCTTTCATTCCCCTCCACTTTGCCTTTCTTTTCTATTCCCACCACACTTCTCACCCCTACCCGCACCCCTAGTCTCTAAATTTTACCCACACAAATCCCACTTCCTCCTGAAAGTCTTTCAGGGTCTCTACTGGGATCTCTCCTTTCTTGAGTCTCCAATTGCACTTGATGTTAATACTTCATAGTAATCTTACCTCTTTTTTTTTTTTTTGACTCATAGTAATCTTACCCTTGTTTTGTTTTGTCTCGTTTTCTAATCTCTCTTTTGCCCAGGGACATCGATGTACCAGCTCTAGGGCCCCGACGTCCTCCCCAAGTACAAGACTGGGCCTATGCTACTGCAGAAGCTCTCTGCCTCAGCGTGTCTGTGTGCGGTAGTGTCCTAGCCGCCCTCCCCTCCTTCTTGGGCATCTGCTCTGCATTAGTCTGTCCCAGGCCTCCGCAGGCGCCGGTGATTGAATCATCATCATTAACCAGGGCCTGCCCCCCCTGCCCCAATTCTCGGCGGCAGCGGGGAGGAAGGGGCGGGGGTAAGATCACTACCAAGTCCCTGGAGGTCCCTCCCTCCCCGCCACCCTCTCCGAGATTTCGCATAGCCCCAAGAAACTCCCGCTGTGGAGCCGGGAGAAGGCCCGCCATCGGTATGAAGCTCCGTAACGCGGACGCGTCAGCCGAGGAGGGCTGCACTAGAAGTAAAAGGCCCGGAGGGGCTTCTTTAGCGGGGATGTCGTCACAGGAGATCGACGACCGTGAGCGGTGGCGGGCGAAGACCGCCGGGCCTGTCGGGGTAGAAGGTGGGGGTCTTTTGCAGGCTCCAAAAGTTAGTCCCGAGGTCGTGTAGGGTCTATTATGATGATTACTACAACAGGTCAATGAGATAGGACCCCTTCCTACGCGCCCCCTACTCCCTAATTACAGATTGAGGAGGGGGAGGGGCCAGTGGGGCTCAGGTGAGCACACGGGGAGAAAGGGACGTGGGCGGGGCCTTACAGAGGGTCAGCGAATCCGAAAAGACTTAAGCCTTCGTTGCGAGGCGACAAGTCCCGCCCCGCAGGCGGCACCGGAAGTGGCAGGCCAGGATCAGCCTTTAAGATGGCGTCTCCTCAGGGGGGCCAGATTGCGATCGCGATGAGGCTTCGGAACCAGCTCCAGTCAGTGTACAAGATGGACCCGCTACGAAACGAGGTGCAGGGGCGGCAGGGTTATCACTGTGGTCGGCTAGCGGTGCGAACTGGGGCCGGCTAGAGGACGGGCGGTGGCTGGCCGGGAGCCCAGTGCGCCTGCGCAGAGGCAGGGTGCCCAATGCGCCTGCGCGATTGCGGTTGGGTTGCCAAACTCCGGGCTAGGACGCCTGCGCATTGTGCTGCCTACGTCTTGTAGTCTCCCCTGGGAAAGGAAAGTCGGGAGAGTCCACGTAAACCGAACCCCAGCTGTGCACGGAGCCCTCTGCCGGGCAGAAGGGGAGTGCCAGCCCTCGGGAGCTAATTCTCAGCTAACCGCGCAGGGTGCGGGGCTTGGCCTTGGGATACAATGAGAGGTGACTTCTAAGTTGTGAAGGCCCACGGGTTGGGGTTGGGGGAGTGATCGTTGACCGAGGTTGTGTTTGCAGGAGGAGGTCCGAGTAAAGATCAAAGACTTAAATGAGCACATCGTCTGCTGCTTGTGCGCAGGCTACTTCGTGGACGCCACCACCATCACAGAGTGTCTTCATACGTGTGAGTGCTCTGGACTCTGGCTGGTTCTTCCAGGCCCTACTCCCCGCCAAACTGGCTGCCAGCCTCTAGGCTGCTTCCCCAACCACCCAGGCACCCCGACCCAGCCCATGAACTCGATTTCCAGAGGGCCTGAGAATCTACTTTTCTCTTCATGCAGTCTGCAAGAGCTGTATTGTGAAGTACCTCCAAACCAGCAAGTACTGCCCCATGTGCAACATCAAGATCCATGAGACACAGCCACTGCTCAACCTCAAACTGGACCGGGTCATGCAGGACATCGTGTACAAGCTAGTGCCTGGTTTGCAAGACAGTGAGTGACCAGCCTTTGAGGGGTCTCTAGAGGACTGATGCGGGGTGGCAGGTTATGGTGACAAGGGCTTTGGTGGGAATCATGCAGGTAAAGAGGCCGACAGCTAAAAGGACAAAGAGTGCGGGAGGGCCTATACTTCCCACACTCCACTCCCTTCTAGGTGAAGAGAAACGGATCCGAGAATTCTACCAGTCCCGAGGCTTGGACCGAGTCACCCAACCCAGCGGGGAAGGTATGTCCCTTGGTGGCAGGAGGGTACGGTAAAGCCCCAGAGCATTCCTCCTGCCCAGTTTTGCTCCCTGGGGAAGGAGTATGGAACATGTGCCAACCCTCCTCACTACTCCGTCTTTCTCAGAGCCAGCCCTGAGCAACCTTGGCCTCCCCTTCAGCAGCTTCGACCACTCCAAAGCCCACTACTACCGCTATGATGAGCAGCTGAGCCTATGTCTGGAGCGGCTGAGGTGAGGGGCAGGTCATGGACCATCTGAAGTGACAGTGACAATGACCCAGAGCCAGAGAGGGGCTCAGGGTGGGACCGAGCAGTGAAGGAGTGTCTGTTTCCCTTGGAGAGAGAGTATATCTTGGCTCTGGGTGGGGGGCAGGGGAAAGATAGGGCTCCCTAACCTGTGTCTGTTTCCCCTCAGTTCTGGCAAAGACAAGAGTAAAAGCGTCCTTCAGGTGAGAGGGGCTTAAGGGAGGGCCTCTCTAAGGAGACTTACCTCCCCATGGCCCTTCCCTCACACACCTTATCCTCTTCCTTTCCCTTCTGACCCCCCAGAACAAATATGTCCGATGTTCTGTTAGAGCTGAGGTTCGCCATCTCCGGAGGGTCTTATGTCACCGCTTGATGCTGAATCCCCAGCATGTGAGTATTCCCACAGCAGGGTTTTCTGGGGCAGGGGAGAAGGGACTAAGAAAGGAGGAACACAGTCTGGGGTAGACCAGGGTAGTTCTTGACCTATGCAGGAGGAGAGTTCCTAAAACTGTGCCCCCATCTCCCGCCTAGGTGCAGCTCCTTTTTGACAATGAAGTTCTCCCTGATCACATGACCATGAAGCAGATATGGCTCTCCCGCTGGTTCGGCAAGGTGAGCCAGTGCCAAGGCAGTCCCCAGGGCAGGGGTGGGCTGAGGTGGCCTTTTGGGTAGGAACGTTCCTGCTGACTACCTCCTCCCCTTGTTCTCTCCTTAGCCATCCCCTTTGCTTTTACAATACAGTGTAAAAGAGAAGAGGAGGTAGGGGCCAAGCCCCCACCCCACCCCTCCCCATTCCCTCCCAGATATTTATGTGAAATTAACCTCGGCTTTATTTTTTGAAATAAAAACTTTTAAAAAGCATCTCTCTTTTCCCTTTTTGTTCTGCCACACGCATGCTTTGTCCTGTGACCTGCTTCCCTCTTGAGAAATCCTCTGGAGTTTCATCAAGAAGGAGGGCCTCTCTTTGTCGGTGGTCCCTCAGTGAATTGCCAAAGGAAAGTGGTAGA
Source organism: Vicugna pacos (assembly GCF_048564905.1). Classification (NCBI taxonomy): domain Eukaryota; kingdom Metazoa; phylum Chordata; class Mammalia; order Artiodactyla; family Camelidae; genus Vicugna; species Vicugna pacos. The sequence continues at coordinate 2,198,684 of NC_133001.1, read as the reverse complement.
GGACCCTACGTATGTAAAACTCAGAAGGTGAGCTAAGTGAAACCAGGTCATGCAAATCAGCTTCTTTTTGGTGAAGGGAAGGGGAGCTCTCACTGTCCTTGAATGTTGCCACATATGATGCAGGCCTGAGTGGAGGTATCCTAATTCAAGAGTGGGGCTAGGGTTGGACAGTGGCCACTGCAGGGCTGAGGAAGAGTGATATTTTAAAGAAAATACAAAGAATTGCACTATGTGGGGAGGAGTCCTTAAAAAACTGAGACGCAAGACCACACCGGGGATAGTCACAGTTGGAAACCTGGCAATCCATACAAGATTTGGTGGGTCTTCAGAAACCTGGGCTGGGCGAAGCCAGGGAGTTGAGGAGGAGAGGAAGCTGGTGCTCAGGAGAGGCGGCTTTAAGGAACAAGAGGGAAGCAGCAAGTTTTCCTTGTCTGTATGAGCCAGACAGTAACAGGAGAGGCTGGAGGCCAATGCAAGGCATTCCTGAAGGAACCTAATGGGCTGTTGTGGAATCTGGGACAAACAGGATGGTGCAGGTGGCATAAATGTGGCCAGAACCTGATTTTAAAGCCTAAATCTCACACTGCCCAAAGTCTGACCCCATTAATTCAAGGCGGTCTTTGGGCATAGCTGGTGAGGGCTGAAGGCACCTGAATTTCCCCAGATGGAGATTGAAGATTAGAGATTATGTGGCAGAGAACTCGGGACGGGAGTAGTAAAGGCAGCCTGAACTGGCTGAGAGAGACAGTGACTCAGGGGGCAAACACCTGGGCTGTCTCCCAGAGCACAGTACGCCTGGGATGAAGCTCGTAGGCCAAGAGAATGGCCTGTGGATAGACTGCAGACAGCAAGGAAGAGCCCTTGGAGTGCACTGGGCAGGCAGTGGGGACCGGGATGGGGACACTGCAGAGCCACTGGCCCAGGCCCGATTCCTTCCTGACACCACTCCAAGATTCCTAAAGCTTCCCATGTCTCAGGCCTCATGCCTGGAATGTCTCCCCTGCCATACTGAGCTGTCCTTGGAAGGCCTAAGTGTCACCTCCTCCAGGACGCCCTCCCTTAGTCAGAATCAGGGCTTCATCCACTGTCTGCAGCCTGCCTCCCCACCAGCATACATCTTGAGGTTTGGGATGAATTCTGTCTATCTCAGGATTTCCTGCTCTCTTCTCCTCTGGGGACTCCCAAGACCACTGCGCTCTGGTTGTTGTCAAGACATTTGTGTGTAAAAGGGTATTTCCAAGGAGTGACTCCAGAGGAAGAAATGTGGGCTGGAGGGGGATGGGATGAAGGTAAGGAGAATAGAAATGCCCCTGGGTACTTAGCAGGGGCCCCAGGAACTTGGGCGTAGTCAGATGGGGTTTGGCGGCAGATTGGCGCCTGGCACGTCCAGTCAGAAGATAAGGCTGCCCGAGGCCCGCCTGAGGACCAAGCCTGGGGATGAGGCCTGGCTTGTGGCCAAGAAGCAGCGGAAAGCGATCTGGGATGGAGCGGCTGTCCGCCTCGCCACCAGCTCAGCAGAGCCTTCTTTTTGTCTGTCAGCGGCCGGCGGTGGGGTGCAGCTGCCGGGCGTCTCCCGAGGTGGCTGATGCAGGCCGGCTGCAGGCACCATGCTGCTCTCCCTCCATCCATGGGCTCATTACTCTCCTGCCTGGCTTGCCCCACGCAGACCTTGTCCCTCGGGGTCACCCGGGTCTTGATCTGCGCCAGGGCGGTCGAATCAAGCCAAGATTCTCTTGTGCGCGGCATTCAAAGCGAAGCCGCCCCAGTGCGCGGCCCTCCCTTTCCTGGGCGCCCAGCACCGAGGCTTCAGGGTGGAGGCATTAGTCCTCACCTGCAGGGCCAGGCCTGCCTGGCCCCTGCCCCTCCTCACCTAGCCGTTTCCGCGGTCCACACTTACCTGGGGAAGGGGGCACCGAGATTTGCTCCTGTCTTTGGCGCAGAGGGGGACCGGTCCCTCTCAGCCTGGCCAGTCTCTCCCAGGACTCGGGTGTGGGAAGGGGTGAGGAGCTGGGGAAAAGGGGCTTTCCTGGAACAGTGAGTCTCAAGGTGTACGCCCCTGTGAGCGGGTGGGGAGCGTCTGAGCATCCCCGCTCCCCTACCCAAGCCCACACACCCGCGGGTTTCCCCGCGGCGGTTGCGCAGAGCTTTTTGTGAGCCGGCGTAAAGGGCCGAAAAGAACTCACAAACCTTAGGCCCTAGAAGTAAGAAAAAAATTTGTGTCTGAATCAGCTCTGTCTGCATTAACGACTTCTGAAAGAGAAACCATCCCAGAAGTGTGCGAGATGGACGGACGCCCCGCCCCACTTTCCTCTGCCTGGAGTTTCCTCCCTAAATTGCCGCTTCTCTCTTATTCTGGTTAATGATTTTCCCCAAGGGGAGGGGAGGACAGGACATGCACATCTCTTGAGACTGTCCTTCTCAGCTATTCACTGCCCCAAGGAGGTAATTCTGATGATCCCCAAACACACCCCCCACGCACACGCAAAATTGGGAGAAATGGATGGATGGGAAATCCGGGAGACTGAAGGCCATTTATTGAGCAGATAGGGATGCCAAGAAGGGGGAGGGGGTACATCTAGGGCAGGCCTGAGTAAAGGAACCTGCAAGATGAAAGGCTGAGGTGGGTATGGCGGATAAGAAGTACGGTGTCAGGGAATGAGAAATAAGATGGGGGTGATGAGGAAAGGGAATTCTAGAGGACAAGGCAGAGAGGGTTGGACCACAGGGGTGGGAGGAATGGCGGGAAGAGATGCACTGGAGGGCGGCAGCACTCCCAAAGTGTGGGGGGGTAGCCTATGAGACAGCTGAGCGCCCCGCCACCCCTGCCCCAGGCAGCCCAGAACCCAGGTTTAATCTCTTAATCTCCCTCATTAATCATTCACCCTCCTCCCACCCCACTCGGAGGATCTGGTTTCTCCCCAGCTCAGGTTCCAGGGGCTTTGCTGGGAAAAGTCCCCTCCTGTGGCCCCACAATTGTCTGGACAAGTCCCTGGCCGCTGGGATGACCTTAGCTGGGCTCTACTGCCAGCAGCTCCTCCCTTGAGTAGTCCTCCATCTCTCTCCGCCCCCAAACCTACATCTGGAGATCGCCAAACCCCACTGTCCAACCCCATTCCTAAGCCTGGTTGCTCCGGGGAGAAGGTTGGAGAGACGGAAGGGGAGGAAAGCAAAGGCCCTACAGGAGAGCCCGAGCTGATACACAACAGTAATTGAGAGCAGAAGAGATGACATAAAGGCCACATAGAGGGTGCACGAGTGAGGGTCGTAGTGTCTGGTGACAGGCCTGGGATATAAGCTAGGCAGTTCCTGCAGCCTCCTGGGACTCCCTTTAATTGCAGATTAAATGAAACCACCAGGATGGGTCAGAGGGCTGCATCCTCTAACTAGGAGGCCTTCTCCTGGCCCTCCTCCACCCTCCACCATTAATAACCAATAAACAAGATCCTGAGGCATCTCAGCTTTTCACACTCTGGTCTCTGACCCAACAGTGGCCCACTGGGCTGTGTTGCTCAGGCTGCCATGAGGGTATTATATGATTGTCTGGATGTGTCTTAGGGGATGGAGGGGTGTCATGGGAGGGAGCTTTTTACCAAGAAGACCCTGTGTTTCTTCACCTTTGTTGGGTGTGAGCTAGGTCAGTGCCTCAGGTCACACGAGGTTCCCTGACCCCCATTACCAAAGTCCCTTCCTGTCCTTATCAAAGGGTCTCTGACCCAGGTGCCTTGGATTTCCCAAGCTCAGGTTTAGGCACCCCAACTGCAGGCTCCACTTGCCCCAGGGAATAGACAGGGGGACCCAGAGGATCACTGCACAAATGGTGGGAGGTACAGAAGTCTACAGAGAAGGTGACATGATGGACAGTCCAGGAGAGACCGGCCCACATTTTCATGGCACTGTTCAAAAACTTCTGTGGAAACCCATAGCAGTTTCTTAGGGGTGGTGAGTTGCTTAGAGGTGGTGGGGCTTCTCTGCCTCTGGGCCGTGAACTCCCTAGCTCATTGGGAGGCAATTTGTGAACAAAACCCTTTTTCCATGAGGCCTCCACTGGTGAGCAGTGCTGACCCAGAGCTGCTTTATTCCTACTAAGAAGGGCTGTGGTGCGAGCCCAGGACAATAGGTGTGGGAGTGAAGAGGGAAAGACAGGACACAGATAAAAGAGCAATGACTACCCCATGTCTTAGAATTTGTCCCTGGATAGGCAGGGGTTTCTGTCCCAGGATTTGGATGGGCAGATAAATTCTGCCCTTCAAGTCACTCTTCTATAGGGAGTGACCATAATTTTCCTCAGCAGTGACCAGTGGCCCTTCCTACTGCTGCTGATGCTAGGTGGTTTCTGGGCCTCCCAGGCTGAGGGACCCCTACTCCAATTACAGGAGCTTAATAAAGAAACAAAGACAGATGGACTGGTAGACCTAAAGAGTAAGCAGGAGGCCCTCGGTGAAGCCAGCCTTCATTGGCGAGGACCCCTCCTGGGCAGTAACCCTAGCTCGGGTTTGCTGTGTCCTCTCTCCTGAGGCCCAAGTCTCTGGCCCCTTCTCCGTGTGCTCTGGCTTCCTCAGGACCTCTGAGACGCGGCAGGACAGCCGTGAGTCCAGCCAGAGAGCCGGCAGAGTCCACTCACCTGCGCGCTTGATTCCCCACCGCATCCCCACTATTCCCCGATTGCAGTCGCTCTGCCAGTCCAGGTCCTCCCAAGTCTTGAGTCCCCCAGCCCCCAGCGCCGCGCTAATAATTTCCAGCCGCGCTGGACCTCTTAAAGAGCGTTCCACAGGGGTGGGGCGGGACGAGGGGGCCAGGTCAGGAGACAGAGGTCCTTACTAGGTGGGACTGGGGGGCTCCCAGCACTGTCAGCTCTACTCTCTCTCCTCGGAATTTTGCAAATCCCCAGCCGCTGGGGCCAGGGAAAGCGATTTTATTGCCTACGAGTTTATGAGCCAGAGCTGCGGCTAGGCGGGGAGTCTGTGGTACACAGAATCTGGGGGCCGCCCAGGAAGGGTCCAGCCCGAGTGTGCACGGGGCCGTGTCTGGCCTACGGCCGGGTCTGGCGGGATTGTTCCGCCGGTTGCTCTCCATACCTTCCCACCCTGTAGAAATACCGCTGCCTGGACTTCTACCAGCTCCAGACCCACCGCGGCCCCGGGTTGGGGGGTGGGGGCGCAGGAGGAGGGGCATACGAGGCTCGGGCCCAGCGCGGGGGGCGGGTCCGAGTCGGGGGGCCCAGATCGGGAGCCGCGCTGGGGCCCAGGCAGTTGCGGAGCCCAGCGCAGCGGGCGGCGGGACTGCCACAGCCCGGCTGGCCATGAGCTCGGGATCCGAGCCCCGGCCACCTTGGACACCCTTCAGCATCGCAGACATCCTAGGCCCACGTATGGTTCCCCGAGGACCCTCTGCGTCGCAGCTTCCAGAGTCGAGCCCAAGTCCCACGTCGCCGCTGTGCGCGCTGGAGGAGCTGACTAGTAAAACTTTCTGCGGACTTGACGGGCACGCTCCACAACCCTCTGAAGGTATAGTGCTGGCAAGGTCGCGCACTGTGACTTGGCCTTCTCCCCATTTCTCTCCTCCAGGTTACCGATCCTTCGTTCACCCTGACCGCTACCCAAATCCGAGCCCTGCCCTCAGCCCACGTGCTGGGGCCGGTATTTCCCTCTGCCCCCCTCCCCTCCTCTAGTTCCCAGGCTCCGCGGCCGCTCCTGGAGGCCGCCAGCGCCGAGGGGAAGGGCCAGTCTGTCGAGAACTGAGCGACCCGTCGGTCCGTTCGCTGTAGGCGGGGCAATCGCGACAGAGAAAGGTCGGAGAGGAGACAAAAGGCCTGAGCTGGAGGCTGTGAACGAGTGAGCTAGGACAGGGGCGACGCAGAAAGTGCTGGGAGACGAGGCTCAGGCCTCTCCGAGTGACCGAGCTCCGCTCCAAGCCGCTCTCTTCTGGAGAGGGCACAAGAACAGAGGGTCCTTGGAACGGCCAGGGCTGCGGGACTCCGCACTCCGCCTTTCCTCGCCCTTTGTACCCCACTCTCTTCCTTTCGGGCTCGATGAGGGGGAGCCTGTGTCACCAAAAAAAAAGTAAGCCGAGAGTGCCCGACACGACCCACGAGTCTAAAGAGGGGCACGATCCGGGTCCTGTTACACTCACCGTGCCGGTTGGCTGCCGCTACTCTGACCGTGGTCAGCCCCCGCCTCTGGTTCCCTGGTTCCGGCCCGGATCTGCAAGCCCGCTCCGTCAGGGGCTCCGGAAGGCCTCAGAGGCCCCGCCCTAGACCTCCAGACAGTGCACGACGTCTCCTCTGGCTTGTCCCATCCTCCTCCCACTCCCCCGTCCCCGCAAGATGCCCTTGGCCTGCAGCGTACCCCAGTTGCCGATTCCACTTTGTGCGCCCCGCCTCGGGGTCACCTCCCGGCCCCGCCTCACAGTTCGGGAAGGGACAGCGTTTCTGGCTCCTGCCCCCTTCCTGGTTCCGCACCAAGCCCGCCTCGCTGGCTTGACCCCCATCCCTGCTTTTCCTCCCGGGCCCGACGCCTGATTCCCGCAGGCTAGAGACTGACGCGCGCCCTATCCCCGCAGGCCGCGCAGCCCCGGGCGCGCTGGGCCCCGGCCCGGCCGGCCGCAGACGGCGGAAGTCACGCACGGCGTTCACCGCGCAGCAGGTGCTGGAGCTGGAGCGGCGCTTCGTCTTCCAGAAGTACCTGGCGCCTTCCGAGCGCGACGGGCTGGCGGCGAGGCTCGGCTTGGCCAACGCGCAGGTGGTCACGTGGTTCCAGAACCGGCGCGCCAAGCTCAAGCGCGACGTGGAGGAGATGCGCGCCGACGTGGCCTCGCTGCGCGCGCTGTCCCCCGAGATCCAGTGCCGCCTGGCGCTGCCTGACGGCGCCCCGGGCCTTGGCCCCGGCCCTGCCCGGCCTGACTCTGGGCCCCACCTGGCAGACGAGGAGATAGAGGTGGACGATTGAAATGAAAGCCGCCGTCCGGGCTCCGGGGCGCTGGACTCCGCGCCTCCGCGTCCAGTCGGGGTTCCGGGGTGGAGGGAGGGTGTCGACCCAGGCCTCACAGCCCAGACGCCCACATTTCCCAACTGCTGAGAATAAAGTTGAGACTCCGCCACAGCATGCCTCAGTCCTGGCGCCCAGAGCAGTAAGAGCGGACTCTACTGATTATCGCGAAGATTCTGTGTTTGGCACTGTGCCCAGCGCTTTAAACGCGGTGTTTCCGTTAACCTGCATAGCAACCCTGTAAGGTAGGTGATATAACTACGCCCATTTTACAAAGGACGAACCCCCAGGTCAGGATTTGGGCCAGGCATCCAGTCAGCCTTCAGAGCTGGTGCTGGTTAGCTTTCTGCTCCGGATGAGGGGAAGGGCATGGGATTCTGGTAGCTTCGGGCAGAGCCGACTCTTCCTCTACTGGTCGCCCGGCCTTTGATCATACGCCGCCTGGGAGACTTTGAGCCTAACGAATAGACTGGCCTCAGAGTGACAACGTCCTGTCTGACTCTTTCCTGTTTCCCCACCCTGAGATCAATTGTTAATGGGGTCTCGACCCTTCTTCTTGCCCCCACGGAAGGAATCCTATGCTGGAACACAGGCAACGTGATGAGCGCTGGGACAGGGGGCACACACCTGTTTCTAGGATCTCCACTCGACTAGTACTTGGGCAGAAAATGTCCCCGCCAGGATGGTGGCGGTGGCAGGAGGGTGAGAAGGCCTGGCCCTACCTGCCGAGGTGGATCTTGGAGTAGCCGCTTACAGAGAGCCCAACCCACCTCCTCCTGTGGATATTTCCGAGATCAATTTCTAATGCTGGTGATTAATCACCATCCTGCGTGTGATGGGGAGGGAAGAGAAACATTCCTGTGGCTGCAGGTCTTCCCCCATGCCCGGCCATCCCAGCTCATCTTCAGGAGACCATGCTTAGGCTTGGTCTTCCTGCCTCCCCTCTCTCCCTATCAGTCCCTCCTCCCTCCTCAGACCTTCCCATGCTCAGGTGCTACAACCCCACCATCAGGATGCTCTGGAAATAATCCACCTGGGGTTCAACGTTGGGGTAGGGGTGATGTCAGCTAGGGCCTCAGTTACAGGCAGAAGGGATATTTCAGGGGAATGAACAAGGCTGGAAGGCAGAAAGGAACCTGGCATTTTAAGACACAGTTTCAAGTGCTTTGCATGGCCTAATCTTTACCATAACCTCATGAGATGCGACTTTAATTTCATTTTAAGGATAAAGAGACTGGATCAAAGAAGCCCATGATCATGTCATGGAAACCTCAAAGAAACCTGATCGTGTCATGAAGTCTGTAAGTGGCAGGGCTGTGATTAACCTGATTGCTTGTCTGATTCAGGAGCTCATGCTTTTGGCCACTACAGGTTCTGTCCCTATAACTCGGCCTGGGCCTAACTGGGAGAAGGGTTCACAGAGAGAGGAGAGGAGGCAGGGCCAAAGATAGGAATTCAGCCGTTGTACTCCAGACAGAGCATGGTCCTTGGAGGTGTTAGTGAGGAGAGGCATGAGAGCAGAGCTCAGACCGGCTAATCCGGCTGCATGTGCAGGGTGAACCGGAGACCTGCACAGACCTGAGGAAGAAGTGTAGCTCTGGCCACTACGAAAGGTAAGAGCAGAGAGAATTCAGGGCCAGACTGGAGTGGGGAGGTTGTCACGGAACAGGAATCAGTGTAATTACTCCAGTGACCAATGATTCGAGGAATCGGAGACGACCTTGCAACCCTGGACAACTGGCAGGAAAGTGGCACCACTGACAGAAGCAGAGAACGCCTACTAGCACAGAGCTCATCTGTCACCCACTGTGTACAAAAAGGAACCTTTGCTCCTGCACTGCCACTTCAATACACAAATATAGCACACACACACATAGCTCCCCTGGTTCCTGTTCAGGGCCCCATCTGTATTCTGTTCACCCCCTTCTAAAGGCTACCTCTCTAGGACCTTTATTTTTTTATTTTTAAAAATGTAGTCTTTTATTTTTTTAGGGGGTGGTGGTAATTAGGATTATTTACTTATTTTTAGAGGAGAGACTGGGGATTGAACCCAGGACCTCCTGCATGCTTAACATGCGTTCTCCCACTTGAGCTATGTTCTCCCACTTGAGCTATATCCTCCCCCCTCTCTAGAACCTTTAGATTGGGGTGACCAACTCATTCCTGTTTGCCCAGGACTTTCCCGGTTTTGACACTGAAAGCCGCACACCCTAGGAAATCCCTCAGTCCCTGGAAAACCAGGATGGTCGGTCACTCTGCTTCCTAGCCCTGGGGACTCGGAGCTCTCAGGCTGCTAGGTCAGAACCCTACCAGTTAGCAGTGTGAGTGTGGGAGAAAGTGAAGGCAAGGTGTCAGGAGTCCTATGGCTCTTGAAGATTCAAGTCCAGGACAGGATCAGAGGTACAGGAGAGGGGACATTTCTTTGAGAGGCTACGAGAGTAAGGAGCCAGCTCAGCCTGCAAGCAAAGATGCCAAACACGGGTGGTGGGTGGCCCTTCTTTGACGAGCCAGGGTCCCTAGTGGAGTCCCCAAAGCAGAGAAGTCCCACCACACCCCCAGCCCCAGCCCAGAACAAGGCCAGATGAGCAGGCCTCTTACGGAGTCACTGTGATGTAATCACCCTTTAAAGAAACACAAACACGGCTTCCGAACCCCACCCCTCCACCAGGCATGAGCAAAGAACTCCCAGGGCAAATAATTCTAGTCAGGAAGATAGGCAGGGTCAGGTCAAGTCAACTGGCTCTGAGCCGTAACTTTTTTCTACTCGAGGCTTCCTTAATGCTAGCCCAGTGTTGCCACCTTTTGTAACGAAGACTCCCATAAACGAAACTCAAACTTGCCCCAACAAAATGGCCTCCTGGATGGGCATCTCCTCGGCCTGGAGCTAGAGCCGAGCTTCCCAAATGTTTGGGTGCCTCAGGTCACCTGGAGGGCTTCTTGAAACACAAACTGTTGAGCCCTACTCTTCCAGCTTCTGGCTTAGAAGGTCTAGGGTGGCCCCGAGAATTTGTGTTTGTGAAAAGCTCTCAGACGATACTGCTGCTGGCCCAGGGACCACACTTTGAGAACCAGTCCCACAGACCCTGGATTTGGTGAAATAAGCAGTCATTTACTCATGCTCCTCTCTTCCTAGTGTCGGAATTATGAATACGAAGGACAGTTGCAGGTGCAAATCAGTTTATTTAACAGCCGCTAAGTACCAGGCACTTGGTAGGCATTTTCTCGCACTTTCTCTTTTAGTCCTCATGACAGCCCTGTGAGGTAGGGATTGCCCCCATTTTACAGATGAGGAAACTGAAGCAAGATCATTTATCCCGATGGACATCCTGATGAGTCTGGGGGAGGGGCCAGCTGGAGTGGCTCAGGTGAGGTGGGGGATAGTGCAAGGGGGGAGACAGAAGGCCAGGGGCCCTTGGGGTAGTGCTTTGAGGGCAACTGAGGGAGAGGGGGCCTGAAGGCCGCAGCTCAACATGAGGAAACGGATGGGGGAAGCCAGTTGACAGACATGGCCCAGGGATTCCTCCTCGCTGATCCTGCTGAGAAAGCAGAGGGCGGAGCACCTGATGCCCTTCCCAGCGGCGCCGCCCTGCCCCTCCCCTCACGCGCTCCCGCTCCCCTGACCCGCCTGGGGTTTGCAATCCCAGCCAGTTGTTTCTGCTGCCCCCTCAGCATGAGGGTGGGCCTGGTCCCCTTACCAGAGCGAGTTGCAGAAGGCAAGAGTGGAGCTCCCGGGCTGCATCAGGTTGGGACCCGCCTTTCAGAGTCTCCAGGAACACAGCAGCTGCCTCCTCAAAACGCTTTGAGCCCATAGGGATTTAAAAAAAAAAAAAAGAGGAAAGTTTAGGTGTCAGCAGGGCCAAAGAACTTAAAACTGCCCCTTTCTCAAACTGGCTCCAGCTCTGAGTACCACTGACATTGTGACGTTGTGACGTTGTGACGTTGTGGTACTAGGAGCTTAACTAGAAAATGTCAGTGTAGACCTGGTCCCCACCCCATCCCGCCTCTTCTGCTCCCAACCTCACACCCATTACCTGCAGTCCCATCAAGGCCTTGCCCAGGCGGAAGAGGCCCCGGGGCCAGCCAGGCCGCAAGGTAAGGGCCACCTCGGCATCAGCTAGCGCCCTCTCCGGCTGACCCAGCCGCGCATGGCAGAATGAACGATTTCCAAATAACCTAAGGAAGACAAAATGGCCCAAAGTCGGGGTCCTCGGCACCCTGCCCTGCCCTGATGTCCCAGCACCGTGGCTAACCAACCCCCCGCCCCACCTACCGGTGATCCCGGGGGTTGAGCTTCAAGGCCTGGGTGAAGAGGACCACAGCCTTGTGGTAGAAACCTTTTTGGGCAAAGCTGGTACCCAACTCTGGGGAGGAGAGAGGGTGGGAAGATTCAGATGGGCCTAGCCCAGGGAGGGTGGGGTGAGGAGGAAGAGAGAAAGCATCTCACTTGCCAGCTCCTGGCTCTGTTGTAAGGCAGCTGCTAGCAGCTCTGGAGATGCCTAGGGATGGGAAGCAAAGTCAAGCAGGATATGAGGCCTCCACCTCCCCAAATCCTACTCCTTTGTTCAAACAGTTAACATTACAGTTAGCATCAAGGCAACTCATGAAACTCTCATGACAGCTCTGCAAGATGGTATCAGCCCTACCTTCCTGCAGAGAAAACTACCCCAGAACAGGGTGACAGTGACGGAGCCTGAGCCCATGTCTTTTAATCCGCAGAGAACTCCTTCTACTGATCACTGCCCATGACCTTTAGATCCTGTGACTTCCAGAGCCCTCTGAGGATCCTCTGCCCACCTCCTCACCTCTGCCTTAGGACTCTGCCCGGGGGTTTCCCCTCTTGGAGGGCTTCCTTCCTCCTGGCTCATCTTCTGCTGGGAAGCCAGCTTCCCGCCTTGGGGCTCCTGGCTCAGTTTCTTTTCTCTGCGGGCACCGGGGGGCCAATGCCCAACCTTGCGCAAAGCCAGAGACACAAAGGTGCTGGACAGATCCAGTGGGTCCTGTGAGTAGACAGGAAAGTGAGGGAGGGGGGCAGGGGTGGGGTATGTCCCAGAGTGGTGGAAGGGGAGGGACCGTGAAGGGACAGAAGGGGGCTCTTCACCTCATCCTCACCACACTCTCCCTGAGCTGGGTTCCCGGAGCTGGGCGGGGGGCTCCCATCCCCATCTGGGGTAGCCTCAGCCTGGAGGGAAGGTGAACAGGCGAGGAGCAGGGATCACCTTGAGCCACCTGCTTTTTCAGCCCCCACCTCCTGGCACTTGGTGGTCTCAGTACCTGCCTGTAGACATTCACGTTGGGCTCCCCGCCATCCTGCTCCAAGCGCCCCTTTCGCTTTCGATCCTTTTGACGCTGCAATAAGAATGACGAGGAAGAGGAAGATGTATTTTGAGCATTAGACTTAAATACACACACACGTAGTTCGTATCTTGAGACCAATTCTTTCCGTGTACGATATATACCATGTGCCATAGCCCCAGGCTAAGAGTTCTGCATTCACTATCTCATTTAACCCTCACAACTCTACGAGGTCGGTTTTGTTGTCATTCTCGCTTTACAGGTGAAAAAGCAGACAAGAGAGTCACCAGGCAAAGGGCTCACAGTAAGAAGGAGGCAGATTCCAACCCAGGTATCACAGTGTGACTTCAGAGCGATTGCACCCAATGGCCTCCTGGAGACCCTCCAGTCCCCAAGCCCTGTGGGTCCCCTGGCCATCCTGAGTTCTTTTCCTGTTCACAAAGCTTCCCTCCCTCCCTCCCCTAAATCCCTCTGGGCCCCCCCTCCGTCTACCCTCCAGCTACCTTCTTCTTGAGTCGTTTCTTCTCTGCTTTCTGTTTCACGCGCTCTTCCTCAGCCACCAGCTCCTCAGCCAGGCGGTTGGCTTCCTGGAGGGGGAAGGGCAGGTGGCCAGAAAAGAGAGAGAGAATGAGAGAAAGCAAGAAGGAGGCAAGTAGTATGAAAGGACCTTGAGAGATCCAGAATAGGGGAGAATGTAGACATGGGACATGGGGACTGGGAGAGCTTGGGGGTGGGGGGAAGGTGCGGCTGAGTCTCACCTCTTCAGTCAGCAGGAGCTTTTGAGGCATGGCCACCTGGAGCAGGCTGTCTGAGTCACTGGGGAAGGATGCCGAGGCAGAAGGGCTTTGAGGGGAGGGCTTAGATCCTCGTGGAGGGTCCAGGAAGGACTTCTGGAGACCACAGTAAGTGCCCAGTCTCTCAGCCTCCTTGCCTTCCTTGTCACTCTGTCCAGTCGTTTTCCCCTCATAACAGAAACGGTCCAGGAGGTCATCTGTCAAGAGGGAGAAAGAAGGGAAAGAAGGAAGAAGCTGAGAGAGAGGAGCACCCGTGGGCCAGCCCTCCCTAGGGCACCAGCCTCAATCCCTGGGCCCGGCCCCTGCACTCCCCACCATGGTGCCACAGCTGCAGCCGCCTGCTGCTCCCATCCATATGGATCCGAATCTGGTGCAGGCCCTGGGGATCACTCTCCACAAGCCGTCGAAGAAAATCCACTATGTCCTGGGAGGGGAAGGGGAGGGGAGGCTGGTGTTGGGGGGAGCTCTGGGAGAGAGCAAGGGGCTTGGCGGGGTTGACTCCTCTGCCGTGGCAACCACAAGCCAGCCACTCAGCCCGAGAACCTTAACTGGCCGACCTCTCCCTGCTTGGTGCCTCCAAACACGCCGCTCCCGGTTTCATGGTGTATCACCTCCCTTCACTACTCCCCCATCTTCGCAAGGGCTGAGGGTGGCATTCAGTCCAGCCTTCTCCGCCACCCGGCTGCTAGGTCACCATCTCCTCTCCCTGACCTGTCACTAGGTCAGCCACACTGATGCCCCTGAAATGGAGCCCTCTTACCTGCTCTTCCAGCTGTGTCCCCTGCCATCTCCTTGAGTGTGAACACCCCCCATACAAGTGAGTGCCACAGTTCCTGGCTGGCCTCTCCCCTGCACTTCATCTGTTTCTCCCCAAAACTAAGCTCTCAGCAATTACTCCCCAACTCAAAATTTTCCAGTAATCCCCCACTGTCAAGACTTCAGGCAGGATTGAATCTAGCCTGGGATTCGGAGCCTTCCCAAAAGCTCCCTGTGTCTGACTTTCCGGTCTTCTCTTGCAATCCTCCCCTACTTAGCTGCCACCAGGCCCCCTGCCAGCCTTGGGGTCTCCCCCGAGCTGTCCTTGAATCCCTCCTAGCTCTGAGCTTCTTTCTCACCACAACTTGCCTCACGTTCATGATCAAGTTCACATTCCATCTCCCCTCAAAGCCTTCCCAGACCCTTTCATCTCCAGTGATCTCTACCCTCACTTGACCACACTGCACAGACACAGTCTGTGTTATACACTTTGAAACCTTATTATTCATTGCTTTTTATTGCTCTCTTCACTGGGGAGTTGGCATGGGACTGGAGAGAACACTGTGCTGGAGCAGGGCTGCTTCCACCTTAGTTCTGGCTATGCCACTGCCTGGCTGTTTGATTTTGGACAAATCATTTAACCTCTCTGGACCTCAGCTTCCTCATTCACAAAAATGAAGCAAGATTCCCCATGGTGTGGCCTGTACATTCTGTGGTTCTAATAAGGATTGTTCCCTTAGTGTAGTCCATCTTTAAAAACAAAAAAAAAAGAGGGCTGCCTTGACCTTCTACCTCTCTCCAAGACACCATCTACGCTGCTCTCTCTTACCTGCCCATACATGATCTGACCACCCAACACCTTCATGAAATCATCGCCCGCCCTCTTGCCCTCCTCCAGCTGCAATGCAGTGGTCTCCTTTGAAGCTCTTGCAATGCACCAAGTGTGCTCCCATTTCAGGGCTTGTGTACTTGTCTCTTCCTCTGTCTGGAATGCTCTTTCCCCCAGGAATGGCTCACTCCCTCAGCCCCTTCAGATCTCTGCTTAAACCTTCAGAGGGAGGCCTTCTCTGACCACTCCCTTTAAAAAGAAAACCTCTCGGTTCAACTCAAAGCTCCCTATCCTCCTCCTTGCTTTATTTACGTTTCTCATATTTGACATCCTGTGTCATTTATTTATTGATTGGCTGCTCCCACTAGACACTTCTAATTGAACAGAGGGATTTTTGTTTGGTTCACTGCTTTCTTTCCAGGGCCTGAAACAGTGTTCAGTACATAGCTAGTGCTCAATAAGTGTGTCCCAAATGAGCAAAAGCAGGGAGATTGGTGAGGAGCTACTGTAACAGAGATACAGTCGGGAGCTGTGCCTTAAGAATCCTGTGGAGCCAGTGTGAGTTCCTCCTGTTAGTGATGGGAGTGGAGCTGGTCTGGGGAGTGAAATGCTCAGATAAAACAGTACTGGGAAAAGAGATGAGTCTAGGTGTGAAATGTTTAATTAGCAGGCCATTAGAACTGTTCAGGCCAGAAAGAATTGCGTTCTTCAACTAAGGTAGTGGGAGCAGAAGCAGACATGGAAGTAATTGGCTTGATTCAAGAGACATTTCAGAAGTAGATTTTTAGGGACTGACTATATGTGTGAAGTAAAGACAAAGGGAGGATTATGTAGAATGATTCTCAGATTTCTGGATTAAGCAACTGGATGGAAGTTTGTGTTATTAACCAAGATTAAGATTAGAGGAGGGGGGCTGGGTATAGCTCAGTGGTAGAGTGCAGGAGGTCCTGGGTTCAATCCCCAGTAACTCCAAAAATAAATAAAAATAAAAGTTAAAAATAAAAATAATAAATTAAAATATTAGAGATTAATTAAAGATTAGAGGAAAAGCAACCAATCTGCAAAGATGATGAGTTAACCTCTAGACTTGTCGTTTGGTTTTAAGGATAACGAGGAAGCACATGAGGAAGTATAGCTTATTAATGCTCCCAAATCTGATCCTGTCCCTCCCTCAATAACCCTATCACCTACTTACTTGAGGACATTCAAACCCATGTGCCAGACAAGGCCTTTCAAGCCACCTGCTGCCTTCTTTCCCGCCTCATCTCTAACGTTTCTAACCAAACCCATAAGAAAGGTCTCACTTCAGTCTTGTTCTCTTAACTTTTCCTTGCCTTAGTGTCTTGCTCACACTGTTCCCTCTGGTCATATTTTTCTCCAAGGAACTCCTGTCCACTCCCCAGTTCTCAATTCAGAGATCCTCGTCTGCCCGATCCAGCACACATCAAGAAGTTGTCACGGCTGAGTCGTCCCCAGTCCCCTTCACCCCCACCTCGCCCTCCACTTGCGCGACGCTGCTACACGATAGGGTCCAAGCCCTATCCCTGCAAAGCCTGCGGGGAGCCCCGCGCGATGCCAGCCCGGGGCGGGGCTCAGCACAGAAGGTTGAAGAGAGGCGTGACCGTGACAATCAGGGCAGAGGGGAGCTAGGGGTCCTTTTTACCTCATCGCCGTAGTCCTCAGGACCGAATTCCTGGCAGAGTCTAGGGACAGCAGCGACCCCCAGCGGGCAGCCAGACCGCAGAGGACAGTCTATAGTAAAGGAAGACGGCGGCGCGTCAGGGTCCTCGGGAAAGATGGGCCGGAACCCTCTGTCTACCTCCTGAAGCACAAAATCCTACGGAAAACAGAACCAACCGGGGCTGCCCCTGCCCTCCTGGACCCGCTCCTTTCTTGTCTCACTTGCTTACCTAGCTTAATCGGAATCGGCGCCATCTCCCGTTACAGTGACCCGAAAGTGAAAGATAGTCTGGTATTTGATACTAGCCAAAGGGCGGAGTAGGACCGGGTAGGCGGCCATCTTTGTTAGGGGCAGAAGCCTCGACTACGGAGCGCGAGAGAGTCCATTACGGTTCCGGCGGCTCCCGGGCCTGAGACGACCGCTCCGGGGATGGGGCGGAGCCCGGGCTGCCGCGGGCGCTGGGCGGCGCGGGGAGGTGGGAATCGTTAGGTTCGTTCCGCACGGGCCGTCCCATGGCCCAGGCGTCTCGCTCCGGTGGTCTTCTGTCTCCGCTCGCTACCGTGCCGTCGTTGCGGGCGCAGCCCGGGGGCGCTGTGGAGGAGCAGTGGCAGAGCGAGCGGGCGGGCGCTCTCCGCCGGGACGTTCGTGGCAGGCCGGGGCTGCCGGTTGCCGGGAGCATCCCCTGCCTGGACCCACGGCCCGGCGGAGCTCCAGGAGGGCAGCCATGCTGGGTGGCGCCGGCGCCGGCGGACGCAGGAGAGCACCGCGAGGCCGGCGCTGCGGCCTGGGGGCGGGAGACGGCAGCTGGCGGCCCGATCCCGCCTGCGCTGCAGCGTCTCCGGGCGGTGTTCCTGCGGCTGCACCGGGAGCGAGAGCAGCTCCTCCAAGCACGGGACTGCGCCCGCCGCCTCCAGGCAGCCTTGCGCCTCCTGTGGATCCTGAGTCCCGGCGTGCCACCCGCCAGCCCCAGCCCCGGCCCCTTGCCTCAGCTGTGCCGCGACCTGCTGCCGCACCCTTCCAGAGGGGCAGTCCTGCGAAGCGGCCTTGAGGAGACCCTCGAGCCGCTACTCCTGGCGCGCCCCATCGGACTAGCAGCCCAGCGCCTGGAGGCTACAATCGAGATGCAGCTTCAGGCTCTGGGCCGGGCGCCCGCGAGCCCGGGCCTGTCGTCCCAACTCGCCGACCTGCTGCTGGCGCTTCCCGCCTACCACCAGCTGCAGGGAAAAGCCTTGAGCCACGTCCCAGGGGCCGCGCGCCCTTTTCTCCCGGCCCGTGTGCTCCGCCTCCTGACAGGGGAACGGGGTTGCCTGGTAGCAGGTTGGCTGAATGAGGCGCTCGGGGTATCCGGCTTGCGGGACCAGCTCCGCAGGCGTTGCCACGAGGAGCGCGAGCTGCTGCCAGGGCTACTGGGCCTGATGGGGGGCGTGGCGTGTCCAGTCAGCCCTGGACTAGGGCTTGGCGGGGCTGGAACCCTGTGGAGCCAGTACTGGACCCTGCTATGGGCAGACTGTGCGCAGAGTCTGTACCTAAATCTAGGACCCTGGAAGGACCCCAGGGAAGCGGCACAACAGCTGAAAAAGGCACTGGGTCAGGGTGAGTGACAGGCCTGGGTGGGCGTTTGGGAATGCTGGGGTCTCTTTCCTCTGTTTAGCTCACTCACCTGTCAGCCTGACTACAAAAGCAAGCCCTTCAGGATGAACTCCCCACAACCGCCCCCATCAGCGGGGGTTGGGGGTGCGGGTGCAGTTCAAGCTATAGTTTCTGGGCTTTCAAGGCAAAGTCTTGCTTTCCATGCTGGTCTTGGAAGCCTCTCCTTTCCCCCATCATTGAGTGGGCAGTGGTTGTGGAAAAGAAAAGCCTTGTTTTCAGGCTCCAGGGTCATTTCTCCCACTAGCATCACTGCCTCAGGAGTGTGAGAAGGAGCTGGTGTCTTTGTGTCACAACCTAATTCATCAGTCTCTTCTCTGGAGCTGGGACCAAGGTGAGAAGGAAGGGGTATTGGTAGCAGCCCAACCCCCAGATCACCTCTTCCTTATCAAACCGTGCCCCCTCATCTTCAGGCTTCTGTCAGGCCTTGGGATCTGCTGGTGGAGATCAGAGCAGCCTTCCCTCATCCTCTAGTACCACTGAACTTCTGCGACAGCTCTTCCCTCCTCTCTTAGATGCCCTTCGAGAACTCAGATCAGGGATGCTCCTCTGGCAGCCTCCAGGTGAGACAAGGTGCTGGGGATGGGGGGAACAGAAGGACAGTTGGGGATACCCACTTTATTCCTCCATTGTGTTCGGAAGCCTGCCTCCTCCCAAAGGTGTTCTGTGGCCCTTCAGATACTCCATCCCTCTCCTCCCCAGGTCCTGCACCTCTTGCCTTGGGGCTCTGTACCCTGCAGACCACCTTGCTCTGGTTTTGGAGCAGAACTCAGAAGCACCTGGCAGCATGGGCCCCGGGTTCCTTCCTGCTCCTGACCCAGAAGGACCTACCTGTGAGTAGCTAGGGGATGGGGAGGGGAGCATTCTGGGCTGGGCTCTGATCTCACTCCCTGTTTCTGCTAAAGCCTCTATTGCGTGAGGCAGAAGCTCTGTCTAGCCTGGCTTCAGAGGAAAGCTTGGCCCTGGAGGTGGAGCAGCAGTTGGGCCTGGAGATCCGGAAGCTGACTGCACAGATCCAGGTGAGGAGAGCAGGGGGACGGGACAGTCGCCAGCTTTGGGGCTGGTGGGGTGGTTGTGGTGATGGTGGAACATCTCAGTGTCTTGGAAGCACGGCTAAATTTATCTTTTTCTTGCTCTTTGCTTCTTGTTCTCTATTTAGCTTTTTATTATGGAAAATTTCAAACATACACAAAAGTAGAGATAAGAGTATAATGGACCCCATAGTCCTACCACTGAGGCTTTAACACTTAACAGCTCATGGTCAGTTTCATTTCATTTCTACATCCTACCACCAACCCCCATGTAGAATCTTATTGTGTGCTGTTCACAGCCACTGATGATTGATGGTCATTGTCTACATCCATTATTTCACTGGGGGATGCAAAGTGGTGACATTCCAATTCCATCATTCCTGAGGAGGGTACAGCTCAAGTGGTAGAGCACATGCTTAGCATGCACAAGGTCCTGGGTTCAATCCCCAGTACCTCCTCTAAAAACAAATAGATCTAATTACCCCCCAAATAAATAAAATTAAAAAAAAAACAATTCTATCATTCCTTCTTCATTTACTAGCTGGATTCTCCTTATAAAGTGAAACTTGCCCTCATAAATTACTTGGTTACTTTGAGGCATATTTTGTTGAGAACAAGCAAGGTAAATGATTGTCTTCCTTTTACATATTAGTTTTTGATATAATGTTTCTTCTATTTCCTAAAAGTATAACTTGTATTTTTATTCAAATTGAAATAGAATATTATTTTAGAAGGCTTCTTAATAAGAAAGTAGCACTGTCATTGGCCCCTGCTCCCACCTCTGACCCTGATTCCACAGTGGTAACTTCCATCCACTTTTGGCTTTTTCTTCTGACATTTCCTTATTTTCTTCTAAATTTATGAATTAAACCTTTAATACTTCTATTTTAATTTGTCCCCATTTCACACAGTATCTGTTACTACCATGGGTGATGTCTCTCTGCTTTTTGTTCCTGCTTACTGCTCAGATTTCTCCTTTTTTTAAAAAAATTTTTAATAGACTTTATTCTTTTAGAACAGTTTCAGGTTTCAGCAGAACTGAGCAGAAAATACAGAGAGTTCGCACATAGCCCTCCCCAGCCACACATATATACTCCCCTACACTCAGCATCCCTCATCAGTGTGGCGTCTTTGGTACATATCAATGAACCAGCATGGACACATTATTATCAACCAAAGTCCATAGTTTACATTAGGGTTCACTCTTGATGGCTGTACATTCTATGGGTTTTGACAAATGCATAATGACATGTAGCCACCACTATAGTATCATACAGAATAATTTCACTGCCTTAAAAATCCCTTGTGCTCCATCTGTTCATCCCTTCCTCCCTCCCTCTCCCCAAACCGCTGGAAACCACGATCTTTTTATTGTTTCTGTAGCTTTGCCTTTTCCAGAATGTCATTTGGTTGGAATCGTACAGTTTGTAGCCTTTTCAGACTGGCTTCTTCCATTTAGTAATATGTCTTTTAAGTTTCTTCTGTGTCTTTCATGGCTTGATAGGCTTTTTTTTTTTTACTGCATATATACTTTTAATTTACATATATATGTACCATTCATTGTTTCTAAGAACGTTTAGAGCTTTAGCTTTTTAAACATACATAGTTATCAAAGGAATAAACCCAACCACAAAATAAGAATTTACTCAAAAAAATACATACACCCTTCTATTAATAGCAATATTATTTATAATTGCCAAGATATGGAAGCATCCTAAGTGCACATCAATAGTTGAATATAGATTTCTCCTCATTGCCCTGAGTGGGGGCATGGCTGCAGAGTTCAGCCCTTGTCCCTCCACTTCTGTTCTCTCTGCATTCCACAGTGCCTTGGTGCTGTGGACCCTGCCTCCCCTCAGCTTAGCCCTAACCCACCATCTGCATCTGCTTGTTGGGCATTTCCACCTCAATTTACTGCTGCCTCTTTCCAGGCTCTTCATGAATAGGGTGGACAGTGATGTCCCAGAACAGGCTCTTCATGAATAGGGTGGACAGCGATGGTTGTGGGAGCTCTTAGCAGGGAAGGCCATGGTGGACACGTGGAAACAGAAGCTCCTTACAGGGCCTATGGCTCAAGCTGGCAGCTGGGCAGCCTCAGAGGAGTAGCAGGGGTTACTGGAGGTGGGCAGTTTACAGTTCCTTGGAGGAGCAGTGGGGAGATGGCCTGATTGAAGCAGAAGGGCTGTGTGTGTGTGTGTGTATACACATGAGCATGCCCTCGTCCTCGCATGCCTGTGTGAAGGGGAGGGGTGGAGGACTGTGGAAAAGTAGGTTGTCATCAAACTGTGGAGGGCACTGAACACCAGCCCACAGATTCTGGACTTTATCTCTTAAGTGATAGGAGCCATTGTAAGAGCAGGAGGGGAACAGTGAAGACAGTGACAGAGTCTGATCCAGCAGTGGTGGTCAGGATAAAAGGGAGGTGGGGAGATGTAATACGAGAAGGGTCCAGCTCTTGGTAGTTGTGATGAGAACAGAGCAAAAGGGACAGGGATGGTGTATGCACCGTGTGAACCAAACACTATCCCAAGCAGTTTCATGCCTTGTCCCTCCGCCTGGTGACCACACTGCTGGGTGTCTCCTCTGGGTATTCCACTGAGTACAGCTCTGGGATGAAAAAGAAGAATTAGACATGAGTTTTCTCCTCAGCTGAACTGTCATGTCTCATAGAAAAAGACGGTCCCACAGTGTGACCTTGTCTTTCCTCAGAGTGTTGAGTGCAGAATTTCCTAACAAATGTCAGTTGACAAAAGGGTGATTTCTGTGCCACAAATAAGGAAGAAGGGGGTTGTAGTTTTGGGGATAAGAGTTTGGATGTAGACAGGCTGTGGTCAGAATATGTATCAGGAGCCACGTGGGCTCTCCCTGCCTAGGCACCCCGCCCCCCAAGCCAAGGTCCCTTCCTCTCTTCAGGCTCCTTGGCATGCAGTCACTTTTTCTTTAGGCCTACCACTACACACCCCACTTCCTGAGGTTCTTCTCCAAGATGGGCTGTAGAGACTCCTCTTTTTTGCTGTCTTCTCCCCCTCCCAAAAGAAAACCTATCAAACCAAAGAAACCAAACCTGCACAGGGGCCTTTTCTTGCTTTACGGGTTAAGTTTGCTCTGGAGAAATGCAAGTGGCTACAAAGACTTCAGTGTGAGGACATTCCAAAGGTTCCTGAGTCTCAGAAAGTTAAGAGTCACTGCTCCTGGTCTACACACAGTTCCCTTATAGACAACAGGCAGAAGATGGTACAATTCCCTTTTCTTTCTTCAGCCTCTGCCTATCTGCCAATCATGTAGACCTCCCTCCCTAGCATTCACTTTTGAACCCTGGTGGTGGTGAGCGTGTTGCCCTCTTTTTTTCCTATTAACATTACTGTAGAATAAAATTAACCTGGAGGATTTCCATCCTCTGAACCAGGCTGAGGAGAGCTGGGCAATCCTATGGCAATTGTCCATAATGTTCTCTGGGTCCAGATCTTTTGGAAAACCCAATAAAAGCTATAGCATCTCTCCTCAGAAAATGCCCGAGCCATACAGTTATGCATACAGTTCTGTTTCTGGGGCTGTATGGATGCCAGGGTAAACACCTCAGATCTACAAGAGCAGATTACTTGACAAGTCCCTCACAGATAAGTCCCTTTTACTTTCTCCTTATCCCCACAGCTCCTACCAGAAGAGTCACTAGGTCTCTTTTTTCAAGAATGTCATAAACAAGCCACACAGGACTTCGAACTCTATATGCCACGGGGTCGGTACTGGCGGCATCGTCTCTGTCCTGGTAACTCTTCATCCCAGCATCCCCTTCCAGGTTCCTGGAGGGTAACAGTGTCCTAACCCTTCCAAATCCTGGCTCCAGCCCTCTGTGTCCATCCTTGTCCTCACCTTCTGTGTGCTCTGCAACCCCCGCCCCCACCCCCCACCAAATACTACCTTCTTACCCCAAAGGCTCCATTAGGGCCTTTGATGGATCTCCCTAGCTTCATATCCTGTCCTTTCTCTTCTCTCACTCCAGAACTTCCCAGCATTCCTAGTGAGTATGCTGGGTTGGTGGTCCGCAGGGTACTGGAGCCTGTGTTGCAAGGATTGCAAGGACTGCCACCTCAAGCCCAGGCCCCTGCCCTCAGCCAAGCGCTGACTGCCATCCTGGGTGCCTGGCTCAACCACATTCTCACCCATGGGATCCGGTTCAGGTGGGGAGAAAAGGAGGCAGAGGCTGGGGGATGAATGGAACTGGGAAAAGGGAGGGGGATAGAGCAGTTTGGGGGAGGCAGGAGGGTCAGGTGGCCACGTTGTACCTTGGCCTTCAGCCTGCAGGGGGCGCTGCAGCTCAGACAAGACTTTGCAGTGGTCCGGGAGTTGCTGGAGGAGGAGCAGTGGGGCCTGTCCCCAGAACTTCGCCAGACTCTGCTCATGCTCAGCATCTTCCAGCAGCTGGACGGGGCACTGCTGTGTCTATTGCAGCAGCCCTTGCCCAAGACTCAAGTCCACAGGAGGCCTTCCTGTTGCTGTGAGTCACTCTCCTTCCCCAACTCCAGGCTCACTTCACCCCTTTCTGTGCCACATCCCCATCCTTATTATTGATCTGGCTTCAGTGTCTCCCTGCCAGCCACACCTGCCTTCCACTCCTGCCTTACCAGGTGCATGTAATGACATCCTGAACACGGACCTGCCCAGCAGCAGCCTCAACAGCCTGGAGAGCTTGGAGCCTCCTCTTCAGCCTGGAGCACCCCGAGCCCAGACAGCTCAGCTGCTAAGCACACGATGGGGAGGAGGACCTAGCCCTGAGGCTTACTTGGTAGGAAATCAGCAGGCCTGGCTTGCCCTGAGGCAGCACCAGCACCCTCGCTGGCACTTACCTTTTCTTTCCTGCCTGGGAACCAGTTCTGAATCCTAAGGAGCCTGGTCAGAAGCCAGAGAGCATAAGCTCCCCATCTCTATCTGAAAAAGCCCAGACATTTAGAAATGCATATATAGATTTTAAAAAAGCCTAATTGGGAGCTTGGAAGAAAGCATACCTGAGAACCACAAGCTACACAGAGCCTGGACTTAAAAAGCTAAGAATCCAACATCACTGCAGTGCCTGGAATCCAGAATAAAAGGCAAAACCACAGCTTGGAATCTGGAGGTCAGCATCCTTGGAAGTCTTGGGCTCAGTTCCCATCAGTGGAGATGTCTCGGGGCTAGACACGGGTAGTCAGGGGCCAGACGCTGGGCGTAAGGCTGTAGGGTTGGATCCCAGGGGAAAGGGAAAAAGAAAAAACAACAGAAAGCAGGGAGCCTAGATGCCACTTTCTCTTATGTCCCAGGAGCCAGGCTAAACACAAAAAGGTCAGGAACTATTACAAAGTTAATTCATCAGGAACCACGACAGTGGGAAAGGAATTTCTACCCCTGGATCGGCCCCACCGTATATATACTCTGTGCTCCCCTCCCCATTACTATTTTTAGTCATTTAAGAATATTGAGCTGTAGGACCTTCATGTGTCAGCTTTGATTACTCGGAGTTCCACATGTTTAATCTTCATTTCCCTGAGAGGCTTTACCCCCTGGCACTTATATAATCCCTGCCGTGGTAGTGCCCTCTGCTCAGATGGGACCAGCACTTAAGATGGCGTTAACCTAGATCTGGCACAACAGGGTACAAAGGGGAAGAGGCTGCAAGAGACGTGGTGTCGGAGCCAGGTGCAAACGGCTTTTGCACGACTGATTTATTGCCTTCACTGCGGTACAAGAGGACTATTAATGATAGGCAGTACTTACTGACTGCTTACTTTGGGCCCCCTCCATACCCTGTGTGGAAACCATCTCTCCCTCCTGGCCTTCCTCCTCCTCTCGGGCTGGGGAGCCCAAGGCGGCGGTTTGGGAACCAGCGCCACCCACGGCGGCGACAAACTCTCTCCCCGCGAAAGTCTGCTGCCTGCGAAAGCGCGCCGCTCACAGCCGGTCGCACAAGCGACACTTCCGGGCACGAGTTCTTCCGGGGCGGAGGTCACCATGGCGGCGTCCTTGGCTCGGCTGGGACTCCGCCCTGTTAAGCAGGTTCGGGTTCAATTCTGCCCCTTCGAGAAGAACGTGGAGTCGACGAGGTACGAAGGGGAAGGGAGTGGGGCCGTGCCTTCCTCCTGCCTGGGGTCTGGCCTCCTCTGGCCCCTGCTTACGCCGTTTTCTCACCGCAGGACCTTCCTCCAGGCAGTGAGCAGCGAGAAGGTTCGCTCCACCAACCTCAACTGCTCGGTGATTGCGGACGTGAGGCATGACGGCTCAGAGCCCTGCGTGGACGTGCTGTTCGGTGGGTCGAGTGGGGAGTCAGGCGGGAGTCGCGCGCCCTCGGACCCGCTGTCCTCCCGGCGCCTGACTCCTTTGTTCCTTCCCCAGGAGACGGGCATCGCCTGATAATGCGCGGCGCGCACCTCACCGCCCAGGAAATGCTCACTGCCTTTGCCTCCCACGTCCAGACCAGGGGCGCGGCGGCGAGCGGGGACAAGCCTGGCGATAGTACTGGGCGCTAACGGCGCAGAAGGGACCAACAAGCAGTTTTTAGCGTGAAACTGCTAAGGACACTTATCTAAGAAAACCGTCACTTAATAATTTCTCAGATCACTATCTGGAGGGCCACAGAGCGCCCCCAAAAGAAAGAGCCCCGTGACGACAAATCCAACCAGTGTTTCTGGGAGGAAACAAGGTGGGGAGGGGTCTGCAGAAACTTGAATTTATTTCACTTTCTTACCATCATTCACTGCTTGACTCTTGAATCTGGCTTCTCCCACCACTACTCAAGATACTTTTTCTTATTAGAAAATCCAGTGCTGTTTTCTCAGTCCTCATCTTTCCATCTCAGTAGCATCTACCACTCTTAATTCACTTCCTTGTGGAACTTCTTTTCCTTTCGGGTCCTTTTTCTTCTCTTAACCCTATAAGTATACTACTCTTCTTTCTCTTTTTTGGGGGGGCGGGGGGGGACTCGAACCACCCTCTTGGGTTAACCTCTACATTTCTGTTTGCCTCAAATCTCAAATCCTGTGCAATAGTCAGGATATCTACTATCAGTTTTCTCCAAATTCTACCAACACTCTTTGTACAAAATATAACTGATAATCTTACACACTCTGTATAGTTGACCCTTGAACAACTGGGTTTGAACTGCAGGGGTCCTCTTATATGCCTATTTTAAAAAATAAATACATACTACAGTAGGACACTTCCTGGCTTTTTCAATCTGCGGTTGTGGAACCGTGGATTCTGGAGGGCCATCTGTAGAGTTATCCCCAGATTTTCAACTCTGCAGAGGGGTTGGGTCCCTAACCCCAACCTGACCCCCATTGTTTAAGGGTCAACTGTACTTGCCTCCTCCCCTGACTTCTCATTCCTTTAAAAGGCAGTTCCTCTGCTCAGCCACTTGAGTTGGAAACCACAGCATTATCTCTGGTTCTGCCCCCTCCCTTTCTGCATATCTAGTCAGTAAGTTCAGAATATTTCTGTCTTAAACAGAAGCTCCTGAAACGTTCTCTTCGTTCCCATTCACTCTCCTGTATCATTATTGCGTTCTCCTACCTGGTCTTTTTCCAAATCATTTTTGCTGCTGCTGCTTAATTTTATCTTTCCAAAGCACATCACTGGTTTTATATTTTACTACTAGTTGTTTCAGAGAACAGTGCCTAAAATACTTTTAGGTACTGTGCCTGAAGTGTTTTTCATACGAGGTTGTCACCCATTAATGTGAATCGTGAAATCAGTTTACAGGACTGTATCAGAGTGTATGGCACTTGGAATGGGAAGTATTCTTTAAGCAACTTATGTTTTAAGTATATAATCATGAATATAGATAGATTATGTAAAGTGTGTGTATATGTGTCTATGTGCATGTACTTGGTTGCAGTACAGAATTATTTCTTACCATAGGTTGTAAGAAAAAATGGTTGAGAGAAAAACTTCACCATATTCAGCTAGGCAGTCAAGGATCTCTGGGTACTTTGCCAAATACATTTCCCATAGCCCTTCTACCGCATTACTGTTCTGCTTCTCTACTTAAAAGGGTAATATCTTCAAAGGGCTGTTTTTTACCCTCCCACTTTAAAGAAAGAAATCTATCAGGAGACAGCATAGTGTAGTAAACAGCCAGAATGCCTGGGATTGAAATCCTAGCTTTTCCCTTAAGTAGCTAGGTAACTTTGGACACATTACTTAGTCTCTCAGTGCATGTTTCCTCATTTATAAAATGGGGATGGTAGTACCTACCTCATGGGACTATTGAGAGGATTAAAAGAATTGCTACCTGTAAACTGCCTGGAACATTGGGGGAGCATGGGAGAGCCTTAGGCTATAGTAGAAAGACTACTGAACCTAGACTTGAGTTTGAGAGGTCCATAGTTAACTGGTTGTTATCTTTGGCCAGATTTAACGACACTCCTCATCTGTGGAAACCAAGATGGTTCAGACGTTGCTGTAAACATGGATTGAGTGCTGGCACTGTGCTTCTAGGTTGTGAACTGGAGGTTGGGGCTGTTTTCTCTGTATCCCCAGCACTTTGCATAGTGTCTGATACAGAGTGTGCAAAAAATATTTGTTGAATTTACAAATATTTAGTATCAACCTTTTGACTGTAACTGATTAGTATTGGGTTACAAAGATGAATGATGGTACTTAGGTTTGTACTAAGTGCTGCAGTACCAGGTGCAATGGTAGCAAGAAAGATAAGAGAACGGACCAATCATTGGGTTTGGTGATTGTTAAATGAGTAATAAGTCTACAAGTGGCAGTGGGGCCAGAAATCAGACTATAATGAAATAAGAAGTGGGCATGCAGCATAAATGTGTTACAGAATTTGGATGGGAGGTGTGATAATAGAATTGCATAAGGGTGTGGAGTAGGGTTTTTTGAGAGCATAGGGGTTTGTACTTTATGAACCATCTTTTGTGCTGAGCTGTTAGTGAGAATAAGTAACCAAATCTAAGTTGCATTTCTGAGCCACCATCAAATGTGATGTTGACTCTTCTAGGTCAACGTGAGGTGCAGATGCTACCTCCTTCCTATAGCCTTCCCTAACTGGGACACAAGCAGTCCCTCCCTAAGCGCCTTTGCTTCCTGGGTTGTAGAAAAGGACATAAGAGAAAAAGTACATGCACCACCATTATGGTCCCTTTACAGTGCATCTAGATAAGTAATCCTAGACAGAGTGGAGATAAGACTTGTGTAAAGCCACGGGCGTTGCTTAAAGACACCACTAGAACAGATCTTAGGGTCCCTCTTGGGTCCACTTCATTTCATTACGAAAGAAAGCATAGCTGTGGACAATTTATGATCCAGCTTGATTTAGGTACACCTGGGTTCCAAGCTAGCCACTTCGCGGTTCTGTGGCCAGGGCCAAGTTACCAGAACTTTCTAGACCAGTTTGCAGCCACCTAGTTAGGGCGAGGTGAGGAGCAGTAAAGTATAAAACACTCAAGACTGCGTCCCAGGCTCTTAATCTGTAGTCGTTATTAAAAAAACAACAACAACAACAACAAAACAAAGAGGCAAGTGCGAGATTGATTTTTCCTACTAGTCGTGTGAACGCCAAATAATCGCAGATCCAGTCGGGTCGGCCCTCCTAAAACGAGGCCTACACCAACGCCGGCGACGACGGTTCCGGGGTCTGGGGCTTAACCTGACGTGGCGGGGCGGGGCTTCCGGCGAGAGGCGGAAGCGGAGCGGGAGGCGCGGGCCCGCAGGTGCGACTGACATCAGTGGTCGCCCCGGCACTACGGGCATCCCAGGGAGGCGAGGTAGAGCCGGGCTCCGTTGCCGCCTCTCCCGGACCCCGCGACGCCGACCTGCGTGCCAGGATGGCGCGGGGCGAACGGCGCCGCCGCGGAGCGCCGGCAGACGGAGCGCGGACTGCTGAGAGAGCGCCTCGGGGCGGCCCCGCGCGACGGGATGGCCGGGTTGGCGGGGCCCGCGGCGCGGCTGGGGGAGCAGCTCTGGCCATCGTGGTCCTGTCTGTGGTCCTGGGCCTGTTGGGATGCTGGCTGCTGTCGTGGCACCGTGTGCGGCGAGCAGTCACCCTGCACTCCGCGCCCCCAGCGCTGCCTCCAGACTCTTCCAGCCCCGCCGTGGCCCCGGACCTCTTCTGGGGCACCTACCGCCCTCACGTCTACTTCGGCATGAAGACCCGCAGCTCGAAGCCCCTCCTCACCGGTAACCTGGACCCAGGGAGGGCTGGCGGGCGGGCTGGCAGTCGGGCACTTAATTTGGGCGCCCCAGCTTCGCGCCAGAGGACTAGTGGGGAGGAGTGGACAGGAGAGTTATGAAGAGGGATGACCCTGAAGTTCTCGGCGACCTAGAGGGACAGGTCCCCTGCTCTGTCTTTGACTTACGTGGTCATTCTACCCCCAGGACTGATGTGGGCGCAGCAAGGCACCACCCCAGGGACCCCTAAGCTCAGGCACACGTGTGAGCAGGGGGACGGCGTGGGTCCCTATGGCTGGGAATTCCACGACGGGCTCTCCTTCGGGCGGCAACACATCCAGGATGGGGCCTTAAGGCTTACCACTGAGTTCGTCAAGAGGCCTGGGGGTCAGCACGGAGGGGACTGGAGCTGGAGAGTGACTGTAGAGCCTCAGGTCAGGGCCCTCAGGACACCCTTCCCCCAGCCCAGACTCCCTCCATCCTTCCTTTTCTCCCAGCAAATGCAGTATGAAGTTGGGGTTAATAGCTGGGGCTCTGAGTCTGGCTGCCTGGTTTGAATCTGCTGCCTGCCTTGAACACTTGCCTGAATGACCATCTGTCTCTAAACCTTGGTTTTCTTGTCTGTAAAATGGGGATAAAAGTAACACCTAACTCAGAATTTTAAGAATTCTAAGGAAATTCTAATTGTAAGAATTGTAAGGAAATAGTATGTAGAGTTCTTAGTATATATAGTACGTGGCACAAAAGTACTATTACTTCCCAGAGAACCCCGTGCAGAGCTCTTTATCTCATCCCACTGGGTGCTTACCCTCAGTGACCCTCAACACCGCCAGATGTATGTTTGTTTATGTTGCTCCTGCCAGGTGTCCCTTTCCCTCACTAAGGCTGATTCTCAGGGGAAAGACTGTTAACCTAATGCAGTTTTTTTCTGTCCTTCTTGGTCACTCAGGCCACAGGTACCTCTGCCCTCCCTTTGGTGTCCCTGTTCTTCTATGTGGTAACAGATGGGAAGGAAGTCTTAAAGCCAGAGGTTGGGGCCAAGGGGCAGTTGAAGTTCATCAGTGGACACACCAGTGAACTTGGTGACTTCCGCTTTACACTTCTGGCACCAACCAGTCCAGGGGATACCACCCCCAAGTATGGCAGGTAACTTGGGGAAGAGAGTGTGGGGTGGTGGTAGGGGTGGTATGGGTGCTGATTTAACCTGATTTCTTTCTCCCCGGCTCTACTGTCTTTCCATCAGTTGTTTCCCTTCTCACCAGGCTCCATGTTCCCTGCATTGCCAAGACCCCTCCAACCTGGCTTCTGAGCACCTCGTATTTCTCTTTATGATCCCCACCACTTCCTCCTGAATAATATTTTCTGTTTATCCTCTTCCTTTAAAGCTACAATGTTTTCTGGTCCTCCAACCCAGGACTTCCCTTGCTGACGGAGATGGTGAAGAGTCGCCTAAACAGCTGGTTTCAGCATCGGCCCCCAGGGGCCTCTCCTGAACGCTACGTCGGCTTGCCAGGATCTCTGAAGTGGGAGGACAGAGGCCCCAGTGGGCAAGGACAGGAACAAGGGCAATTCTTGATACAACAGGTGACACTGAAAGTCCCCTTTTCTGTGGACTTGGTGTTTGAATCGGGCAGTGCACGGGCAGGAGGAAACCAAGCCCTGGAGCAGCTGGCAGGCAGTCTGCTGACCCAGGCCCTGCAAAGCCACGCTGAAGCCTTTACAGTGCGCTTTGAGAAGACCTTCCAGCTGAAGGAGAGGGGCCTGAGTCCTGAGGAGCAGGCTCTGGGTCAGGCTGCTCTCAGTGGCCTCCTTGGTGGGATTGGCTACTTCTACGGACAGGGTCTGGTATTGCCGGACGTGGGGGCTGAGGGATCTGACCAGGAGGTGGGCCCAGCCCTCTTCCCACCTGTCCCGCTCTTCACAGCAGTGCCCTCCCGGTCATTCTTCCCGAGAGGCTTCCTTTGGGACGAGGGCTTTCACCAGCTGCTGGTTCAGCGGTGGGATCCCCAGCTCACGCGGGAGGCCCTGGGCCACTGGCTGGGGTTGCTCAATGCTGACGGCTGGATTGGGCGGGAGCAGGTACTGGGGGATGAGGCCCGAGCCCGGGTGCCCCCTGAATTCCTGGTGCAACGAACAGCCCACGCCAACCCTCCAACCCTGCTTTTGCCTGTAGCCCACATGCTAGAGGGTGGTGACCCAGCCGACTTGGCCTTCCTCCGCAGGGCCTTTCCCCGCCTGTATGCTTGGTTCTCCTGGCTCCATCAGAGCCAGGCAGGGCCAGTGCCACTATCTTACCGCTGGCGGGGACGGGACCCAGCCTTACCAACCCTACTGAACCCCAAGACGCTGCCTTCAGGGCTGGATGACTATCCCCGGGCTTCACACCCTTCAGCCAATGAGCGGCACCTGGACCTGCGGTGCTGGGTGGCACTGGGTGCCCGTGTGCTGTTGCGGCTGGCAGAGCAGCTGGGAGAGACTGAGGCAGCTGCAGAGTTGGGCCCACTGGCTGCCTCCCTGGAGGCAGAGGAGAGTCTGGAAGAACTGCACTGGGCCCCGGAGCTAGGAGTCTTTGCAGACTTTGGGAACCACACAAAAGCGGTCCAGCTGAAGCCTCGGCCCCCTCAGGGGCTGGTGCGGGTGGTGGGCCGGCCTCACCCTCGCTTACAGTATGTGGATGCCTTGGGCTATGTCAGTCTTTTTCCCTTCCTGCTCCGGCTGCTGGACCCCAACTCATCCCACCTTGGGCCCCTGCTGGACGTTCTAGCTGACAGCCGCCAGCTCTGGAGCCCCTTTGGTTTGCGCTCCCTTGCAGCATCCAGCCCCTTTTATAGCCAGCGCAACTCAGAGCATGATCCTCCCTACTGGCGGGGTGCTGTGTGGTTCAACATCAACTACCTGGCCTTGGGGGCTCTTCACCACTACGGGCATCTGCAGGGTCCCCACCAGGCACGCGCTGCCAAGCTCCACAGAGAGCTCCGTGCCAATCTGATAGGCAACGTGTGGCGGCAGTACCAGGCCACGGGCTTCCTGTGGGAGCAGTACAGTGACCAGGATGGGCGGGGCACGGGCTGCCGCCCTTTCCAGGGCTGGACCAGCCTTGTCCTACTGGCCATGGCTGAAGACTACTGAGGGTGGATGGAGGATGGGAGGGGAGCCAGGCCCCTTGTGCACTCTGGACTAGAGGGACAAGGTCTCTCACTTGTGCCCCCCACCCTCACATACCAGTGCTTCAGACCCTCAGCAGCTCATCTCAGGTGTCTCCTTACTGTCATCCC
The DNA here is from genome assembly GCF_048564905.1 of Vicugna pacos. NCBI lineage: Eukaryota > Metazoa > Chordata > Mammalia > Artiodactyla > Camelidae > Vicugna > Vicugna pacos. The sequence continues at coordinate 2,166,244 of NC_133001.1, read as the reverse complement.
ACATAGCCCTGGGGTGAATGTGAATGCAGAGTCTATTTTTCTAAATAAACTGGAAAACATGCCAAACTCTCCCTTTTGCCAGCTTTGCCTCACCAGGAGGTCTTAGCCTGGTCCAGGCCTTAGGGCTGCCTGCTTTCCTTCAGAGAAGGTGGGGAAAGTGGCTACCAGCTGTCCCCTCCAAACCTAGTTAGGTCAAGTGCAATGCAGTGAGTCCAGCACTAGTCCACCCAAGTCCACAAGCAGCTGGTTCACATCTCTTTAATGAGATCAAAGGCTCCTGTGTGTGTCTTAGGGGGTAGAGCTAGCACAGTCCCCCCAGCACTGCCCTTCGTGGGACTCCAGTCCTTTCCAGCAGGTTCTAGGAGGGCAGGGAGAGGCCAAGGAGAGCTCAGAGAGTTGGGACCAGGGCTGTTTCTGGTGGGCAAGTAACCCACCCACCCTCCCAAAACTGTTTATGGGCTGTCCCCTCTGCTGGAAGCTAGCCCCACAGGGGAGATCTGGGACACGGGATTTAGGGGCGGCGCACAAGGGAACTGGCTCTCCAGATCTGGTGAGGTGACACTAGCCCTAGCCTCCTTAATTGGCTCACCCTCGCTGGAGTCAGGACACGGACAGAGCTCAATACCCGAGTCACCAGTCAGGCGGCGATAGCGGCAGGAGGCGGGGATGGGGGCAGGGGTCACCCCTGGCCCAGGCTCACAATCCTGATGAGGGGGGGGACTCTGGTGGGAGGAAACACCTTCCACATTTGTTCCCTCGCAGTAGGTGGGGCAGCTAGAAGCAGAGGAGGAGCAGGTGCATTCACTGGAAGCAGTCAAGGGGCAGCCTGAGGCTGCTGAGTAAGGAGGCGGTGGTGTGCCCGGGTGGTCAACTACATCCTCATAGGCTGGGGGTTTGAAGGCGCTGAGGAGGCCTGCAGGAAAGAATGTCATGGTTGGTTGAAGGCAACCAGGGGTGAGGTGGTGGTCTCTTTCCTACTAGGGAAAAGTGCTCTGAAATGTTCAAAAAGGGAACATGGGATGATGATTCGGGGTACTGGTTTGGGAGGGGCCGCCGGTAGTGAGCTCAAGAGTCTCCAGTCACTCACGAAGGTCGAGCAGTGAACCTGCAGGGACAGGGCCAGCCCCATGGCATGCCCCGTGGTAGGCCAACAAGTTGATCTCACGCTGCCGCTGCTGTTGTTGCAGCCGGAGTTTAGCTCGTCGATGGTGGAAGGCGCAAAAACAGCTAAAGAGAATGAGAAGAGTCCAGAGCAGCCAGAACCCTGCAGGGGGCGAGGAGGGAGAGGCTGAGATACTTCCCTTGTGGAGAAGGGTCCTTGAAGGCTCAGGTCCAAGGAGGGGGCGGGTAGAAGGACCCAAGAAAAGCCCCTTTGGAGACTCACACCAGAGCTCATAGTAGTAGGTGCAGCAGCCAGTCTCCCCGCAGCAGTGACCACTCTCACAGAGGTAGGGCTGGTTGTTCACTCCTGGACACAGCTCTCGAAGCTGGGAGCAAGGAGGCACTTAGAACCAAGGGAGATTCCAGCCAAGGTACTCTCCACCCCACCCCCACCCCCTGCATACACATACACCATCCCACCCTGTGAACCGAGTTTAGCTCAGAGAAATCTATGGGCAGGGGGAAAAGTGATGCTGAGAGGAGTGTTCAAATATCTGACAGGCTGTCAACATGGGAGAGGATTTGGAATAGCAAGAATCAGCGTAGAGAATAAGATGCAAGGTGTGGACATACAAAGAGGTAGATTTCAGCTCTGCATATAGGAGACCTCTCATACTCCAGTCTGGCTCCCCAGGGTGTTTTCTGTTAAGGGGGTGTTTTGGCAGAAGCTAGATGACAGTCTGAGCTATCTCTAACTCTCAGACAATGGGTAAGGGGTTTATGGTAATTTCCAAAGCTGTTTTCATCATTCCCCCATGGTCTGCCAAGCCCCACCCCCAAGCTGGATCTTTCCACCCCTGCGTCTCGGGTAGAGGAGGGGCAGTGTGAGCAGGGCTCCCAACCAGATGGGATTGCTGTGGATGATAAAGGATGGCATCCAGGGCGCGAGTCTGGGTTCCAGCTCTTCTCCAAATTGCTCCCTCAAGAGAAGACGCTGCTGGACTCTGCTGTGACAACAGGCACATAGAAAAACATCACGAATAACTGCTGCAAGACAGAGAGCCTCCCTGGGGCCTCGCTATGTTTCTGGTCACTGGAGAGCCACTGCAAGCTTCCACTGCTGCCATGGGACGGGGTCTATGAAGCTGCAGGCAAAGTCAACTGCATCTACATTACAAACTTTAGACAAAGAGTGGGAGGGACGTATCTAGTAACTTCACAGTTCCTTTGGCTCCTTGAGTTCCTCCCCCACCCCCCAAAAGGCAGGGACAAAGGAGAAAGAAACAAATGGCTGTCGTTATAGGCTTTTGGAGCTGCTAGGATACCTGCTGTTGCGGCATCTGAAGTACCCCCCGGGCCTCCTCGCTGCCGTTCCTGCCGCTGGCGCGAGCCATGCTTCCACCTACAGCCCCCTGAAGACCACAGCCTCCTCTACCGCCAGCTGCCCCGCCCCTGCCACCTCTGCCGCCACCACCATGGCCCCAGTCCGGCCCATCTTCGCTGCTGCCACCATCATTCCACGACCGGAGCTTCCATCCTGTGAGACCTCTGCCAACTAGCGCCCAGGTTGTTCTGTCCTACCAATCTGCATCATGCTCTGACAGGCGGGCCAATAGGAAGGATTACAGGCCTCTCCCTGTGACCAATCTGCAGCAGCGCCTCCACCACTCTCCCAGACAACAAGAGCTTGCATACACAAAGAGTGGGGCAAGGTTCGACCCAGCGCCCTGATTGACAGCGACAGCAGCCAATACAGACAACAGAACAGATTCTGAGCTATCAACCAATGAACGGCCGTCCAGAACAGCGAAGTATCCACTGATTGGTTCAAACCCTATTTTCGGGATGATGCCAAACGCCCGACCACGCCAGGTAGTCCCGCTGGAAGAGGCGGGGTCCCAAAAGTCCGCTGGACTCTGGAATCGGAGCAGCTACTCTTCTTGGGCCTGGTGGGCCTTTCCCAGGCGTCGACGCAAGCTCTCGTGGGGGCAAGACGTGTGCACAGGGAATTGGCCTGCCCAACCCCCAACCCCCCAATTCTGTACAAGTCAAGGCATCGGAGGACTTTTAATAGGTTGGGGAAGACACTGAAACCTGGGGAGAAGGCGCACAGTCCGGGTTGGGTGAGGGCCTTAAGTAGCCAAAAGTGGGGATCCGGGGCCCTCAGGCCCACCCAGCCGCATCTGCAGGTTGATGCGGTAACACTGAAGGCTGCAGAGTGCCTGGCCCGTGCGGGAGCAGGCATAGCGGCGCGGATGGGGGCAGCCGGGAACAGAGCATCGAGGAGGAGGGCCAGGTGGGGATGGCCTTGGAGACACAGGCGCGGGGGCAGGGACGCCAGGTGGGAAGGAAAGGGTGGAACCCTGTGCCCCACTGCTGTAGCGCACCATAGGGGCCGGGGCTGCAGCCCGCCCTCCCCGCCGCTCGCCCCGGGTGGCCCCTCGGCCTCCCCGGCCGCTGGGCGCTGCAGTCTTGGTGAGGCGCTCGATAGTCTGGTTCTTGTGCTCCTCCGCCCGCCGCGCTGCCTGCAGCCGCCTCTTCCGAGCCCGCTCCTCGCGCTTCAGCAGCATCTCCTCGGTGAGGGCGGGGGCTGGGCAGACCCCAGCCACAGGCAGTGACAGCATGGGGGAAGGCTGACTCCTTGCCTTCTGTAGCAGAGCTCGCTGGGGAGAGACAAATAAGATGATGTCAGAAAATGGAGAAGCGGGGTCCGCCTGAACGGAGGAGGGGGAAGAGGGGACATGGAGAGCAGGCCTTGAGAAAAGGGGTGGACTGAGCACCCTCTCCAGGAAGCCCTTAATATGGCCTCCTCCCAGGTCTCCAGACTTCACCTTTAGATCTCTGACTCTCAAAGGGAAAAGCACTAGCAATTAATGTTACCTCCTTGCTCTGCATACCAAAACTCTGTACCAGCTTTCTGTTGTTGTTTTAAATCTTTTTATCTCAACGGATAGCATCAGTTGGATAACTGCTCAAAGTCCAAAACTCAGAGTTATCCTTAATTCCTCTCCTTCCCTCAACAAGTGTCTATTTCCAAAATATATCCAGGATGCATATGATTTTCTCCATCTCCATGACTTCACCTTGGTTCAAGCCACCACTGTCTCTTATCTGACTACTTCAACAGCTTCCTAGCTGTCCTTGATTCTAGCCATTACCCCCTCTGAGAAACTAAAGTGATCTACTGAAATTAAATCAAATATATCACTTCTCTGCATACAGCCCTTTCGTGGTAATCACAGTTGTTTTAAAAAACAGAGTATAGTCAGTAAGTATAGTCAGTCTACAATGTGTCAATTTCTGGTGTGCAGCATAATGTTTCAGTCCTACATATACAAACATATATTCGTTTTACGCTTATTCTTCTTCTTGACCATAATTAGGCACGTTCCACTCTCAGGGTCTTTGCCCTTGTTGATCTCTCTGCCTGAAAAGCCTCTCTGGTCTTGGAAATGTTATCTCTTTAGAGATACGTTGTTTCTTTTCTACTACTTTCTATTTCATCGTCCTATTTTTGTTATACACCTTACAGTTTTTCAAATTATTTATTTGCTTATTTATACCCCCAGCGTGCGCGCGCGCGCGCACACACACACACACAAATACAAAATACCAGCTCCATGAGAACAGAAACTCTGTCTTCTCTCCACTGCCAATATCCCCTCTGCCTACCAAAGTTCTCAGGACATGGAAAGTTCTCAATACATATTGGGCAAGTGAATCAAGAATGAACCAACTTACCTGTCTAGCAGTGAGCAGCCGTTCATTGATCTCCTTCTTGAGATCTCCATTGTCATCCAGCTCCCCCTTCTCCAAGGCATCCAGCCACCTCTGTTCTTCCTCTTCCTCCTGACCCCCTAAGCTCCCCGACAGGTCCCGAAGTGGGGAGGGGGACAGATTACTGTCTTCATCTGGAAAGGAAAGTTGGAGAGCTAAAAGAGGAACTGTTCAGATGGAGAACCCCAATTTGGGCAATACTGGGACACTCAAAATTCTCACCTTCCTCAGAACTACACCTCTTCCCCTAACCAGGTATAATGAGAAACCCAGTTTCCCCACCTCCAGATCCCGTCTCACCCAGCCAGGCACGGTACTGCTCAAGGGGGACTCCTTCCACAGGTTCCTCTTCATTGTCCACAACCATAAGGGGAGAGGGTGAGCGAGGGCCCTCAGGGATCACAGTGAAGGTAGGAACGCTGCAGAGAAGCAACCACTCTGTAAGCTGAGCAATCATCTCTTCCTTCTCAGTACATCTAGCCTTCCCTACACCCTCTTAGGTTCTTGCCGCATTAACCTGGTCCCTGAAGTCACAGCGTCCATTTCCTGCCTTCTGGAAAGCCCAACCAGCTTCTTCTTCTCTGTCTACCTGCTCCTAAAGACCCCAAGCAAAACCTTGGCTCTCCTGGCTCACCTCTTGGTGCCCAGGACCTGCCCGCCCAGCTTGATTTTAAGTTTGAGCTGGGGCTTGGCAGGAGACGGCTGTGTGGGCCCAGCCTCCTCTTCCTGGTAGTGTTTCTTCTTGTGTTTCTTCTTGTGCTTCTTGTGCTTCTTCTTGTGCACTCCGTGGCCGTGAGCACCCGCCAGACTCAACTCCAGGGCTTCCCCTGCGGAAGGAGAGCCTGTCAATGGTGTACAGCTGCAGCGGGGCAGGAAAAGCCCTGAAGAACCCAGCACCCTTGAGGGGGCTTGGTCTTCCCGCGGTACACGCTGTTACCATAACAACAGCCCCGCCTTTCTCCTTCCCACCTGTGGCGAGGTACCCACGAAGCTCCGAGGAGCAAGAAGGGGACTCCTTTCCTGTGAAGGCCTAAGTTGCTTTATCTACCCGAGCTTACCCGGCTCGGGGACCTCCATAGCCCCAGAGGTGCTCCCGCGCCGCCACAGCTTACTCATGGGGCCCAGCAAGGAAAGGGGGCTGGAAATAGTTGGGACACAGGCAGACATACCTTTTCCGCCCCGCGGAAGAACTGATTCCAGCAAATATCGCTCTACATCCGGTGTGTAGCGACCATACTTGTGCGGGGCACGCTCTGCAGCTAAAAACCCTCCCGGAGAAACAACAGTCCTTCTAACAAGAGTTCCGCGCCCTCTGAGGCCGGGACCGCTCAAAGGGGCGCGGCTTTCTGCTCGCTCCGCCTCCCCACAGTCGTGATCCGAACTCACAGCTGGCGATTCAATTATTATTACACTCAGGCGTGGTGAGCGTATATTCCGGACCAAATCTGGGGCTAGGCTATGAGGATACAAAGATGAATACGAACGCTTCGGTCTGCCTTTGAGGAGTTAACAGTTCGGCGGAGGAATTAGAAACTATATTGACGGCAAAATGGCAAAAGGGCTTAACATCACAGGTGCCCTACAAGCAGGGCAAATGGTATTTCAGCCTAAATTCTCATCAATAGAGAAATGGATAAATGAATTGTGGTGCGTCTATCTAATCTGGAACACCATGTTGCTAACAAAGGCTAAGAAGTGATAAGTAATTGATGAGATTGTGCCAACTAAAAATTGGCACTTGCCATGTACCCCTGCTTGAATTAAATCATGAGCCTCTGCAGCTGTTGACCTCCAGCACTCCCTGAAAGGAGTTCAGTTGACATGGAATTTAAGTCCTATTGAGTAATAGCATTGGAAACAAAGTGTGCCTCTAATGAGGCACCAAAGTGATTTGGTACATGGATTTGATACATCCATACAATGGGAACTATGCTGCTACTAAAAGAAATGAGGCCCCAGAAGGCTACCCAAGAAACTGGTGACAGCCATCCGATGGATGGTTGGGGTAATGAGGGTGAGGGGAGACGTTCTTCATAATATTTTGTGCCTACTGAACTCTGTACAAAATGTGCATGTTTTACCTAATTTGAAAAAAAAAGGAACAAGGTAGGTCTGTATGTGCTAACATATGAAGTAAGAAAAGCAAGTTTCAAGATGATGTGATCCCACTTTGTGCTGCACACCAGAAACTGACACATTGTAACTGACTGCACTTCAATTTTAAAAAAGTCACCTAGATGGATAATAAATTATTAAAATTTTTTAAAAGATGATGTGATCCCATTTTAAAAGGCATATTGTGCTACTACATACATAACAAAAAATTGAGGAATGTATACTATACCGTAAATGGTGATTATCTTTAGAAGCTAAAGTTGGGAAACTTTCACTGTGTAGATCCGTAGTGAATATCCTTTCCTTTCCTTTTTTTATTTTAAAATATTGCTTAGTGTTTTTTAAAATGAATTTTCTCACAGCCAATTTATATCATAGTTATATTTAGAAAAAAGCACCACCTATATACAGATATATAAATATGTATGAGATGCATGTCTGAACAAGGTAGCAGCAGGGAGCAAAATAAGGGATGAACTGATTCCAGAGACACTTCATTGATGAAATTTTAAGAAGTTCATGAACAATTATATATGAAAATTAAGGAAGAACTCAGTGTAGTTTAGTGATTAAGATTAAGAGAATGAACTTTGGAGTCAGATAAGCCTATTATCAAATCCTATTTTATTGGCTGTGTAACCTTGGGCTCAAAGTAACTTAAGCTCTCTGAACCTCATATTCCAGCTTTGTAAAATGGAATGAAGTTGGACCCACTTCACAGGGTTCTTTCAAGGAATAAACCAAATCAAGAATGCAAAGTTGTATCTGGCACAGAAGGTTTTCAGTAAGCAAACAACAGCAATAAAAGACTGCTAAAGATACATGCACCCCAGTGTTAACAGCACCACCATTTACAATAGCCAAGACATGGAAGCAACATAAATGTCCATCAACAGATGACTGGATAAAGAAGTTGTGGTGTATGTGTGTGTGTGTGTGTGTGTGTGTATATATATATAATGGAATACTACTCAGCCATAAAAAGAAGAAAATAATGCCATTTGCAGCAACATAGATGGACCTGGAGATTGTCATACGAAGTGAAGTAAGCCAGAAAGAGAAAGAAAACTACGATAAGATATCACTTAGATGTGGAACTTTAAAAAATGACACAAATGAACTTATTCACAACACAGAAACAGACTCACCAACATAGAAAATAAATTTATGGTTACGGGGGTGGGGGAAGAGGGCTGGAGGGATAAACTGAGAGTTCAGGGTTTGCAGATATTAACTGCTATGTATAAAATAGATAAACAACAAGGTCCTACTGTAGAGCACAGGAAACTATATTCAATACCTTGTAATAGCCTATAATGAAAAAGAATATGAAAAGGAATATATATATATATACACACCTATATATAACTGATTGACTATGCTATATACCAGAAACTAACAAAACATTGTAAACCAACTATACTTCAATTTAAATAAATAAATAATAAATAAATATAAATAACTTCTACGTTTCTAGCCCAAGTATTAGAGGGAACACAGTGTTTTAAATAAAGAAGAGAACATAGGAAGAGAAGCGAGTGAGAAGATAATCACTTAATGTTGCCCAAGATGAATTTGAGATGTGTGTGGGAATGCCCAGATGCAGATGGAATGCTCAAAGAAGAAGTCAGTGGAGAAGGTGTGAGTTGGGGGCTTCATTAGTTTAAAAATGGAGGTTCCCCCTGAAAGGATGGGAATAGATGAGACATTCCAGAATGAGGAAGAAGATGAAGAGAAAAGGACCAGGAGCAAATCCAAGTGGGCACCTGTCCTGAACAGGCAGGCAGAGGGTCCAGGCAGGGTTGAGAAGAGGTCAAAAGAGGCAAGAAAGTGCCCATAGGGCAGACAGTATCAGCAAAACAAGGCTGTGCCCAGCTGTGTACAGTTCTGCAAAAGCTAGGCTAAGCTCCGAGAACAGGATGCATTCCAGCAGGATGTGAAGGCAATAGTCCTATATTACCAGGAGTTAAAGTGAAGGATCACCTGCAGTTAGTATTTGTTGAACATACTAGAATTTATAACCGACTTTCGTATCTTTTCCCTCACTTGATCCCCATGGCAGCTCGGTAAGGGAGACATTATTGTTCCCTCCCGAGAAAAGAGAGGCTCAGGGCGGTTAAATTATTTGGCCAGAGTCACATGGTTAGGGAGTGGCAGAGCCAGCACCAAACAGGCTTCCTGACACCAGGCCCAGTGTTGTTTCCTCAGCATCCTGATGTCCAGCAGGGAGGAAATGGTGACAGTAACTAGCCACAGGCTTCATTATTTTGTTTTGATTTTTGTTTTGCTTTGTTTACTTGCGAGAGATTTGAGCAGGATTGTAGGTTGAAAGGAAAAACTTTGTCCTTCTGAAAAAGTTCTTAGCTTTATTTTTTAAATACAATTTATTTTGAAATAATTTCAGACTTTCAGAAAACTTGCAAGAAGGGTACAAAGAACTCTCTTAGCTCCCTAAATCAGATTCTACAATCATTAACTTTTACTATTCCCTCTTGTTATCATTATTCCTTTTCTGATCAATCTGAGAACAAGTTGCAGACATGATGCCATTTCATCCCAAATATTTCACTGTGTACTGCCTCAAAAACAAGTACACAGTTCTATAACTTTTGTGCAGTTAATTGGGAAATTAACACTGATACAATATTATCATCCAATTCACAGATCCCATTCAAATTTCAGCCACTGCCCTATGTCTCCTTTTCTTTTCTAGGTCAGGATCCAAATCCAGAATCAAGTGTTACATTTCTTCATCGTATATCTTTGATTTGCTTTAATCTAGAACGTTTCCTCATTCTTTCTCTATCTTTTGTGACTTTGACAGTCTTAAAGAGTATAGGACTTTGACTTGCAGTATGGTCCAAATCTGGATCCGTCTGGATTCCTCAAGTCTAGACTTCTAATCCTTGGCAGGAGTACTAATCAGAAAATATTATGCTATGTTTCTCTCAGTGTATCATATCAGGTGTCTCTCACATTGTGTGATTTTATTTCAGTCGACACTTCCACCCACCAGGCGTACGTAATATCCATTGGTGAATACTGCATGAATCAGTTCTATTGTGATAATGGCACATGACATCAGCTTATACTGCCACTGATTATGCTAACCTGGATCACCTACCTGGTCAAGGTGGTGTCTCCCCATTTTCTCCACCACAAAGTAACCATTTTCAACTATTTAATTAGTGAGTATTTTTCTAGGGAAATACTCTGAAACTATTCTGATATCCAGTTCCCCATCAAACTTCTGCTAACTAAAAACTGGCACTTGCCCTCTGCCTCTCCAAGGATTGGATCACGTTGGCACTTGCCATCTAACTCTGCTTGGATTAAATCATGAGCTGTTGCAGCCACTGACCTCCAACACTCCCTGAAAGGAGTTCAGGATGGAAATCAGGAATGAGGCGCTCTGTGCTCTGGGAAAACTGGCTGAACAGGCCTTCAGATAGTTAGATATTTTCAGAAGGTTTTATGAGCCCAAATTCTTGCATCTCCTCATATCTAGAAAAGCACTAAAATCATTAACGGTGACATCTGCTCCTCGTGACTAGCAGCAGCCTCTGCCTAAGTGTGTGCTTGACTGCATGTATCCCCCTTCACTGAAATCATATATAGTACTGAGTTTCCCCCTGCCTCTTTGGAACAGTTTGTCAGAGCTTTCCGAAATGCTGTGTCCCAGGCTACAGTCCCCGTTTTGCCCCAAATAAAACTTAACCCACAACTCTCACGTTGTGTGATTTTATTTCAGTTGATACTTCCACCCACCAGGCATAATATCCATTGATGAATACTGTATGAATCAATTCGATTGTAATAATTGCCAAGTGATGATCTATCTACTTCTAAGACAGGAAGGAAGGGGGCAGGGCACAGCCATTCAAGGAATGACACAGCGGTTAACACCAAGATGGCAGAAGCTTCAACTCCCAGTACACCTTGAGGTTCAAGATGGGGGGGATTTGACTTCCAGTAGACCTTGAGGTTCATTATAATATATTAACATGGTAAGTGACACTCCCACAGGTGCTGTAACAGTTCCAAGGCTAACCACAAAGGGTCAAAAAGTGGGCGGTGACCCAATTCGTGGGAATCCCTGCCCCTTCTCCCAGAGTAGTCGGAATAATCCACCCACTCGTTAACATGTGAGTTACCCAGCCCATAAAAACTAACAACCCTGCACCTCGTGGTTGCTCTCTTGCCGTCTGAGACTGCCCACGCTCTGTCTATGGGTTGTGTATCTCCTTTTACTTTAAACTAAACACTCCCATGCCTTGTGGCCTCTCTGGCCTTCTGAGACTGCCTGCACCCTGCCTATGGAATGTGCATCTCACTGAATAAATCTACTTTCATTCAACTCTGGCTCACTGTGGATTCTTTCCTGCATGAAGTTTGGCAGGGCATGTCCCAGGGACCCCTCACCTGAGACCCTGGTCACAACCATCCTCTTGCGCCCCACTTTCCTGTGTCACAGCCACTCCTCATGAACTCTCCCTGGGTGTTATTTTCACTCTTTCAAGATTCAGAGTCCAGTTGGTAGCGTTCCAGTTGGTTGGCTTAGGCTCAGTTCTATCCTGGGCTTTGGAGAAGTGGGAGGAGGAGGAATGCCTTCTCCAGCTGCCATAAGAAGGGTACAGCCTCAGTCTACCAGTGTTGTCCACAGAACACGGTCTGTGCAGACATAGGAAGATGATTTGAATACCAGGTGGCTAACAATCCCTTCCTGAATATCTACTCATAGTTGAGGTGACAGAGACCCAGATGTAAGGAAAGGAAAAATTGTGTAAGATTATGCACCAAACCAGCGGCATGCAGTTAAATGTTTAACAAAAGCTCTCCAGGGGAGGGGGGGAAAAAAGCCCGGTTAATAATGTTCACCTATTTCTGCTGTGTAAGTACTCCCATCATGGCCAACTTCAAACGTGACATTACTGAACACAGAGTTGGCGAGACATGTAGGGTCGCGCACAATCACACTTCCGCCGTTCAGACGCTGCAGGTGTAAACAGCCCCGAGAGGTAACGGGAGTGTAAGGCCCATCGCTGTGTTGACTTAGAGCTGGCGTCTCAGAAGGGTAACCAGTCCTGCGTCTCTGAAGGAAAGGGTCCTGACCATTGTGTATAACTGTTTATGTACATTGCTGGATTTGATTTTCTAGCATTATTAGGAATTTTATGTTTAAGTTCATGAGGGATATTGGTCTTTGGTTTTCTCCTTGGGGTACTTTTTTTTTGTAATATTAGCTTTATAAAATGAGTTTGTAATGTTCCCTCTTCTACTGTGGAAAATATTGTGTAAAATTGGCATTAATTCTACTTATATGTTTAATTAAATTCTCCAGGGAAGTAAAAAAAAAATGGAAAAGAGAGAGATAATGGAAAAATGCAGTAAACTAATTAGGGAGGGATGAGTTTTGAGTACTTATCACCTTTGCTTTAATGTAATATATTCAGCTGTGAATTTTCCTCATTTAATTTTTAATTAAAGCTGTGTTTAACAGCTGGAATGCACAATCCCAGAAAATTCAGGAACTGTCTCTCATGTGCCAATGCGAGGCTTCAGCACACCATGGTACCAAATTGATGGTAGGGAGAGCATGCTTTTATTCATTTTTTAAAAAATTTATGTTATTTTTTAAACAGTAGAATTAGGAATTTTTTTTAAGTGTGTTTTCAGATAAGAATTTAATTTTAAAAAAACAACTCCACAGAAACTTTGACCCTTGTCTCTTCTCCCTTGGTTGAGAACAGTGTCAGCGGGCTCCCCAAATCCCAGTCACAACCTCCTCCAGCCGGCTTATGCAAGCGGATGGGAGACTGTGATCTCCAAAATGTAACTCGGGTTGGGTCACTCTTTTCCCCAAGTTTTCAGTCACTTTGAGCACAAACTCTCAGGCAAGATTTGAGCTCTACTTCCTTTCCAAATGTCTTCCATTCCTCCAGCTTGTGTCAGGGGTTTTCAAACCCTTCTACAGTGCTCACGTTCCGTGTGTGTGTGTGTGTGTGTGTGTGTGTGTGTGTGTGTGTTTGTGTTTGAGTGAGTGCGCATGCTGAAGGCCTGTGAAGAGGACAAGATTTGGGGCACCAGCCCTTGCTTTCATCACAGCTGCTCTGACTCTATTTCACACCTTCCAGGGAAGATTTCATTTGGGAAAAAAGAGCATTCTGTTGCTAAAAGCCAAACATTTGAAATGAACCATTTTAGTCCAACAGCATGGCTCACCCCAGTCAAGCACTCTCAAATCTGTATGCTCTCTTAAGACATCTTTTTTTTCATTTACTTCAACTGATGGTTTATTCAGTACTTCCTTTGGGCCAGGCACTGGGCATAAAGCAGCAGACAAGACAGACTGTCCCTCCCTGGGGAGCTCACAGTTTAGAGGAGTGACAATAGATATTAGAAGAAATTCAGAAACAATGCCTTCCCTTTCCCCTCGCCCATCCTTTGAGGTTTCTCACAGAGGCCACAGATTTTATAAAATCATTTGACCTGCTTTTCCTACTGACCAGAACTCCCTTCTCCACGTGAACCTTGCGTGTCAAGGATGTTTGTTGCTTTCCCTGTCCAGCACCCTTTCCCTCACCTCCAGTTGACAGTACCTGGAACAGCCTTTGGGAGAACACCCCTCTGTTCCCTCTCTCTCTCCCAGCTCACTGGGTTCCAGTTGGTCTCCAGGAGTGAGCAAGTGACCCGAGCCTGGCCATCTGGCACCTAGACTCCTCCTTAGTCATAGCATCTGGTTCAGATCTGACCACCCCTGTCTACAAAGATTGGTCTGAGATGGATAAATGATCCCAAATGGCCCATAGTGAATCCCAGACATTGTAGGAGCTTCAGGAAACAGATGCTCCCTTTTCTGCTGACTTTAAGCCCGAAAATATACACATCCAGAATTTTTGGCAACAAACCTGTTATGCTGTGGAGAGTGAAGCCAGCATGGAGGAAAGCAGACCTAGATGATGAGAAGAGACAGGACAGTTTCGATGCTGAATGCTTGGATCAAGCAGCCCTGCAGCCTGACCCCTGGACATCACAGTTCCTTCAGCCATTAATTTCCCCTTTGGCTAAGTTAATTCTAAGTCAGCTTTTCTAAAAAGAATGCTGACTAATTTGCCATAGCAGAGCAGTTCTAACCTGGGCTCTCTAAAGCCAAAAGCTGGTATTTCTCTGACTCTAGCTCATTTGCTGCGAAGGAGCCCGGGCCTCTCCAGAGTTCTTCCCAGTAAGACACACTCCTCATGTGTGGTCGGCAAGCTATTCCTCTGCCATTTCTTTCTCTCCCACAAGGCTCTCTGGGGGTGAGGGGCCCCCTTTTCTGCAGAAGCTGAGAATCCTAACCCTGTCTCAGCCAGCCATCAAAGCAGCTGAGAGCCCATATTGAAGTCAGGGATATCCCCACCCTCTTAAGGCACTTCTTGCCTGGATCCAGGAGCTGAGGTCGCTGGTGGTCCAACCAAGGGCGTAAGGGTGCTGCTCCTGATCGTTTTTCTTCATAGCTCCACGCATGACGCCCTTGTCTTGTGCCAGGCACTATGCTGGGCATTTTACATTCGTTCTCGTACGTAATCCTCACAGCAACCTGAAGGTAATGCTGTACCCCCACTGAACAGAGAAAATTCCAGGCTCCAGGGCTAGTAAAGAGCCGAACAGGATAACCGGACAGATGTGCTCAAGCACTGCTGGTGAATTGTGGCCACTAGGGATGGAGGGTAGCTTAAGTGTCGAAGGGGACGAAAAAGGAACATTTGGGACTGTAGGAAATTGAAACGATGGCCTTGGAAGCTACTTAGGGGTGAGACTGGGCGCGGCGCCGGGGCGGGCTAGAGCGGCAGTATGCCTCGCTACGATCCCTGGGCCACAGGGTTTTCCGCGCGCTGGGAGTCGGCTAGCGGGTGGGGGCGGCAGGTGGGGCGGGGCGGGGCGGGGCGGGGCTTCCCTGGGCCCGCCCCTTGCCCAGGTGAGGCGTCCGCCACCCGGGCTGGAAGGGGTGATGTAACTCCTCGGTGCTCACGAGGTGTAGGGTTCCCTGGCCGTAGGGCCAGGCCTGTTTGGAGCCCCGGCCTTCGGCGACACGAAGGGTGGAGGGAGAGGGTGCCGCGCCCTGCGCGGCCCAGGTGTCGTCTCCGGAGGCGGAGTTTGGGAACCGGGCAGCGGGAGATTCCCGGCCAGACTAGACGGCGGGCGTCGAGGGGACAAAAGCCAGCCAGACGAGGCAGAGCCGGGCGGCGCGGGGAGTGCAGAGGGCAGGCAAAGGCCCAGGGCCGCCGGCATGTTCTCCCGAAACCACCGGAGCCGGGTCACCGTGGCCAGGGGCTCCGCCCTGGAGATGGAGTTCAAACGTGGCCGCTTCCGACTCAGCCTTTTCAGCGACCCTCCCGAGGTGAGAGACCCGCGTCCCTGCCTTCCCCTGCCCGGGCTCCAGCGGTCGGGCCGCCCGGGCCTCCCGCCCCTGCCCGCGCGCGCGGAGGGGCGGCGACGCCGCGGGCCGGGTACGCACCAGCGGTTGTTGACTTAAAAAGTCGGGGCAGACCGTCTGCGCGTTACTCGGGCTGAGCCACCCGAGACGTTCCCTGGCCCAGTCAGGACGATTTGCCTCGGCCTGGAAAATCTCTGGGTTGGCTTCAATTTAAGGGGCTCTAGGCTCGATTCCTAAAATGTGCCTGGACCCCGGCCCCTCGGAGCAAAGAGTGGTGTGCAACTAGGCGGGCCCTAACAGCTCGTATTCCCGGCCTCCAGCCGCCTCCCACAACCTGTCTCAACCGTCTGGGACAGCCACTATCACCAATCTCACCCAGGTCTGCCCGCTTTGCTGAAACCCTCCCTAACTGCTCCTCTGTGGCTAGGAGAGTCAGGAGGAAGAAGGGGAGGAGGTGTGTCCCTATTAACGATTTGGAATTATTTCCCACACTCAAACGTTCAGCCTCCTTTCCTGGGGCTTAAGAGAGGTCTAGCCTCTAGTCTGACAATTGGTTCCCCAGCCCAACACCCTACACGCTACCCAGGTCCGAGCCCCACCTGTAACTCCCTAAAAGGGCTGAAAGGTGTGGAGCTGAGCTAGGACTGAGAGGGCGAGTCTGCCCTCTCAGAAGACAGACTCTGAGGCTGTCGCCGTGGTCAGCTCTCCTTCCCTGCTGGGCCTGGAAATGGTTAAGTGAGGGGGCCTTCTTCCCTCCTCCCTGCCGGGATTCCAGGCCTGGCTTCTGCCCTTTTCCCCCCAGACTATCCAGAACAAAGGCTCTTTCATACCCGTGTCCCAGTGTCCCGGGCCTTCTCTGACTCAGAAGCCAGCGGACCTGGGGGAGAGAGCTTCCGTCACGCCGCGTGGGGCCAGCGTGGGGGCGGGAGGGGCAAGGCCCGGGGACCAGGAGGAGGGGCCTGCGGGCGGGGGCGCCCCGCCCCCGGGATAGGCCCGGCCTTTTGGGGGCCGTCGGGGAGGAGCCGGGGCGGAGCCACTGGGCCCCGGCTGAGAGGAGTGTGACTCCGTGGGCCTGCGGGGAGGGGTGGGGGGCAAAGCTGCAGCTGGCTGGGAATCGGGGCTGGTTTCCTGTCTGGAAGGGAAGGGGCCCGCAGAGGGGAGAGGGGCAGCAGCAGCCAGGCACACCCCTGCCTTTCTCTCTCCCTCTCCTCCCTTCTGCTGGAAAAACGAGGTAATTGTGAGCCCGGGGTGGGGGGCGGTCTGGATGGGGGACCCAAGTTGGAAGAGGTGGCCCTAGGGGTGGGGCTACTCTTACCCCTCTGTCACACTCCCTGGGCTCACTCAAGTCCTCATCTCTTTCCCTCTTCTTCCTCAAACTAAGCCAGAGCCACTTTCAGAAGGCTCCAACCTCCTGGCAAACCCCACGGCCCTGTAGAACCTGCATGAAGTGTCCCCTCCCTGCCCCCTTCCAGTTGTGCCTGCCCCTCACACCCTGCAGCACACAGATTCTCTGTCCACTCGGCCAGGGATGTGGGCGGGGGCTGGGGAGGGGCCAGAGTCGGAATGAAAGGGCCCTTTTCTTCCACAGCTGGGGGAACAGCTGCCACCAAAGCAAGACTGGACACTCTGTGCCCAGAACCCCCTCTGCAGCTGGCCTGCCCTCTCGGGACCCTGCTCATCCTCACCCCATTTTCCTCTCCTCCCATGCCTGGCTCCCACCAGGGCCCTGGAACAGCGGGTAGGCAAGGGAAGTTTGTCACAGCAGCCAGAAGGGTCCAACAGGAGTGCACGGAGGACAGGGGCTGCCTCTGCCCTCTGCCCAAGAACTACCCACCTCTTTCAAGACAAGGGGAGCAGCAAGAGAAGGAATTGTGGGGCAGCGTGGAGCTTGCTCGCTTCACTCCTCTGGAGGGGTCAACAAGGGAAGGGGCACCAGGGGGCAGAGAGATGCAGGACAGATTGCACATCCTGGAGGACCTGAATATGCTCTACATCCGGCAGATGGCGCTCAGCCTGGAGGTAACGCCCCCACCCCTGGAGTGCACCTCCTTCACAGCGCCCAGCCCCAGTCTCTGCTCTGCCCATTCCTGCTGGGCTAATCCGGGAGAGTGGGGTCTGCTGAAAGTGGGAAGATGGGCAGGTGGTTCTGTATACCGTTCGTTGGGTGCTATGTGTAGACCCAGGCTCAGTTCTGCCAATTAGAGTATCACGTTGGCAACAGGGTCTTCACACCAATTTCTGGAAGCCTTGTGGGTGGGTGTGGACGTGTGTTCTGGGGCTAAGGGCTCCTTTTAGGTATGGGAAGAACAGAGGTGTTCAATATGAGAGAGGCTGGCAGGAAGGTGATGGCCTTACTAGAAAAGGGGAAGAGGACTCTGGGGCAGGATATAAGGATTCTGTGGCCCTGAAGATGGCAGGGCACTGTTTATCCATTTATTTATTCATTATCACATTTACTGAACACCTACTATATGCCAGGCTCCTTTCTAGATCTTGGGATACCTCAGTGACCAAAACAGGAAAGGTCCATTCTACTGACGGAACAGATAATAAACATGCAAACACACAAATTATCCCACACAGTGGCATGATGATGAAAACCGGGTGGCGGTGTACTAA
This sequence comes from Vicugna pacos, assembly GCF_048564905.1. Taxonomy (NCBI): domain Eukaryota; kingdom Metazoa; phylum Chordata; class Mammalia; order Artiodactyla; family Camelidae; genus Vicugna; species Vicugna pacos. Next base: position 2,148,216 of record NC_133001.1, on the reverse strand, counting down.
ACATCAGGTAGGGGAGGCAGCATTAGATGCAGGGGTCAGGGAAGGCCTCTGCGAGATCTTTGAGCTGTGACCAGAAACATACAAAGATGTGTGAAGGTCGGAGGAAGGGCTTTCCAGCAGAGGGCATAGCAAGGGTAAAGGCCCTTATGTAAGAATGACGGTGATACGTTTGGGGAAGAAAGAGAGCCAGTGTGGCTGGAACATAATAGTTGGGATTGAGCTGATGGGCAGGGGCCAGATTATACAGGGCTTTGAAGGCCAATGCAAGGCACTTAGATTTTACTCTAAATGGGATGTTGGCCCATGGAAGGGTTTTAAGCAGGGAGACGACTCATCTAATGTTTTTAAATGATGGCTGCTGTGTTTTAAATGAATAGGCTAGGCAGGGGTGGGGCGTGGAAGAAGGAAGGGTTGGCAAGGGGGGTAGCAGAAGACCTCCAGCTGGGAGGTTGTTACAGCCTTGGGGGAGTGAACCTGGTGGTGTGAATTAAATGCTGATGGTGGAGGGAGGGAGAAGGGGGTGGGTTTCAGAAGATGGCGGTAGATCTGATAGGGCTTGCTGATGGACTGGATGTGCGGAGTACAGCAGAGAGAGGACTCCAGGATGTTTTCCCCCGACTTGTGACTATGCAACTGGGCAGTGTGGTCATTTACTGAGTTGGGGAAAATAGAAGGAGCTGTGGAAGTGACCGCCTGGACCAGGCAGGGACTTGCTGCTGAGGGAGGTCAGAGGCAGGACAATAGAGTCTAGCTCAAAAAGGCAATTTATTGCTTGTGTTGCTCCCCCAACCCCATCCCTACTTCTTAGATCATGGCAGACATTACTAGTCAATCATGGCACTCTTCACCAACAAACCCACACATGGCCTCAGAATCTTTCTTCACACAACTTTGGCATACATTATGCAGGTTGTGTCCTTCACAAGGGCACTGGGCAGTGGCATTAGTCCTGGCCTGGTTTTGGGCTGTGTGATGGGGGGGGCCTTTATCTAATTTGTTTGCCTGGAGAAGATCATCTTTTTCTAAAATTTAGAAAGGTGCCCAACAAGCACCCTGGAACTCTGACACTACCTGTTTTCCTGGGCTGGTACATGGGATCAAACCTATTTGCCAGCCCTAGTCCTCCGTACCGCCCATGTTACTAGTTACATGAGGCTATTTAAATTCAAAATGAAGTTAATTGAAATAAAATAAAAAATTTAGTTCTTTCATTACTCTAGCCACATTTCAAGTGCTAGATGGCTACTGAACATTTTCATCATCGCAGACCTTATTGGACATGGATGGTCTAGGTATTTAAATGTTTAATTTGGCATCCCTTCCCCTCCATGTAAGTTTTCTTCATAGGAGCTCTGCCCAAGTTCTGGGACAGAAGAGGGAGCTTAGATTTTACTTTGGTCATCTCTTGTTCAGCCATGGGTTGGCTAAGGGCGCTTCGTTCCTTCTCCATGAAGCTGAGCAGTTCCCCAACTCCCATCCTCCTGGTGTTTCTGGGATTAGCAAGAGAGGTAGTCATGGAAGTGTAAACACAAGACTTTCTGGAGGAGAACACTTAAGCTCTCCCTAAGTAAAGGGGAGGTGGGAGTGCTGGGCCCAGGTAGAGGTCAGACTTTCCCATTTTAATCCTCAAACAGTGATATGAAGGACATGGAATACCCCGAAATTTACCAACTGAGATCTCCAGAGGTTAAGTTCTCACAGCTAGTCAAGTTCATAAGCCAGGATTTGAAATTAGCCCTGGGGGAGATTCTAAAGGGAACAGGAGGTGGTGGGAAGCAGAGCAGGAAGTCAGAGATAGAAGCGAGTGGGAGGGACTGGAAAGGATGTGCACGAGGGCCTAATGTGCACTGGGCCTTCTGCCATGACTCATCCTCCTTCAGCCCCTTGGGCCCTGACCCAGGTCCCACTGACATCCAGCTGAGGGCTCTTTCCCAGGAGAGTGTGGTGGCAGTACTGCCTGCCGGGGCGGGGGGGGGGGGGGTGACATGGAGCTATCCCTGAGGGAGGGAGATGGGGCGAAGCTCAGGCATACGGAGCCCGCTTCAGTATTTCAGAGATGATCAGCCCGAAGGGTGAGATTTCCTGATGCTCTCACCATCAGGCCCTGGGAGAGTGGATTCGAATGGAAGGGCAGTGGTGGGGGTATGGTAGCCGGGGTAGTGTCTGGGCCCCCAGTCCGGCTCTTCCTGGCTGGTCACAGCGACTTCTCTGCAGCTCCAGTTAATTCCAGATTAGACAGCGTCCCCCTCCCGCATGCTCCCAGGCAAGGAGTCACCTGGGAGGGCAACTGCAGCGTGGTCGGGCCTCCTGGCCTCCGGCACCTCCGCGGCCTGCAGCCCTTTCCTGGGCGAGGCCGGTGCTCCTGGAGGTACCTTCCCATCTCGACTGGGTCTCTGTGGTAGCGCCACCCGGAGCTTAGCCCAGCCGGGACCGCAGGAGCGCCGGCGCCCCGGGGCCCCCGGGCCGCTCTCGCGGCAGTTGGGAGCTGACGTCACCGCCGCCGCGGGCGGGGGCGGGGTGGCTCCTCTGGCCGGTGCACAGCCCGCACTGGCGCCGCACTGGCGCCGCACAGGCAATGGCCAGGGCTAGGGAAGAATCCGTGAGTGCTGGGGCCGGGACCAAGAGGCTAGTCAGGAGGGGGCCTCGGGGTGCTGCTCTGCTGCAACCCCCTCAGCTGTTTGGGGTGTTTGTGTAGAAGCTGGATGCAGAATGGGATGAGGGGTGGCAAGCAGCAAAGCGCAGCAGAAGTGGGACGCTGCTGCAGGCGGACTTAGTGGGGGTGGGGGCATTTGCGTAGTCTGAGGGCTTCCTGGGGGAGGGGGCATTGGGACCGGGTTGGTCTATTTCTAAAGGGTGAGGAAGGGAAAGGTAGATGGTGAGGGTGATGAGAGTCTGGCTTAGCCCAAGTAGGGAAGGGAGAATCTGCAGGGATGCTGGAAAAGGCAATTCCTGGAAGCAGGAACTTAGGGTGCTCACGGCTTGGAGATTTGAAGGCTGGGGCCACCAGGGGCAGAAGCAAGGGCACAGAATGTGGGAGAGCTGGTGTGAGGGGGAAGATGGATTTTGGTTTGGGGCAGTCACATTCGCCCTCCTCTTTCAACCCGGTGGCTCCACTTGGCTTGTCTGATTTGTACACTGTAAGGGGGTTAGTCTTTCACCTCCTTTCTAAAGCCTTCCCGTTCACCTCAGCTAGAAGCAAATAGGGTCTGTTTCCTGTGAGCGTGTTTGTGCCATGACATGGCACTTATGGAGCAGCCATTAATGTCTGCACCTCTCACCTCCCAGCCGATTTCGAACGTGGAGCTTTGCACAGCAGAGAGATGCTCCAGTGTTTGTTGGGTGAATGCTACTGGAGCCAAAGTAGCGTCATTGAAATAAGCACCCCTACCATTCATGTAGATCAGATGCTGGGCATTGTGCTCAAAGCCTGCTCAGCCCCTCACTGCTGACCTCCTGCTTCACCTGCCTTCCCATCCCGACTCCTGGCCTCTGTCCTCACCTCCCAAACTCAGAGGGCCAGCAGGTGGCAGATTCCCAAATCTGGGGTGTGTAGAGTGCGTCCTTGTGCAGCATGGGTGAGCACTGCAGGCGGTTGCGCCTTCTCCGCTGACCCCTTGCCAACTAGATGTCCTCTCTCATCACTTGAGCCTTTGGGGTGGCCCAGCATGGCCTTTACTATCTGTGGCCATTCCCTTTAGGTGGTGGTTCCAGCCCGGGCTGTACCTCAGAGTCACGTGGGAAATTTTCCCAAAAATGCACTTAGAGATTCTCATTTTGCTGATCTGAGGTGGGGCCTGGTGATTTTTTTTTTTAACTCAGATTTAAGTTTTTAAAAGGTAACAATTTCTAATAGTACAATAATAAAGAAGGGTATTTATAAAGTATCATAAATCAGTTTATCATTTCTGGCTCCCGGCCCCACAACCACTATTTTATGCATATCTACTGATATGGATATGCATGTATAGATATCCTGCACAAATGGCAGCATGCTATATTGTTCTACTTTTTTTTACTCATTTCATATATTTTGAAGATGATTTAAGTTTTGCACACATGTCTACCTTAGTTTTTAATGTCCGGAATATTCCACATATCATGGTTTAGATGTGCTGAGACTTATTGAACCAATGCCTTGTTGAAGGACTTATAATCTTGGTGTTTTGAAATGATGCAATGAACATGGCTCTGCCCACATGTGTGATGATAACCTGTGGGATAAACTCCTGGATATTGGATAGCTGGATCAGAGGATATGTGAATTTGGAGTTTTTACAGATTTTTTCAAATTACGCTCAAATGAGGCTGTTGAAATGTTTACTCCCAGAGGGCACCTGTGGTTTTACAAAGCTTCTCTGGTAATTGTTGGGCAGCTGAGATCGAGACGCAACCCTTGTCCCTTAGTCGCCTGGGACGTAAGTTTTTTCTTGTCAGTTTCTCAGGGCCTACAGCCCACGTGGAGATGGGAGGGTGCTTTGGCCTGTCTGTCCTCTGACTGCCATTTCCTCTTACTGGCCAGGACACAGAGTTGCAGAGGAAGCTAGACCATGAGATCCGGATGAGGGAAGGGGCCTGTAAGCTGCTGGCGGCCTGCTCCCAGCGAGAGCAGGCTCTGGAGGCCACCAAGAGCCTGCTGGTGTGCAACAGCCGCGTCCTGAGCTACATGGGCGAGCTGCAGCGGCGCAAGGAGGCGCAGGTGCTGGGAAAGACAGGCCGGCGGTGAGCACGGGGCGGGGGCAAGACTTTGTGGGGGACAGCGGGGCGGCATGTGTGCACATGGAGTATGGCCCACCCTGAGGCCGATGTCCTCGTGAAGACTTTTCAGAAGTCACCTTGGTGTTTTACCACCACAGTGTGCTGCCCAGAGGGCCACCAGTGAATTTCTGGGGCTGGGCTCAGGGGAGCCAGTGTATCTGGTAAAAGGCTGGTGGTATTTCTGAGGGGCAGTAATGCAAACGCCCTCATTTGCTAAGCCCTGCCTGTGATCTGAGGACGCCAGCTGGCTGGCTTCTGGAAAGCTGATTTCCTCAAAGCCAGTTCACCAAGTGGCCAGTTTACCTAACTGACAATAAATAGTTCATTGTAGCTGGGATTCACCTCATCACAGAGATGAGGCAGGGACTGGGAAGGGAAATAATGGGGGAAAAATTAAGGGAATGCCTACCTATTCACATAAACTAAATTGTATATTCGAAAGGACTCAACTCGCAGCCTACACTGACATTAGATGCTGCTGATCTAACAAATCTGCAGTGAAATCTGCTCTCGTAAATCTAAAACATAGGAGAAAATATTTGGCAAATTGATCACTCTGAGAGCTGGCCATTTTTGGTAAATTGCTCTTTCGGAAAACTGGCTTCTGGCAAAGTAGCCTGCTTGACCCCACAAAGCTGAGTGGGAGAAAGTCCTGGCCCCGCAATGACATGGTGTCCATCCCAGCTCAGCACACAGGGGAGGCTGCCAGGAGCCCTCCAGAGCTCACCCATGAAGACACCAGGGGAAGGCAGAAAACCTCCTGTGGCTGCTCTGTCACATTAGAGAAAGGGCAGGCAGGCACGGGGACAGTTTGAACCGAAAGTTTGCTGTTTCCTGAGAGGCAGCCATTGACAGGCTCTGCCCTGCCCAAGTCCCCACACGGCCCATACAGCGTGACCTGAGCTATACCTCGAGTCCCTGGCAGCTAAACACATTGCCATCAGTGCCAAATCGTTTAGCTTAAGGCTGTACTAAGTCACTTATTTCATATAATGAAGTACGAATTAATACAGTTCCTTAGGAGAGGAACACGTGCCTGGTGAGTCTGATGGGCGGGGGGAGGAAGGTTGGGTGCCCCCCTGCAGTGGGGGGGGTGTCTAGGGAACTTGGGACACTGGGAAGGCTCAGCCCACCCAGCCAGGAGGGTAAAGGAGGAGGCAAGACTGAGAGGGGGGATGGAGAGAGGTTTGTGGCAAATGGAACACAAATGCACCCTCCTTGGGATCTTGGTTTTCAGACTGACCCAGTACCTTTCTTTGTCAAAGTGATGAGATGGTGAAGACAGGCAGCCTCCTTTGTTGCTAAAAGGAAAGCCTGCAAACTCCAAGCCTGGGGGTTAATGGAGAAGAGTCCTTGAAAGGGAGTCTCTCTGTGGGCACCGTCCCCTCCAGCCCCACCTGCCCCTGGCAGAGGTCTGGGGAGGTGGTCAGGGAGGGAGCCTGGGGGCGGCTGCCTGAGTGTGTGGGGTGTGTGTGTGCTGAGTCCCTCTTGCATTCCTCAGCCCAGCAACCTCCGGGCTGCTGACAGCTCTCCCTGACAGTCCCTCAGCCCTTGCCATGTCAGCCTGTCTGGGACCTGGTGGCTGGGTCCTGGACCTGGGAGGGTTCCCAGAGCCCTTGGGGACCAGAGCCAGGAGGAATAATGTCTAGAGGCCAGGGTAGGATTTGTGATTTGCCCACAGGCCTTCTGACAGTGGGCCACCCGCTGAGCGCTCCCCCTGCCGTGGCCGGGTCTGCATCTCTGGTAAGCAGCACAGCCACCCCAGCTGTTGGCGCTCCTTGCCCGACAAGATGTCCTGCCCCATCACAACATCTATCCCTGCCTCTGCCCCTTAGACCTCCGGATTCCACTCATGTGGAAGGACACAGAGTATTTCAAGAACAAAGGCGGTGAGTCCCACACATGCTAGGACAAATTTAAGGGAGTACCCTGAGATTGAAGGCCCCTGTGGGGCACACCTTTACCAGTTTTGCCCTCTGTCCCCAGACCTGCACCGCTGGGCTGTGTTCCTGCTGCTGCAGCTGGGGGAGGACATTCAGGACACAGAGATGGTCCTGGTGGACAGGACCCTCGCAGACATCTCCTTTCAGAACAACGTGCTTTTGTGAGTTCCTCATCCCTTGTGGCTCCCTCCTTTCTCCACTCAGGAGACCAGGTAGCTACGGGGGAAGGGAGGGAGAGGAGAGGGAGGCGGGGAGATGGGCCGTCCCAGAGGAGCTGTCCTGTGCTTGCACCACAGCCATCCTCCAGCCCCAGTGCTCCTCACCCAGACATCCCCAGGACCATTCTTTCTTCCTCCCACACTCCTATAGTGCCGAGGCAGGGCCAGACTTTGAACTGCGGCTGGAGCTGTATGGGGCCTGCGTGGAAGAGGAGGGGGCCCTGGCTGGAGCCCCCAAGAGGCTTGCCACCAAACTCAGCAGCTCCCTGGGCCGTTCCTCGGGGAGGCGTGTTCGGGCATCGCTGGAGAGTGCTGGGGGCTCAGGGAGCAGTCCCATCCTGCTCCCCACACCGACTGCGCGGTACGGCCCGACAATCCCCCACTGCTCTCAGCTGGCCACAGGTGGCCTCTGAGCTACGCTGAGCACGCAGAGCCTGTTTTGCACTGCTGCCAGGACATGCAGACAGATGTGAATGAATGAGCAGTGGCCACATAGCTGGGAAGTACTCTGGCCTGGGCTCAGTCCTGCAGGGCTGGGCCCAAGCTAACTGAGAATGCAGGGGGAGCGAGGCCCTGGGCTGCTCACTATTTTGAAGCAGCAGATACATTTGTGTCGATAGGACAGGGCTCCCCTGGTTGCAGCAGGGTAGCCTGGGTCCTGTGGTGTTGCCTGCAGGCACCTGCAGGCACCGAGTAGAATCACTGGGCCTTGGAGGAGCAGTTTGAGAACCTTCGGGGTAACGAACAGAAGGCTGGTTTGGGATACAGACATACAATCAAATTCCAATCCCATCACCTAAGCTCTATTTAAGGGCAGATTTCTTAACTTTATTAAGCCTCAAGCGGCCTCATCTATTCATTAAAGAATGCTACCTCACAGGGCTGTCGTGGGAATACAGTGCGATAACATACTTAAAGCACAGGGTCCGGCACTTAGCAGGGGTGCAGTAAATGTTTGTTCCAACCCCTGTGGGGGAAGCAATCTGGTTTTCTGTAGGGCAGCCTGAACCATGGAGGCCCTTAAAGCTCCTGCCGTCCACGCCCTTCACTTGACTGCTGCCCACTTCTCTGTCCGGCAGAGGTCCTCGTTACCACCTCTTGGCTCATACCACCCTCACCCTGGCAGCGGTGCAAGATGGGTTCCGCACCCATGACCTCACCCTCGCCAGCCATGGTGAGTACGTGTGTACGTGGGGGATGCCAGATGGTGAGAAGAGGGGCTGTTGGATGGTCTCCTTCACCCTCCCCACCCTCATCCTGCACTTCCTCCTCCCCTAGAGGAGAACCCCGCCTGGCTGCCCCTTTATGGTAGCGTGTGTTGCCGCCTGGTGGCTCAGCCTCTCTGCATGATTCAGCCTACTGCAAGTGGTCCCCTCAGGGTGCAGGTGAGGGACCCTGAGGAGTGGAAGGGAACAGGGAGAAGGCAGAGCAGCCTTGAATCACCTAGGGATCCAAGGACTATTGAAAAAGCAAGATCTGGGTGGAGGGGGGAGAGGCATGGCCAGAAGAGGGGAGGGTCAGGCAGGAGAGTGGGCAGAAAGGAGCCGTTTCTCTCTGAGGGGCTGGGAAGGAGGGTGATGAGGGGGGTTGTGATTCCCCTGGGAAACCTTGAGTCATTTACGCAGCAAGCGGGGGAGCTGCAGGACTGGATGCGAGTACACGGAATCCTGAAAGGAACAAACCTCTTGTGTTACCGGCAACCTGAAGACGGAGATGCTGGGGAAGAGCCGCTGTTTACTATTGTCATCAACAAGGTGAGGAGTCCCTGGTGGTGAAGCCAGCAGGTGCCAGGGTTCGGGAGCCTGTCAGACCCCAGGAGGGTAGGCACAGACCTCAGAGAGATCAAAGCTAGCCTCCTGCTCCTAAATCACCACCCCCAGCTTCTGGGCCAGGGCTGCTGAGGGGACCATGTTCTCCCCAGCCAGCATCACTGGAAAAAGACTGTCCCTTCTACTCACCAGCCTCACCTCTGCCAAGTCTCAGAGAGAGTTCCATGGCCCGCCTAGGACTTTTCATCCACCTTCCATCTTTCCCCTCAGGTTCCAATCTGCATCTCCTACACCCTTTCCTGGATTTTTCTCCCAACCCAAGTCCAAGGACCCTCTTTGTTACCTAGCCCTTTTCCTGGTGTCCCTGCTGACTTTTATGGAAGTGTCAAAAAACCTCAGGCCTCAGCGTTCCTGCCTGCCTCCATGCCTTCCCTGCCTTGCTCAGTCTCTTTCCCTGTCTCCATCTGCTCCCCTTTCCCTAAGGACCACCTGTCTCATCCCCATCCTTTCCTGCCATTCCTTCCCATTCTGAAAACCCCACAAGCTCCTCCTTCTAAGGCAGGGATGACCAAGCCTGCCTGATGTCACTGCTAACTTCTGTGACTGAGGTGGAGGTGGAAGCAGGCCCCATCTTTCTTCTGCAGGAGACTCGAGTCCGGGCAGGGGAGCTGGACGAGGCAGCAGGCCGGCCCCCGACCCTGACCATCACTAACCAGTGTGGGGAGGCCGAGGTGACGCACACCCTTCAGGCAGAGAGTCGGGGAGCCCTGCAAAGCTGGATGGAGGCTCTGTGGCAGCTTTTCTTTGACATGAGTAAGAGAAGGGGGCTGGATTGAATCCTTTGGGAGGGATTGGAGCTTGTTCTTTTTACTGAAGGCCTCTATTTCAAGAATGTGTGGAAGGGAATGTAGCAGGGGGAGGGGAGCCTGGCCCTCTCACAGTCCTGCCCTACCCACCACAATCAGTGCTCTCCCTTCAGGTCAGTGGAGGCAGTGCTGTGATGAAATAATGAAAATTGAAAGCTCTGCTCCCCGGAAACCACCCCAAGTACTGGCCAAGCAGGGGTCCTTGTACCATGAGATGGGTGAGTGGAAGTGCGTCCTGGGACCTAACGGGAAGCTGAGTTGGGGGCTTCACGGGAGCCTAGATGATGGAAGCAGAGAGGCCGCACACTTTGGGCTAAGGCAGAACTCTGGAGACCCAGGTCCCACCAGTTCTGCGGTATTCCCTTCTTTTCTCCAACTCTTCTTAACGCCACCTCCACCAGAGTTCAAAGCAAAACCCCACAGACCCAGATTCATTTCACGGATTGTTCTCCTAATTTCTTCTTTCCTGTTTCCTTCCTGCACGCGGATTCCTGTCTCTCCCTCTGACCCGTCACTTGCCTGGCTCTGCTTTCGTTCTCCTCTTTCTTGATTTCTTCATCCTCTTCTGCCCACCCCCATCTCCCTGTCCACCTTGCCCCCCATACCCCGTAGTCTTGTCAGAATCTGTGGCCCCAGGGGGCCCAGATGAGGGGCCACTCCTGCAGGATAACGCGATCTCGGCTGGGATCCAGGCTTTGCTTTCCTACAGTGACAGGTGATGCTCAGGGCTGGGGCGGTCTGGGACCTAAGCGCTGACTAGCCCCCTCCCCTCAACCCCTTCCTGGTGCCACAGCTATTGAGCCACTGGATGACATCGCAGCAGTGACAGACATCCTGGCCCAGCGGGAGGGTGCAAGACTGGAGACACCCCCACTCTGGCTAGCAATGTTTACAGACCGGCCTGCCCTGCCTGACTCCTGCTCGCCTGCTTCAGTGGCCCCAACCCCAGCCCGGATCCATTCCCTGCCCTGGGGGAGACCTCGAACATTCTCCCTGGATGCTGTCCCCCCAGACCACTCCCCTGGGGCTTCTCGCTCGGTTGCCCCTCTCCCCCCGCAGCGATCCCCACGGTCCAGAGGCCTGTGCAGCAAAGGCCCACCCCACACGTGGCTCCAGTCACCAGTGTGAGAAAGGTGCTGGCAGCAGGATCTGCCCCGAAGAGAAGATGACCTGTGTGCGGCTGGCTGTAGGTACAGCGCTGTTTGGAGCAGACTGGCCAGCCTGGCCTCCCTCCCTTTGTTGGACTGGGGGTGGGCTGGGGAAGGGGAGCAGAAGCCCCTCTTAAGCTGTGGCTGCCATGGTGCTGAGGGACTTGCTCCCAGGACTGGCTGAGACCCCCCAAACCCTTCCTGGGAGAAAACTGGAACCACCCCTGCCCTACCCCCCTGCACTAACCGGCTCTGAGGATGGCACTGAAGAGCCCCGGGAGGGAACATGTGACCCCGCATCAGCCATTAAAGCTATTTAACAGCAGCCTCCACCTGCTTCTGGACGGCTGCCTCTTGGCTTGGTCGGGAACCCGTCCCATCCCCCCACCCTGGAGCTCGGTTCACCTGGACGTGAGTATGGCTGTGATGCTGAGGAGTCAGACACGGGCTGGATGGGGGGGAAACTTTATAAATAATACCACAGGGGGGAAGGAGGGCTGCTTCTCTCTCACATGCTGCTGAATCTCAGGATCTCAGCGAGGTCATAGCCAGTCACAGCAAAGGAGCTGCCCGAGGGGTCACAGAATCGGGCACCACACACCTGGGTGTCCGGCACACACTCACCATGACAGTGTTCCACCTAGGGGAGAGGAGGGCTGCTCAGGGCCTGCGGCCTCACGCTTGGGCCCGCACTCCACTCCTCTTACAATACACACCTCAATGTAGCCACTCTCTGGGCTTCTGCTCAGCTTCCAGATGTGTACAAAGGTGTCTTCAGCCGCAGAGAGTAGCTATAAAAAAAAAAAAAGAAAACACAGGGAGGACCATTGGGAGTTGGAACACGCTGACAGGTGACTGATACAGGCTGTACCCAACCCAGGCGCCCAGAGAGGGGGCTACACTGAGTGGCAGAGATAAGCCTGTGGACCTCCTCTGAACATTCCAGCACCAGGAACAAGGTTATAGAGGGATGGAGGAGACTGACCTTGCCCACGTCGGGAGCCAGGTCCAGGGCACAGACGGCCCGGGCGTGCGCGTTGATCTGGACGTGCAGAGTTCCTGTACTGGCTTCATACAGACGCACCTGCCCGTCCCCATAGCCTGCTGCTATGGTCCCCTGCCACAGCTGCACGGAAGGGCACGGGACCCTGCAAGGGTGATAACCCACTTTGATTTCCCAGACCCGGGCCCACTCCCACCGTGAAGCTACATCAGGAAAGCCTCAGCCCCCTTCTGCCTCACCTACCCGAATCCTGGAATTTGGGTCAGTAATTTGAATTCGGGCCCTGATCGCCAGACACACAGCAAGCCTGAGTCATCAGCTGTCACCATGTCAGCCACGCAGTCCTGAGGGGAAAGGCAGGATCAGCCCTTCCCTTTCTCCCCTGCTGGGTCCTGTACACGGGGCAGGAGGGGAAGGGAGGCAGAATTCGCATCTTTGCCTCTCTGGGGAAAGGGCAAGGTGCGGAGCCCTCGCTGGCAGCTGGAGGCTCCCCTCAGGAAGCATAAAACACTTTCCTTGTATTCCCTAGAGAGTCTTACTCCCTCTCCCGGACTGAACACACACACCAGGCGTTAGGAGAGGGGATATAATCGTCCTCACCGGATGGATGATGAAACAGGCCACAGTGTCATGACCTTCTGGAGGTCTTGCAGTGAGACACTCAGAGTCACGACTAGACTCTGGGCCGCCTGAGAGCCCCAAACCCCAAGCAGCAGACACAGCCCATGGGCCCAGCTCTGTGGCAGGTGCAGCGCAGGATGCAAATTGGAAGATACATATCCTGTTCCCAAGATGCTTACGACCCAGCTGGGGAAACAGGACTTGTCTCTGAGGGCAGTATCAATTCAAGGCTCAGCTGAGGGAAACCAGTGGGAGCTGGAATAGGGGGGTGGCTTCCTGAGGTGGCACTGGGGGTGGGCCTGAAGAGGCAGGACTCACCCAAGTTCAGAGAAGGAAGCTACACATGTCAGAGCGGGAAAGCATCTTGGCAACTGTCTGCCCCAACTCTTCACACCAGCCTTGTAAAGTGTTAGAAAACGACTGAATGCCATGTAAATGGAAAGTAACCCTGGCGCTGTCACTGGACCCGAGGTTGCTGAAGCCTAGGAGAGTCTAGCAATTTGCCTAAAGTCATCCAGCTGCTTGAACCCAGCTCTCCTGCCTCCCAAGGCAGGGAAGGCCCCTAGACTCACTGGAACAGGTAGGCGAAATCCACTTACCTGGCCCTGGGCAGGCTCGGTGGCAATGTCTGTGACTGGTGTCTGGTGTCCAGCCAGCTCTTCACTCAGAACGATGTGGGGACCCTTGGCTGGGATGTCAAACACCAATACCCGGCCTGACCACGCTCCTGCAGAAGCAGTGCTCCACTGATGGCTTCCTGATCCTCCCAGGTCCCCAGCCCCCACACTCAGCACTTCCTCCATCCCAGAGACCTTAGTAACAAACCCACCTCTCACTGCTCCAACCAGCCTTGCCCCCATATTCACCACCCTTATCCTATCCCACCCTGCCCCTCTAAACCCCTCCACACACAGCTTTTTGGAGTCTTCAGACCCTCTTCACTCCCACCCTTCCCTCTAACCCTCCAGTTTCCTCAGACCAGCATCTTTGTGGCCAAAGCACACACCCCTATGCCCCAGCACCCCACAATGCCCTGCCCTCGGCCCCCTCACCCACACAGATGAAGTGACCACTGGCAGCAATTCCTCGGGCAAACACAGCCTGTACTAAGTATGAGAGGGGAAAACTATTAGAAATAGCATCTCCCCATCCCCACAAACACTCCCTACCCCTGCCCCACGCAGTCCCACAGGTACCTAGAGACGCATCTCCAGAGTCCAGTGCGTGCCAATAGACCATGACGGAGCCATCAGACTCGTACATCTGGAAGACGGGGTGAGGATGGGGTCACAACTCAGCTGACCTTTGCTGAGCTCTGTGTTGACTACTCCACGTACTCATGTTAGCCTTAGCCCAATTAATCCTCAAAACCACCCTGGGAGGTCGGCATTACTTTTATCCCCATTTTACAGAGGAGGACACTGAGGCTCTGAGAAGTCAAATTACCCAAGGACATGCGGCTAGTAAAGGGGCAGATATTGGAGATGGCACCTGAGAACTGAAAAACAGGGAAGGAGAGAAGATGAGAAACAAGGAGGAGGGGGCT